>NC_033794.1:84602506-84612396 GCF_001876935.1 Asparagus officinalis | reverse complement strand
TCACGCCTGAATCGAACCGGTTCGGTTCGGTTCGCACCCGGTTCACCTCCCCTAGTCCCGTTTAAGCTTTCGATAGCCCCTGTTTCTATCCCGATGAATCACACACCTCCAGCAGAACCCCACTGCAGCGTGGACTTGTCCTGATTCAAGATAAGGATGGCAGATTGCCTGAGTCCTTTACATGAGGATCGAGGCAAAGTTCCGATTAAAGAACGCTTGGGCCTATTGACTGAACCCCGAGCAACTCATCAAACTAGGGGTCGCACATGCTCTCGCAACAAGTCAGAAGCTTTCTATAATGGAAAAACTCTTGTAACTGACCGTCTTAGACTACAAGTCAGTGTCCAAGAGCCCGTTAAGGTCCCACGCTCATGAATGCGTAGCTCAAAACGTACGACTCTTGAGAGCGCTAACAAGATGTCGAACCCCTAGAAGGAAACATTTTCATCTAACGGCGACGACGTTATACCTAGGAAGTCATGAGAACACACGATAGGTTGCTCTAGTAATTATGTCGATGAGTTGTACTATCACACTGAGGGTACGAACAGATCTCGAAAGAGGAGTACCCGAGAGATGGACTTTCATTGTCCGTGTGCCAAACTAATCAGGGCAGTATTATCAGCATGTAGCTGCCCCAAGACCGCTCCACAGAGGGTCTCGGTATTGGAAAAGATCTCCACCAGAACATACAAGTCCAAGCCAAAGCGTTTCCATAGAAAAAGATCAGCTGCGCAAGATGACGAACTCCCAGAAGTCACTATCAATATGGTCGATAAAGGAAAATCAATGCAGAGTTTCAGTCCCCATCATTTTTCGAACGTATCCCAACGTATAACTCGATTATGCACGGGAACTACTAGGCGTAGGGACTATCAGAGGATGAATATAGGATAATCCTTAGATGATGAAGCATCAGATGCCAACTCTGCAGTTGCCTCTGACAAAACGGTATCCAGTCAAGGACAATCCCACGAGGTGTTTATGATTAACACCGAGGAAGTAGCAAAAATGGTTGAGGATGCTCTAGCCAAGCAGAAAGAAGCATTCAAAATTGAAATGAAAATGGCTATGCAGTAGATGAGGGAAGAGCATGACCAACAGATTCGGGCTCTGTCCAATCAACTTGGTGAATACAGCCGGTGCAACATTAATGACCAAGCAGGTAGCGATTCAGATATAGATGAATATCTCAATACTGATAACCCTCCCGTTGACCAGAAAGCTGGGGGTGACCCTACTAAAGACAACAACGCTGGAGGTGGTCCTACTGAAGATGACAATGCTGGAGGTAGCCGCGTTGTTCCTCTTAGAAATCATCCAAAGCATGATATAGACGAGAACGAGAAGATGAAAGACCCCAAGAGCAAAATCAACGCTCTGATGTCTGCTCGAGAGGTGAAGAAGATCGGAATTCCGTGTCCCTACCCGAGAGAGTGGGAGTCGATCCTATACCCGACAAAGTTCAACCTGATCAACTTCACGCCGTTCAACGGGAAGGGCTCGCCCACTCAATATCTGATCTACTTCAAGTCCCACTTGGGCATGATCTATGGCAATAAAGCCTTGATGGTTCGGTCATTCGTTAGCACCCTTTGTGGGCCCACCTTCGATTAGTACCGCCGTCTCAAGCCTGAAAGCATCAACAGCTAGGACGACCTCAAGAACCTGTTCCTCACTCACTTCTTTGATGATGACGCAGATGTGTCAATCAGGACACTCTTCGATGAGAAACAAAAAGACGATGAGACAGTCGACGACTTCATTAAGCGCTTCCGGAATAAGGTGATGAATTACCGAGATCCGATCACAGAGGACTTCTTCCTCCAAACCTGTCATAACAACCTCTCTTTGGACATGCTAGAAGTTATAGGAGTAGCACCCTCCAATACTTGGGAAGAGTTGAAGGTGCGCGAAGAGCGGGCCGAACGCTTCTTCAGAAGGGAGAAAGCCGAGAGAGGCCAACCGACGGCTAACCCTCCAAATTTAAGCTTCGTCTCCCGTGGTAAAGGGAAGGCCCCTGCAGCTGCTGTTGATGCTAATCAGACATCACAACAGCAATCCTGGAGATAGCAAAAGACTTCAGATCCGAGACTCCAAAAAGAGTACTCCTTCAAGGACAAAGACGTCCTAACCATTTTGGAATCCCTCATTGAGAACAACAAGATCAAGCTACCACCTATCATAAATCAGGAGGAAGCTGACAATACTACAGATCCAAAGTACTGTGCGTACCACAGGAGGATCCTTCATCCTACCAAGGCTTGCTTTGCTCTCAAAAATAGAATCCAAATCTTGGTTGAAGCTGGCGTTATAACGTTAAACTAAGTCGGATGAAGACTCCGACAAGTATAAGAGTATAAACTGCTCCTTCCAACACTCCAAAGAGTATATGCGTATAAACTGCTTCTCAATCCTCTAACCAGTATATGAGGTTAAACTACTCCCTGATACTCCAATAAGTATATGAGTCTAAACTATTTCTTATCTTTAACAGGAAGTTCCTGGAGAATTTTTAAACATAATATTCTTAAGGATAACCCAGTCATGCAACTGAGTACAATGTTAGTCCCAGTTTCGTGAAGGAAGCTGGGGGTGGATGATTCATGTAACGGGAAGTTCCCGAAATAATTCTAAATAGGTATTCTTAGGGATAACCCGGCAACTACAAGAAGGTGATGAATAAGAAACTCTCACTCAAACTCCCGCTACGTCTGTGCACTCAACACTCCCATTGTTTGAGTCCGGACATAGTACTCAGAATTTTAATCTCCTGATTATTGACAATTGTCAAACCCCATCGTGTTAAGTTCTTATCACTTGACACCAAAAACCCCTACTGAGTAAGCGGTACAAGTCAACACTCCTACTATGATTTGTACTCCCACTCCCACTGCCTACCTGGTCAAACCTTCTTACAGTTAGGACCACAATCAAAATCCCCTATCGATTCCTTCCATTAATGAGAGGTCCACAAATTGAACAATCAAACCTTTAAACAGTTAGGATAATCTTAAACCCCCATTTGGTCAAACTTTCCTACAGTTAGGGCCACAACCAAAATCTCCTCTCGATTCCTTCCATGAACGAGAGGTCCACTTTCAAATCGAGTGATCAAACCTTCTTACAGTTAGGATCGTCTCAAACCCTCATTTGGTCAAACCTTCCTATAGTTGGGGCCACAACTAAAATCTCCTCTCGATTCCTTCCATGAACGAGAGGTCCATTTTTAAATCGAGTGATCAAACCTTCATACAGTTAGGGTCGCCTCAAAATCCTACTTGGTCAAACCTTCCTATAGTTAGGGCCAAAAGCACAATTCACTCTTGATAAATGAGAAACCCACCTTTAGTTTGGTAATCAAACATTCTGACAATTAGGATTATCCGAATCTTTTTTATTCTCGAAGTGGAGATCCCACTCTTAGTTTTACCTTCTCGGATTCTTGAAGTGGAGATCCCACTTTGAGTTTCCTTTGGCAACTGGAGATAGAATATAAAATTCTTCCTCTTCAGCTTGGGGAGATAGAATATAAAATTCTTCCTCTCCTACATCGGGTTTGTCTTTGCCCCAAAAGAAGACACAATATTCCAACATCATCTTTCAACTCCATAATCTGTGTCCTACACGCACAGGGAATTTTATCCTAAAGCCTAAGTAGGGATAAGTCAACGCCTAACACGCGTTGTCGGTTTAGTCTTTCACCAATTAAAGAAGATACCAGAATCTAAATCTGGGGAATTTTATCCCGAAGCCTATGTAGGGATAAGTCAGCGCCTAACATACGTTGCCGGTTAGTCCTTGACCATAAAAAAGATAAAAATCCACATATTCGATATCGTGGCAGACCGTTATTAGTAACGCCAAAATCTATGCCTTACATGGACGGGGAACTTTATCTCGACTCCTAAATAGAGATACGCCTAACACATATTACCGGTTTAGTCTTTCGTAGAGTGAAAAAGATACCAGAATCCGAGTCTGAGGACTTTTATCCCGAATCCTAAGAAGTGATAAGTCAGTGCCTAACACGCGTTGCCGGGTAGTCTATTCCCGTGAGAAAGACGAAGTCTACGTATTCAGTCAGTGCCTAACACGCGTTGCCGGGTAGTCTATTCCCGTGAGAAAGACGAAGTCTACGTATTCAATATTATAGCACTAAAAGAGTTAATTCTTTTAGCACAACGTTACATGTGGAACGGATTTAAACAATCTGCACGCTAGTCCGACTCGAACGGTAGTCGGTAAAGGCACACCAAATCCGTTGAAGGCTGAGGGTTTGCCAAAAATCCTAAGTCTACGTCTAACACACGTCAATGGGTAGTCTATTCTCGTGAAAATGACGAAGTCTATGTATTCAATATCATAGCACTAAGGGAGTTAACTCTCTTAGCAAAATGTTACATGTGGAACGGACTTAAACAATCCGCATGCTAGCCCGACTCAAACGGTAGTCTGTAAAGGCTTATCAAACCCGTTGATGGCTGAGGGTTTGCCAAAAATCCTATAAATATGAGAGTCATTGACGCACCAGTTCTATTTTTTTGTCTCATGACTTAAGGATCCGACAACATTCATACAAGCAAATGAATCAGGTTTAACAGTTGGTCCTGTAGCCCCACATTTGGGACCGCCAAGCTCCAATGCCTTAAGAGCTTAAACTGTATAAACTCCAGCAAACGTACGAGTATAAACTATGTTAACACTAATCAACATGCCGATAACTTCACCAAAATAAAGCTAAGAGAAATTACAGAGTTCAACTACACTCAGATATGAATTCCTCACAAAGATGATCAGTTCAAAGTCAACTCGATGGCACGAGCTAAGTTTAGAAAATTACACACCAGTCTCAGTTCAAGACTTCAACAGGGGTCAGACGATAAACGCAACACCGAAAGAACTTCATCTATTCGACAAAATACTGAACAGATTGATGACGAAAGAAGCTGAGAGCTAAAACCAATTACAGGTCCTATCATACAGACTGAAGGTTAGGCCTATCATATCCAAAGTATTCCAGACTCTTCTATAAAAGAAACGAGATTAAAACACTTTGGAGGGGGTATCTATAAGCGTCAAAAATTGCCTATGGATTCCCACACGTAGCTCAAGACAGAGAAAATGATGAACATCATCACCCAAGTCAAAGAAGATTATCTGACGCCGATAAAATGTATGAAGCGAACCGGTAAAGCGCATAAGTCAACAAAGGGACGAAACACACGTAAAGGGGGAAAACAAGCAAACAGAAGGAGATACAAATAGCAAAAAGAGTCAAAAAGACACAAAAAATAGGCCAGAGGCTCGCATGCATGCGAGTCACCAAATGCTGACTTGCACCCGTACGAGCCACCACGACTATTTGGGCCTCCTAAATTCCCAAAACGCGGATTTTGATGTTTAATTAGACTTCTTTCGTCCCAGGACCTCCCCAATTGTTCTGAAGCTATCCTTATGGGCACCTGGGTGGTTATCAACTGCAGATGACGTCAAAACACTTGATCTTATTAGAAAACACGATGACAAAAGCCTATAAATAGAAGCCCAAGGTCTTCATTAGGGAGGATCTGAAATCTGAGGGTGAGGTGCTGTCCAATTGAACAGTAAACCACGAATTTCAGAGGAGAATTGGCAGATCTTGGCGAACTTTTTTTATAAAGAGAAAGCCTTCGAATGATTTGAGATTCTCTCCCCCTCTTTCCTCTGGATCAAACCTTATTTTGATCTCGAGAAGAGTCACAATCTCGCTTGGTCGTGATTGTCACTACTGCAATTGTTTCCTTCATGAAACAAGAGCATAATTACACTTGTCAACCGGATCTGATCTGCGGCGGTCCACAGACTAACGCGTCCCCGGCATAGGCAAAGATCCCACACAAAGCAACAGGAGATAAACTACTACTGTGTTTTGTTTCATAAAGTTATAATCTTTACTTTTCTCATTGTAAGAAGATCTTATAAAGTTATAATCTTTACTTTTCTCATTGTAAGAAGATCTTATAAAAAGATCAACTCGAACTTGTAATCGATAAACTCATTGTAAGAAGATCTTATAAAAAGATCAACTCGAACTTGTAATCGATAAACGGTGTAACAGGTTTGATGACAATGGAAAATTCAACTTTTGATGAAAACATGTCTGACAAGGTTCATCTGTTTGGCGAGGTTTGTATGTCTGACGAGGTTCATCTGATGGACGAAGCTCGTGCCATTTCTTAGGCAAGGCTCGTTTTTTAGCCAAGGTTTACCCTGTCTGGGTTATTTGTGTTAACTATACTATTTTAGCTCTTGCAGTTCTGCAGTCATCTACTATAATTTCTTCACGTGGCGACATCGGATCAGATACCACTCAGATAGGAATGGATAAACCACGCTACCCCATGCTTGAGAATCTCCCTATCTTCCAGAACTGAAGTCGCGAGGTGTGCCGCTAACTCTCTGAGCCATCAAGTGCCACACTAAGGCGTTTGATCATAGACGCCTCCTTAGAGACAGCTGACCGAAGTAGGATTCCGAAGCCTGTTTTCCTATTCGGTGATTCTATACCTAACCCCGATATGCTAGAACTTGGGACATATCAGTGGCTCAGGATGGTGGGTGAGAGACGTTTTTTCATGCCTCCTATGCCGCATGACTACTCCCTCACCTTCCTCAAAGCCACTTCAGTCTCTCGAAAGATAGACTGGGAGTTAACCCCGACACAGGATGGGGTCACATGTGGATACTTTTTTAAGGGTAGCGTCGGAGTAGACAGTAGCGGCCATTATGTTACAGGTTAACATTTTAGGCTGGTTCATAGGGAGCTACCTGCTGGTGAAATGTCTGCAGAGACAAACACTTTCTATATCTCTTTTTTCAAGGCTAAGGGGCAATTTCCATCCAAGGACTTCTGAAATCCCAGCTGGTCACGTTGGAGTGTTACACAATGGTGGTCTCGGATGACTAAATTCGTACTGCAGGAGAACTATGATGACCTACAGGAGTACGACCTTCTCCCACCGATCAGGGCTACTCAGTTAGGGCTGCAGAGCAACACCCAATAATTCTTCAGCATGTTGGAGCTATACAACCCTGACACGCGCTCATTTTTTACCCCCAACAGGGAGCTGGGGATAGCACTTCATGAGATGGTGGAAGTTTCAGAGTTACCACTAGGAGGATACCCATACGAAGAATATATCCCAGGGCACATGGAATTGGTATACCTGAAGAGGAACCACCCTAAGTCATTAAAACTTTTTGGGAGCTGATGTGCCACTACCATATTTGCATGACCACTGAGGGCCGCATGGAGAAGAAAAGCATGTCCCTCAGCCATAGAACTTGGGCAAATTATCTATTTCAACACATAGACCAGAAGAAGGTCCCCGTCGCGTCGCTGAACCCCTACGATGAAGTTGTATCAGCACAACATATTTTCGCTCACCCCCCTACTTCCTACATGATGCCTTCAGACGAATGTGGTTATACAATTGGCGTGGAATTCGAGAGCTTCTTCCACCAAGCTGAAGAACTGATCTCCCACAATGCGTTTTTGGTGGGGTTCCTTATGCTTTGGCTAAAGCATATAGTCATCTCCTCACACAGCTTTGACACATTACTGATGGAAGCTGTGTTCCCGGTTGTTTGTCTGGAGCACGACTACTCATATGCTCTCTTTCCAGCCACCTCATGACTGCACCTTCCACTCGTGATGAAGATCAAGCCATCCCTTTTATCGAGCGGTTGGAGAACTATTCTTGGACCAAGGGGTATATGGCGACAATGAGGATTGCTCTAAGAGATCACATCAACATTGACTTCTTCAGGTGCTTTCCTCAAGTTCTAGGGATACACTTCTCTATCTGTTGACTACTTCAGGTAGCTCGTGAATATACGTCCCATGTACCTGATCTAGCACCATGGCCCGGCGTGTCGATTAGAGCCATATCTGCCTTGTCGATTAGCTCGTCAATTCGGTTATGACCAGTTGTATATCAGTAACCCTAACACTCACTTGTAGTCTGAGGGTATTCTAATTGATGGGGGAGAGAGGGTGGTTTTGGACAATCGTGGGATCTACGTGTGCCCGCTTCTTGCTTCCACATTAGAGTCCTCCACTCCGAAAGACACTTACTTATTGCAAGTGGCACTACACCACCAACGCAGCGATTCCTGGCTTCAATGTCAACTTCTCGGGATTACGCCTCATCAAAGGTCTCTTAAGATCCGAGGATGCTTCGAGGAGGAGTCGTATGCCAGGCTTCAAGGAGTTCCAGCGTGCAGAGGAGGGTGCAGGAGGAGAAGAGGCTTAGCCTTCGAGCCCCCACGAGACTTACCAAGAGGTACTTGCAGAGGTTGGTGAGAGTATGCTTTGGGGGTCTGCTCGCATCAAAGAATACAGGGGTTATATGCCTGCCGCTACTAGAGAAGGCAAGGCTTTTGGAGATGAATCTGCTGCTGGTGAACCCATGGAGCTTACTCATGTCGATGAGTCTCTTGAGCATTTACGACATGACATTGCTGAGCGCACATCCCAATCTGTTGGTGCCTCTGTGGAAAGATTTTCACAGCCACCAACTAAAGTTTTGAACTTCCCAAGCTTCGAAGAGGGGTCACCTATTCGATTTGAGCCTCAGGTGCCCTTGGTTTTGGAAACAACCGTTCCAGATCTGGAAATATCAACCCCAGCTGCTCTTGGGGAAACACTTCTAGCTATGGAGCCCACTGGTATTCCCGTCTTCATTCATTATTCTAAACTTTGAGTTGTCATCTTTTTTACGCTTGTATTCTAACATTTTTGTAGAGAAAACCGAAGAAGCTGGAGCCTCAAGGCAGTTGGGAAAGAAGTCCAAAAGATAGGAGCCTGTGAGGAAATGAAAACGCGTTGTTTCCAAAAGATCGAGGTGGGAAGTTCAAGAAGTCATCGCCTCTCATGCTGAGCGCATCAAAGCTAAGGCTGAGCTGTAATCTAAAGATGATGTCCCTCTACTCCGATGTCACGTCAGGTCACGGCCTGAGTCCTGCGTGAGTACTGTGGCCACTCTTCCTGCTCCAGGTATGATATATCCACACCTATCTTTGTCTTTTTGAATTTCAATTATGCTAATGGGGTTTTTATGGGGCAAATGTCCTCCCAATCATTTCTACTAAACCAGTAGCTATTCTTGGTGTGACTACTGGAGCAAAAGTAGTGGCGACTACTGAATATACATCAGGAATGTCACCTGTCATCACGACTATCTCCACTTTGCTCGTGAGAGCTGAAGTTTCAATTCTACCGATAATTACTGTTGCTCCTGCTGCCAGCACTCTACCCACTGTCACTACGGTTGAGGTATTTGCTCCACCCTTGGTCTCCACACAAGTGACGCCCTTATCTCCTGATCATCTCGAGATGGTCTCTTCAAGTTCCGTAACTTCCTCCTCCTTTGCTTGAGGGAAGGATTATGGAGTGTCAAAGATACTGAAGAACTTCCTCACTATTTTACAGGACTCCCCCTCTTAGGTATTGAATCACGGTTATGACTTCGTCGGGATCAAGGTGGTGCTATAGAACTTGGGCAAATTATCTATTTCAACACATAGACCAGAAGAAGGTCCCCGTCGCGTCGCTGAACCCCTACGATGAAGTTGTATCAGCACAACATATTTTCGCTCACCCCCCTACTTCCTACATGATGCCTTCAGACGAATGTGGTTATACAATTGGCGTGGAATTCGAGAGCTTCTTCCACCAAGCTGAAGAACTGATCTCCCACAATGCGTTTTTGGTGGGGTTCCTTATGCTTTGGCTAAAGCATATAGTCATCTCCTCACACAGCTTTGACACATTACTGATGGAAGCTGTGTTCCCGGTTGTTTGTCTGGAGCACGACTACTCATATGCTCTCTTTCCAGCCATGACC
>NC_033794.1:84592982-84602496 GCF_001876935.1 Asparagus officinalis | reverse complement strand
GACCGTGTGTATTCATGAAGGATTGCGGCGGTTATGTTCTCAATTCTACCAAGGTGTCGAGAGTCCTCGGGTAGAGCTTCCTTATGCCTATCTGATGTCATGGTTTGTGATGCACTACCCCACCCTCATGACTGCACCTTCCACTCGTGATGAAGATCAAGCCATCCCTTTTATCGAGCGGTTGGAGAACTATTCTTGGACCAAGGGGTATATGGCGACAATGAGGATTGCTCTAAGAGATCACATCAACATTGACTTCTTCAGGTGCTTTCCTCAAGTTCTAGGGATACACTTCTCTATCTGTTGACTACTTCAGGTAGCTCGTGAATATACGTCCCATGTACCTGATCTAGCACCATGGCCCGGCGTGTCGATTAGAGCCATATCTGCCTTGTCGATTAGCTCGTCAATTCGGTTATGACCAGTTGTATATCAGTAACCCTAACACTCACTTGTAGTCTGAGGGTATTCTAATTGATGGGGGAGAGAGGGTGGTTTTGGACAATCGTGGGATCTACGTGTGCCCGCTTCTTGCTTCCACATTAGAGTCCTCCACTCCGAAAGACACTTACTTATTGCAAGTGGCACTACACCACCAACGCAGCGATTCCTGGCTTCAATGTCAACTTCTCGGGATTACGCCTCATCAAAGGTCTCTTAAGATCCGAGGATGCTTCGAGGAGGAGTCGTATGCCAGGCTTCAAGGAGTTCCAGCGTGCAGAGGAGGGTGCAGGAGGAGAAGAGGCTTAGCCTTCGAGCCCCCACGAGACTTACCAAGAGGTACTTGCAGAGGTTGGTGAGAGTATGCTTTGGGGGTCTGCTCGCATCAAAGAATACAGGGGTTATATGCCTGCCGCTACTAGAGAAGGCAAGGCTTTTGGAGATGAATCTGCTGCTGGTGAACCCATGGAGCTTACTCATGTCGATGAGTCTCTTGAGCATTTACGACATGACATTGCTGAGCGCACATCCCAATCTGTTGGTGCCTCTGTGGAAAGATTTTCACAGCCACCAACTAAAGTTTTGAACTTCCCAAGCTTCGAAGAGGGGTCACCTATTCGATTTGAGCCTCAGGTGCCCTTGGTTTTGGAAACAACCGTTCCAGATCTGGAAATATCAACCCCAGCTGCTCTTGGGGAAACACTTCTAGCTATGGAGCCCACTGGTATTCCCGTCTTCATTCATTATTCTAAACTTTGAGTTGTCATCTTTTTTACGCTTGTATTCTAACATTTTTGTAGAGAAAACCGAAGAAGCTGGAGCCTCAAGGCAGTTGGGAAAGAAGTCCAAAAGATAGGAGCCTGTGAGGAAATGAAAACGCGTTGTTTCCAAAAGATCGAGGTGGGAAGTTCAAGAAGTCATCGCCTCTCATGCTGAGCGCATCAAAGCTAAGGCTGAGCTGTAATCTAAAGATGATGTCCCTCTACTCCGATGTCACGTCAGGTCACGGCCTGAGTCCTGCGTGAGTACTGTGGCCACTCTTCCTGCTCCAGGTATGATATATCCACACCTATCTTTGTCTTTTTGAATTTCAATTATGCTAATGGGGTTTTTATGGGGCAAATGTCCTCCCAATCATTTCTACTAAACCAGTAGCTATTCTTGGTGTGACTACTGGAGCAAAAGTAGTGGCGACTACTGAATATACATCAGGAATGTCACCTGTCATCACGACTATCTCCACTTTGCTCGTGAGAGCTGAAGTTTCAATTCTACCGATAATTACTGTTGCTCCTGCTGCCAGCACTCTACCCACTGTCACTACGGTTGAGGTATTTGCTCCACCCTTGGTCTCCACACAAGTGACGCCCTTATCTCCTGATCATCTCGAGATGGTCTCTTCAAGTTCCGTAACTTCCTCCTCCTTTGCTTGAGGGAAGGATTATGGAGTGTCAAAGATACTGAAGAACTTCCTCACTATTTTACAGGACTCCCCCTCTTAGGTATTGAATCACGGTTATGACTTCGTCGGGATCAAGGTGGTGCTGGAAGCTCTTTAAACTTGATGCAGAGCTTGACCAGTGGTACAGCTGTGATGCCATATAGACTTAGCATGATGAAGGTAGAGGACCACATCAGAAGATGGCAGGCTTGCCATGATCAACCTCTTCTCCCTCTTGCCGAAGAACGAGCCAAACAATATTTAAGGCAAAGGGATGACTCCCACTTCGTACTTCAATGCCAAGTGATTAAAAAGAAGAAAAGAGTCGAAGAGCTCGAAGGGATAGGAGAGAAGTTGTCCAGTGAGCATCAAACGGCCACTTACGCTGAGCAGACCAATCAGGTTTTGATTGAATCTTATATGGCTACTCTTGTTGAGATCCAAGCTAAGCTGGCAGCAGCGAAAAATGACCTAAGGGCAGAGGTAGAGGTGCAGCAGATGCTGGCAACCAAGCAGGAGGAACAACAAACATCACATTAGGTTGAGCTCTATGAATTAGAGAAGCTGGAGAGCACCGTGAGGAGCATGGTGATGTCTTCTAACGAGGAGCTGTGTAAGAAGGCGTTAGAAGAAGTTGAAGCGGAGCACCGAAGATCATTGGATGAACTCACGGAAGAACTCTGCAACGTCGTCTGATTCTCCTGAGCTCAATTTATGTAATCTAACTCATGTTGTAGCAGCTTCTCATCAATAAGATTATCATTTTGACCATTATCATTTTTTATAACCATAACTTAGGATTTTTGACAAACCCTCAGCTATCAACGGACTTGTCGTGTCTTTACCGACTACCGTTTGAGTCGGAGTAGCCATGCTTTTTCCCTTAACATGATAAGTTATTGAGGAGTTTCTCTAAGTTTTAATGCTAAGATTTTCCCTCTATCCTTAGCCATTCAAGGTATTAGATTAAGTGTTTGAGTATGATTTCAACAGTTAAGTTGTAATCAACTTTGGTTGTGCCGTTCAGTGTAACAGATCAACCTGAAGATTTGGAGGAAATTGAATATCAGAGGTAATTGTTTACATGATAGTATTTTGTGAATCTGTCATCCTATTAAAGAGGATTGGTAGGAGAGTTTTGAGGATGGTAAGGAATGAAATTTTCACCTCAGTTGACCTCATTGGAGTTAGAAGAATTTTAAATGACTTTAATAATGCCAAAGGTCTCGTTCCGTGATATTATTAAGGTCAAGTATCATTGTCACATCCGTGGTGTTTGAACCTGCATCATTGCTGAGATTTGGAATGATTTCTTTTCCTTCCACATGAGCATAATAGTCCTGGTCGATCGTGAAGACCTTTGCAAGGGAGCAGACTGTATATAAGAAGCCTATGGGTAGTACTTCTTTAGAAACTTGTCGTTAATAGGCATCATGATCTTATCACCATCTTGATTGATTAGGCAATATGCTCCATTTGAGTAGACCGTTTCTACTATAAATGGTCCTTCCCATTTTGGTTCGAACTTGCCTTTCTTTTTAGAGTTCAAAACCATTGGACGTCGGACGGTGAGAACCAAGTCACCTTCCTTGAAAATGTGGTGTCTGACTTTCTTGTCAAACGCCTTGGAGATTCGAGCCTGGTAAAGCTCGATATGATGTTGAGCTTGTAGTCGCTTTTCGTCTAGCGCTTCAAGTTCTTCAAGACGTCGGCGATGACTTTCTTCCGTTGTCATACCGATCACAAGTGCTATTCGAAGGGATGGAATTTGAACTTCCAATGGTAATGCAGCTTCACATACATATACCAAGGAGTATGGCATAACACCTGTTGGTGTATGAACCGTCATGCAATACGCTTGTAAACTTTGACCCTATTTCTCATTACAGTCTCGTTTGGTTGTGGAGATCAACTTGGTGAGAATTTTAATGATGGTCTTATTGAAAGCTTCTACTTGTCCATTCGCATCAGGATTATAAGCTGGTAATGCCAAGTTTCTGATTCTGAACTTATCGCAGAATCGTGTGAAGGCTTGGCTAACAAACTGGGGTCCTTTGTCATGGATGATGTGTCTTGGGACACCGTATCTATATATGATGTGATGTTTAATGAACTTGACCACATCACTTGTTATGACTTCTCTCAATGGAATCACTTCAGCCCATTTGGAAAAGTAGTCGGTTATCGCTAGGATGAAGTATTGTCCTTTTGTAGAAGGTAGGGAAATTAGGCCGATAATGTCCATACCCCATGTTTCAAATGGCCATGAAGTGGCCGAAGAATGCAGATGCTCCAGCGGCTGATGTATGTAGTTAGTATGTATTTGGCATGCGTGACATCATTTAGCATAGGCAATGACGTCACTAATCATCTTTGGCCAGTAGTAGCCAAGTCTACACAGTCGGTCCCATAGTTTTGGTTCTGACTCGTGAGCTCTACAGATGCCATCATGGGCTTCTTTAAGGGCTTCTTCTACTTCTTTGTTAGACAAACAGCGAAGCAACAATCTGTCGTATGACTTCCTGTACAAGGTTTGCAACAGGGAATCGTAATAGAATATTAGTGCCTGTCTGCGGACGAATTCTCTTTCTTTAACGTCTTCAAGCAGTAAACCGTATAAGACATAATCGATGATCGAGAATCATCAATCTCTTGGTTCGAACGCATTGGGCTCCTAATCGACTGTATTGATTTGCAATGCATATTTTGGTCGGAATAGTTGCTTGATGGCTACAGTGATTCCCTGAGTAGTTCCCTCGGGTATAGCTTGTGTAGTTGTGAGTGATGCTAAGGTATCAGCATATGTATTCTTGAGGCGAGACACATAATCAATGTAGACACCTTTAAAAGAATTAGCCAATGTGATGACCGCTTCGTGGTAAGGGACCAGATCTTCATGCCTGACCTCGAATTCCCCTTTTAGCTGGTTGATGACGAGCTTCGAGTCGCTATACGCTTCTAGATGTTTTACCCCCAGCTTATTGGCTAGGTAAAGATCAATTAGTAAAGCATTGTACTCGACTACATTGTTAGAGCATAACTTCGTCAGAGAGAAGGCTCGAGGTAACACATTGTTTTGCAGAGAAACTAAAACTACGCCCACTCCAGCGACAATTGTAGCTTTAGGGCCTGTTGTTGATGCGTAGTCGAAGAATAATTGCCACACTTGTTCTTTCGAGATCACATTGACTTCGCATATCTCGTCTGACATATCTTGGTATAAATCAACCATTCCCACCAAGGTGTGGTTGGCGTGGAGATCGTAGATAGCTTGACCTTTTATCACCTTTTGTGGCTTGAAATATATGTCATACTGGGACAACAACAATGCCCATCTTGCGAGTTGTCAATTCAATGCGCCGGGTTGCCACATGAATACCCATATTGGATAAACTTTGGAGATGACGTATATGGTCTGCCCGACCAAATAGTATCACATCTGTTGGATTGCGAAGACGAAGGCCAAACATTCCTTTTTGATGGGTGGATAGAACTGCTCAGCTCCTGTTAAAGTCCTTTTAAGATAGTAAATGGCTTGCTCATGGCCATTATCATCATCTTGCGCTAGAAGTCCTCCCAAGGCATGCTCCGTAGCTCAGACACATACCAGGAATGGCTTCCCCGATTTTGGTGCAACCAATACGGGCGGACTAGATAGATAAAGTTTGATCTCCTCAAATGCCTTATGGCAGGACTCATCCCAAATGAATGATACACCTTTCTTCATGAGTTTCGAGAATGACTAACATCTGCCGAACAAGTTAGCAATAAACCTGTGAATGTAAGACAAACATCCTTGTAGACCGCGCAACTCTTTAAGATTTTGAGGAGGTGGAAGCTCTTGGATGGCTTTGACTTTGTCTAGGTCGAGGTGGATTCCGTTAGCTGTGATCACAAATCCAAGAAATTTTCCACTAGCCATTCCCACGAAGGATTTGGTTAGGTTCATCCTTAGCTGGTGTGATAACATTAGGTTGAACATTACCTTCAAGTCATGAAGATGATCACCTTTGCTATGGCTATTAACCACTAAGTCATTGATGTAGCACTCCACTATCTTCCGTAAGTGTTCCCGGAAAATAGTGGTCATAGCGCGCTGATATGTGGCGCCCGCGTTCCTTAGTCTGAAGGGCATTACCACATAATAGTATATCCCTGAAGGTGTTCTGAAGGAAGTATGCACCTCATACTCGGGGTACATCTTGATCGGGTTGTGCCCTGAGATTCTGTCCATGAACGACATTCTTTCAAACCCGCACGTATCGTCAATGATGATGTTCGTAATGGGTAAAAGGAAATCATCTTTCGAATACACCAAGTTCAAGTCACGGAATTCGATGCAAACTCAGACTTTCGCATTCTTTTTTAGAACCGTAATGATATTAGCCACCCAATCCAGGTGTTGTTCTTCTCGGATATACCCCGAATCAATGTCCTTTTTGACTTTGGTTTCGATTGCCTCCATTATATATGGACAGAATTGCCATTGCCGTTGCTTGACAGGCTTGGTGCCTGGTTTAATGTTAAGGTAGTGCATGACCACCTGAAGATGAAGGCCGGGCATGTCCTCGTAGTTCCAGGCGAAGACATCAATATGCTCACGTACGAGAGCAATGAGATCTTCCTTTTCATTGGGTGACATGCTGTCACTTATAAATATTTAAGGCAGAGGGATGACTCCCTCTTCGTACTTCAATGCCAAGTGATTAAAAAGAAGAAAAGATTCGAAGAGCTCGAAGGGATAGGTGAGAAGTTGTCCAGCGAGCGTCAAAAGGCCACTTACGCTGAGCAGACCAATCAGGTTTTGATCGAATCCTATATGGCTATTCTTGTTGAGATCCAAGCTAAGCTGGCAGCAGCGGAAAATAACCTAAGGGCAGTAGTAGAGGTGCAGTAGATGCTGGAAACCAAGAAGGAGGAACAACAGACATCACATTAGGTTGAGCTCAACGAATTAGAGAAGCTGGAGAGTACCGTGAGGAGCATGGTGATGTTTTCTAACAAGGAGCTGTGTAAGAAGGCGTTAGAAGAAGTTGAAGCGGAGCACCGAAGATCATTGGATGAACTCGTGGAAGAACTCCGCAACGTCGTCCGATTCTCCTGAGCTCAATTTATGTAATCTAACTCTTGTTGTAGCAGCTTCTCATTAATAAGATTATCATTTTGAACATTATCATTTTTTATAACCATAACTTAGGATTTATGACAAACCCTCAGCTATCAACGGACTTGACGTGTCTTTACCGACTATCGTTTGAGTCGGACTAGCCATACTTTTTCCCTTAGCATGATAAGTTGTTGAGGAGTTTCTCTTAGTTTTAATGTTAAGATTTCTCCTCTATCCTTAGCCATTCAAGGTGTTGGATTAAGTGTTTGAGTATGATTTCAACAGTTAAGTTGTAATCAAGTTTGGTTGTGTCGTTCTGTGTAACAGATCAACCTTAAGATTTGGAGGAAATTGAATATCAGAGGTAATTGTTTACATGATAGTATTTTGTGGATCCGTCATCTTAATAAAGAGGATTGGTAGGAGAGTTTTGAGGACGGTAAGGAATGAAATTTTCACCTCAGTTGACCTCGTTGGAGTTAGAAAAATTTTAAATGACTTTAATAATGCCAAAGGTCTCATTCCGCGATATTGTTAAGGTCAAGTATCATTGTCACATCCGTGGTGTTCGTACCTGCATCATTGCTGAGATTTAGAATGATTTCTTTTCCTTCCACATAAGCATAATAGTCCTGGTCGATCGTGAAGACCTTTGCAAGGGAGCAGACTGTATATAAGAAGCCTATGGGTAGTACTTCTTCAGAAACTTATCGTTAATAGGCATCATGATCTTATCACCATCTTGATTGATTAGGCAATATGTTCCATTTGAGTAGACCGTTTCTACTATAAATGGTCCTTCTCATTTTGGTTCGAACTTGCCTTTCTTTTTGGAGTTCAAAACCATTGGACGTCGGACGGTGAGAACCAAGTCACCTTCCTTAAAAATGTGTTGTCTGACTTTCTTGTCAAACACCTTGGAGATTCGAGCCTGGTAAAGCTCGATATGCTGTTGAGCTTGTAGTCGTATTTCGTCTACCGCTTCAAGTTCTTCAAGACGTCGGCGATGACTTTCTTCCGTTGTCATACCGATCACAAGTGCTATTCGAAGGGATTGAATTTGAACTTCCAATGGCAATACAGCTTCACATACATATACCAAGGAGTATGGCATAACACCTGTTGGTGTATGAACCGTCATGCGATACGCTTATAAACTTTGACCCAATTTCTCATTACAGTCTCGTTTGGTTGTGGAGACCAACTTGGTGAGAATTTTGATGATGGTCTTATTGAAAGCTTCTACTTGTCCATTCACATCAGGATTATAAGCTGGTAATGCCAAGTTTCTGATTCTGAACTTATCGCAGAATCGTGTGAAGGCTTGGCTGACAAACTGGGGTCCGTTGTCATGGATGATGTGTCTTGGGATACCGTATCTGTATATGATGTGATGTTTAATGAACTTGACCACATCACTTGTTATGACTTCTCTCAATGGAATTACTTCAGCCCATTTGAAAAAGTTGTTAGTTATCACTAGGATGAAGCGATGTCCTTTTGTAGAAGGTAGGGAAATTGGGCCGATAATGTCCATACCCCATGTTTCAAATTGCCATGAAGTGGCTGAAGGATGCAGATGCTCCGGCGGTTGATGTATGTAGTTAGCATGTATTTGGCATGCGTGACATCATTTAGCGTAGGCAACGACGTCACTGATCATCTTTAGCCAGTAGTAGCCAAGTCTACACAGTCGGTCCCATAGTTTTGGTTCTGACTGGTGAGCTCCACAGATGCCATCATGGGCTTCTTTAAGGGCTTCTTCTGCTTCTTTGTTAGACAAACAGCGAAGCAACAATCTGTCGTATGACTTCCTGTACAAGGTTTGCAACAGGGAATCGTAATAGAATCTTAGCGCCTGTCTGCGGACGTATTCTCTTTCTTTAACGTCTTCGAGCAGTAAACCGTATAAGACATAATCGATGATCGAGAATCATCAATCTCTGTGTTCAAACGCATTGGGCTCCTCATCGACTGTATTGATTTGCAATGCATATTTTGGTCGGAATAGTTGCTTGCTGGCTACAGTGATTCCCTGAGTAGTTCCCTCGGGTATAGCTTGTGTAGTTGTGAGTGATGCCAAGGTATCAGCATATGTATTCTTGAGGTGAGACACATAATCAATGTAGACAACTTCAAAAGAATTAGCTGTTAGACCTAGAGGGGGGGGGTGATTAGGGTCTTATGCTAATCTAATCCGATTAAATTCCAATTAAAAACTAATTAACAAGTTGTACGGAACAGTTCGAACCCGTGATCATATCGTAGTGTTATGTGATTGCCATTGGCGTTACTTATTCTTGTTTTTATAATATCTTTATATATGCTTTGTGTATTGCTCATCCATATTACCAAGCAACAATCACTTGTTTAGAATTGTTGTACGACCTTGCGTTGATTTATATATCCTTGGCCATATATTTCAGCTATATGCGTCCTTTGCTAGAGAGAGTCATAATTGTATATTGCTTATCCCTAGTCATATATATTGGTGACACCATTCATACTTGCTAGGGATAACTGTT
>NC_033794.1:84555571-84591982 GCF_001876935.1 Asparagus officinalis | reverse complement strand
AGAGAGAGATATCAAAGCGTTGACTTTGTCTCAAGATCGTGCATGCTTCTTGTCCTCTTCCTGGCTTTTTTCAAATAGATCCTGTGGAGGTTGAGGTGGCTGACTTGGTCGGGATCGCTTTCGGAGGTTGTCTTATCCCAGGATGATCTTCAATATCGTCTCATCCTTTCTTTCATATACGCCGAATGGCATTCGCGCTCTTTTTTGGCTTGATTCGCGGTTGGTGTTGCTGAACCTGCAAATCCCGCATTTGCTGGCATGTCAACTCCATCTCAGTCTTGAACTCAGCTCTGATTTCTTCGGGCGTTGTTATAGCCAATTGCTTCTTTGCAGCATGTGAGCCAATTGGTCGGTAATTGCAAATGAATTCTCGATGGCTTGTCCAAGCATGGAATGCGGATCGTCCGATGCAAGTGGCCTGAAACAAGTATACTGACATTTCTTCATGCTGAAGATAGCCCTCGGCATTTTCCCCTAGTAAGTCTCGTCGTAGGTTGCTCTTCTTTGTAACGGCTGGCCATCCTTATGAGAAAGACCCCCGCTCAACTCTCCCCCGCTGGAGAGAAATCAGGGTCGGGATTGACTGATTTTGCTTCGCCTTTGTTGTCATATTAATATGACCTCAGGGAATCATCTTTGTCGGACTGGCCGGTTTTTTCTTGTTGAAACGTCTCATCTTGGGTCTTGACGTTTCACTTGAAGAAGTCTTTGAAAATACCGGAGACTCTTGTTTGAAATTCGCTTTTAGAGCATGCCCATTCTGTCAGCACTGCGGCTTGATGAGTCTCTCACAGGACGCAGTGAGACTCGTTTTTGTAAACAACTCTTTTTCTTGAGTTATTTTTGCTGATAGTCAGCTCATCGTTGTTACGATTGACATATATCTCTTTCTACTGAAACCTTGGTTAACAGTACGCCAGGTACGACTTGTTGTCGCTTCTGAGGCGATCCAAGGTTGGATTTTTAAATCCACCCCCTTAGCGGGATATGGTGTCATCATCGGTCCTCGACGAGAATGAACTGGTATCTCTCGTTCTGGACTTGTGCTAGTTCTGAACAGAGGATGTTTACGACTCACCCCTGTATAAGAAACCACTAAGGGTTTATTTCTGGGTTTGACTGCGCTCTTTGGTTGGGGCTTTGCCTGATATCAAATGCCAAACTAAGGAGATCTAACTTCTGTGAGTTTGACTTTCAATATGTCCGGCTTGTCCTGAATCTTCACTGGTGACGCAGCAGACGGCTTGGGACGGATGCTGAAGGATTGAAATGGGTCTTCATTGACCTTCCTCTTTGGCCGCGGCCAGCCATAACTGTCGTGCGGTTTGTTTGATGGGCTGCGGCAGTATGGGCCCCCGGCGGTTACTATGATGAGGCCGCCACGTACGTGCTGGCCGCGGTTATATGATGACCGGACAGTCTGTGGCTGGCCGCTTAACTACCTTCCTCTTATTCTTTGGGTGTTCTCCGTTTTTGCGGAACCAAAACTCATACAGTTCTTTTGTGGTTTGGCGCATCTACCACTTCCTTTTTTGTTTCCTGCACTTGTTGAGAGAAGGCCACAGAGCGTGAGCAGGCTTTTGCTTGACGCCATTTGTATACGGCTCCTTCAGGGTAACTCTTTTGTACAGAGTCCATGTCGCTCTGTCGTAAGCTGTGGCGGAGATGTGAATTTTGCCTTTTGGTGCTATCACTGAACTCCATTTTGATTCTGCGTTATATTTCTTCTTTTAGGTCCGTGTAATATGGACCCGTCGGTCTGTTGCATGGCGCTTAGCCAATTGACAGAGCGGCGGCGTTGCCGTTGTCTCTGACGAGCTCTGCTCTTTGTCTACGCGGAGCATGCTTGTTTAAGGACGCGCTTGAACTGGTGAAGGTCTTCGGAACCAGAGATGTCGGGCAGGTTGATTCTTTTGGGCAATGACTTGGCAAGAATCTCTAGGGGCCTGCGGTCTTCATTGGAATCTGAAGACCTCGGGAGGAACTTTCTTGGTGAAGAAATCCTCCCGCACTTGGCGGGGTGAGGAGGATTTTGATGACAGAGGTATGACATATACTCCTCGTATTTTGCTTGATGGAATTATATTCGATCTCTTCGGTGACGAATGATTGCTAATCGGCTGCGAACACGCGGCCTCTGGCAGCGAGGCCGCTGGCTCCCACTGTGGTCCGAGTTTGTTTTCAAGCGAAAGTTGTTTTCCATTGCAGATTCCTTAAAACTTCGATCGTTTACAAAAAGAATTATCAATGAAATAAAAGAAAATACAACCTTCGAGAAAATAACACCAGAAATTGTTTATCAATCCTGCTTTTGTGGGAATTTCCTGTGCCGGGAGACGCTTTAGTTCGTGACCACCGATTCGTTAGATCAGAGGTTGTTTAAGGATTCTCCTTCGTTTATCGAAGTAAAGATTGAAAACGAATATCTTATCCGATGTAAGATGTCCGTTTTCCAAAGATCAAGTTGAGCTTAGATCTCTAGGATTCACTCAAATATGTGCTGTCAGTAGGGTGAAAATTCTCTCTTTCTTTCTCATAAATCACCATAAGACTCAAGTATCTTCGGCTCCAGAAAAATGCCTCTCTGTGCTTTAATTCGTGCCTAGGGAGGTATTTATAGGGCTCTCAGTGCACCACAGTTGAAACGGAGGCGCGAAAATAGACTGACATGTCGTTTTCTCTTTGGCCGCTGCAGTCTACACTGCGCGGCTATTGCGGCGGGAGTGTAAGCTGCCGGCGGCCGGAAGAGGCAGTTATCAGCACGTTTGATCGTGCTTAAAAACCGCTCTCGCACGACTTTTAAGCGCACCTTTTTTTCGTGGTTTATACTGGCTTGTCCACGCAGCACACGTTCTGTTTCTGTATGCTGCACGTGGGCCTCAAAATCATCGATATAACTGTTTCGTAACTGCTGCAACACTCCTTTAACATAGCCGCGGCACCCTAGATTGCAGCGCCCAAGCCGCGACACGATCAAGTCTGCTGCAACACTCCTTTAACATAAGCCGCGGCACTATATGCTGTCGCGCCTTAGCCGCGACACCATGAGTTGCCGTGCCACCTTGTGTTGCCTGATGACGAGTAAATTGTTCTCGCATGTTGTTTTGAATGGTATTTGGATGTCTGCAAGTATTTTTTGACGCCTACAGGGAAGAAGCGGCGAAAATTATAATTCCCGAAGTGGGAGAGCGTCTTCCTTGTATCAGGGATGTCCTTGCATTTCCAAGAGCACCTCTCCAAGCGCTGGACGAAGGGGACAAACTTATCGCCCTGAGGCGCCGCCGGGGCGCTCATCAAACATTCGCAGTGGTATACGAACCACGCCATCAAGTAGGTGTATGGTAGCCCCACCCTAGGATGGGAGCTTTTAACTGCTCCTTCCCCCTCATCAAGGACCGACACACGGCAGAATTGGGCCGTCAGAGTACGGAGCCCCCGGTGAATGCACGCTATCGTCACCGACACCAGGGAATAAGACTTCCCGTGAGCTAGGCAAACCGCCGGATACACGACCTCCACAGGAAGAGCCTCAAAGGAATGAGTGGGGATTACGCACCTCTTCAGCCATAACATGAGGTACCCCGCGAGCAGCGCCTTCCCCGAGATGAGAAGCTTCGCTTGATGATGGAACGAGTGGAAGACCATACCAGACTTAAACCCGCCCTCGTCGCGGTCAAGAGTCATGGTGCTTCCTTCTTTAGCTGTCCTCGCCTCTACTTCGGGCTGGTCGCACGCGCCTAATGGGAGAGCGGGATTCCCCTTGACATCGTTCCCCGGGAACAGGTAATCAGCCCAATTCTTGTGGCTGATCCCCGGGGTCTTCTTCTTCTTCCCCTTATGATCCGAGGCCCCTAAGGTACTGAGGCATATGTGGTAGTGGCAGAGTAACTCCCACAGGGTTTCAACCGCCAAAGGGGAATGGCTCGACAGCCTAGCGATCTCCTCTTGATCGGGGACGTACTCCTCGTAAGGAAAGTCTCCCAGAGGTAGCCCCGACACGTCGTACATCTCGTGAGGGGTGATACCAAGCTCACCATTGGGGGTGAAAAATGTGCCGCTTTCCGCGCAATACAGTTCCAGGATACTATGGAACTGACCGCGCCGCCTTAGCTGGGAAGCACAAAGCCCTATCGGCAGACACGTGGATCATCTCCCGTCGGATCTGGGCCCACCTAAAAAAAGGAAGAGTCTCGCCTGCATATGCTTGGCCCGACCCCACGAGTCACGCGAAACTTGGCTCCCAAAGACTAATTTCGCCTTGACGATTCACTCGCCACTAAAGGTAAAGTTACAAGCGAAGCCAATAGAATAACCTTGCTTAAACGGTTAAAACCCACGCCTCAGACGGCTAAGGGTTAGAGCGGAAATCTTAGCATCGAGCCTAAGAGAAACTGTTCAACAACTCATCATACTGAGGTGAATAGTATGACTAGCCCGATTCAAACGGTGATCGGTAAAGGCACATCAAACCCGTTGATAGCTGAGGATTTGCTAAAAATCCTAAAAGAAATCAAGTGCGCTTACTTCACAGAAAATTTCTTCATTCAAAGTATTCCAGACCACACGCGAGCCGGTTTAGGTCTGAAAACTTTGAATGGGGTCTTGTAGACGGTAAAAAATACCTCTATAGGCTTACAGGAGATTCGTCTACGAGAAGAGCCCGCACGCTCAGTTCTATGGCACGGGCCTAAATCGCATAAATGTCGGATATGCTCGGTTCTAGGTTCGCCTTACGGTCGGCTCGCCAGCACGAGTTAAGATCGATCAGGATGGCGGAAGTTCGCCTTTCACTCAACTCGCCTGCCCGAGTACAGAGTAGAATCCGCCAGCAAACCCCAAGACTGTCAGTACAGCTGGGTATCCGCTACCCCACGTGCTGAGATGGACCTTCCCATCTCTCTCGACCCGAAGGGAGAGAGCACAGTACCCCAGGACCGTCAAACGACCGCTCGCAATGCGCACAGCGCGAAGGACTGGACATGTGTCGAGTCAACCTGAGCATTCATAAATGCGACTCACCTCGGCTGTCTGAGTCTGGAGGTGGATCCGCCGGCACTCGGCAAGCTGGCTAGACCCACTCGAGTACTGTGCACCTACTTCGCCGCCTCTCCTGACCGGAAAGGAGAAAGCACCGTGCTCAAAGCACGCCGGGCGGTCACGCACAGTACAAGTGATCGGACAGACACTTCATCGATCTGCGAACTCATAAATGCGGTTCATTAATGCTGGTCAAATCCACTCGGATAGCAGACGGCTGTTGCCTCATGCACAAAGATGGGCCTTCCCCTTTTAGGTGACAGGACATAAAGCACAATCCCTGGAATGACCATTCATGGTATCGAGGAACGGCGAGACGTCTCTGAAGAGGATGTGGTCACATCCCACAATTCAAGGAGAAATCAAGCTGTCCTTCTTTCATTTAAAAAACCCCTTCCAGCACGATGGAAGAGAGGTCGCAAAACTTGGAGAAAAAAGAGTTGAGACCAAGCTGTTAGCAAATCCTTGCATTACAGCACTGCTGCCTAGTTCCGAGCTCCGATCGCCGACGAACCAAGCAGACCCGAACTCCATTGCCCCGAGCTTCTACTGCGAACTGAAGCTCTCCAGCAACCTCATTCAAACGGTCCAAGGGAAGCAGACTCGACCCGAGCATCGAGCGAAGCGTCCTATAGCCACCTAAAGTCCCCACACAAAACAAAGAGGGCCTTCCCTCTGCTTCTGTTGTAAACATTTGATTTGTTAGTTTGTAATAAGCTTTCTTATAAATACAAACGAAACTCCTTTCTTCGGAAGAATCAAATTTTCACCCTACAGAAGATGGCGACCACAGTGGGAGCAGCTGTTTCATCGAGTGAAATGGTGGTGGCTCAGTTTGATGAGGTTACTATCGGGACGACAGTAGAGTCCCTCGAAATCGAGTTCGACCAGGCCAAGTACGAAGAATACTTGTGTGCCGGTCGACCGTGCCGGTCGACCGCCAAACTCTGCTGATTTTTCTGAGTTTCTGTAATTTCTTCACCGATGAGTTCTTCACCAATCAATACTTTGTCCCGTTGCTTGCCTTCCCATATCCAGCTGCAGTCACACCGTGATCCAAATCAGTACCGCATTCCCCTGTGAACACCCCGCTCGAGTACAGTTGAAAGTCTGAACCCCCCGCATCAATCGCAACTGACACTGGCTGGTTAGCAACCGCTTTGAGCAGGGACGACTCGTCGTTGGCAGGCACGTCCTCGTAGCCTGTGATGGTCGCAGCACTGGCTGAAGCCTTTTTGGAACTGCAGGTGCCATCGGTGGCCGTGTATGGATACTTGGCTTCGGTTGTCAGGCCTTTGTTCTTCATCATGAACTTGAAGGCGTTGTCCATTAATGGTGTCGCAGTCCACGAGCTCTTGTTCAGAGAGGGGGATGAGTTTCCCTGTGCTCAGCTTGTTCAGAGAGGGGGATGAGTTTCCCTGTGCCCAACAGCATCCTGCATTCACATAGGCATGACATGAAAAACCGTATTAAATAATAGGGCTAAATGCACATATAAACCCCCTGCAATATCGCACTTTAGTACTTACTACCCAGTAGCTTGATTTTAACATATAGACCCATATATAAAATTGACTCTTTTTATCCTCAGACAGATTCGCTAATTTCACCCCGGGGGAAATATCAGCGAAAATTTCAACCAGGGTAAAAGAGTAAAAACCTCACCCAGGATTTCTCTCTATAAAAATCAGCCTGTGTACGATTAACCCTAAATTATGTCTGCATTATTAGGAAAGTGGCGGCGAGCCAGAAGGGGGTTCGAGGAGCAAGATTGGGAGGACTCGGCAGATCGAGACCGGAAGATTGCCTGACCGCTGAGGCTTACTACTACTCCAAAGGAGACGAAGCTTGCCGGTCGCTTCGATTACCTCGCCGCCGGGAGCTTGTCGGCCACGCTTCACACGGTGAGTGGCACTTTGGTAATTTTTTCTTTTGACGCCACGGTTGTAGGGCTGGTACCTCACCGCGGGGACTTGGAGTAACGGATGGGGGGGGGGGTCCCTTTTGGGCTCACATGTCGATCCACGGCTTGCCCTTTTGCTGAGACCAATCGCTGAATTCTCGGTTTAGCAAGGTTGATAAGCTAGACTATGGACATTCCGACTGGGTTTAATTACTCAAAGCAGTCCTAATGGTACATTTTCCAATTTTAATTTAATATTGTGGGGGTGATTTTCTTGAGATTTTTACCTTTAGCTAGTTGTATTTTGATGGTAGTTGAGGAGTAGATGGGATAGACTGAAAATGGTGGATTACTAATAAGTTGAGAATTAATGTGTCCCAAATTGTTTGGGTGGAAAGTTGATTTCATTAATGAATTCATTACAACTTTGAGCGTTACAATAAATTTGAGAAAATAGTCTTTTTATAAGATTTTTAACACAATGAAAATAAATTATAACTCTCTTTCAAACTATACACAATAGCCGTTTATCTCCTATTGCTTGCGTGAGATCTTTGCCGGTGTCGGGGTTTATCTGTGGACCGTCTACGGATCGGATCCGATTGATAGAATAATTGATCAGAACTCCTATTTCACCAAGAAAGTATTCGCTAAAGTATTGATATCGACCAAGCGAAATTAGTACTCTTCTCGAGATTAAGACTAAACATAAACTCAAGGAAAAGAAGACGGAGCTTCAGATCCTTCGAAAGACTCATTCTTTATGCCGAAGTTCGTCGGGATCTAGCTAGCCTCCTCTGAAATTTCGTGCTCTTTGACTCTTCAATCCAGCAACACATCATCCTCTTAATAAAACTTCAGATCTGGAGAATGGGGGCCCTATGCTTGTATTTATAAGACTTCGGATGCGGTTATTTGGATGAGAATGAGTGATTTAACCATATCTTCAGTTAACAACGGCCTAACCTTTCTTAGATATGATATCAAGTCAGTTGGGACACTGTGGAACGAACAAATCCTGAGAAATATCAACAAACTCGTCAAAAAAACACGTTTCAAGAACTAATTGTGCGGGACAAACACTGGTGACCCGCACCTGTACGGGTTAGTACTTAGTGTCCCGCACTGTCCCGCGCTGTGTGCGGGTGAGCAATTGGCGACCCGCAATAGTGCGGGTTAACTCGTGCCGACCCGCAATTGCGCGGGTCAACTCATGCTGTCCCGCAGTTGTGCGGGTCAGTTTTGTGCTGACCTGCGCCCTTGCGGGTTAATTGAGGCGCTTAGGCATTTTTTTTGCCTTTGCTATTTATCTGACTCGTAGGCTTTGCGGGCTTGCTTCATGCATTTGTTAGCTTTTATTCTGCATAGGAGGACCCCTTTAATTCAGATAAACCTATCAGATTTGGATGATGATCTTCATTGTCTTCATTTAGTCTTGAACTACGTGCGGGGATCCATAGGCATTTTTTGACGCCTACAGATACCCCCTCCAAAGTGTTTCAGTCTCATTCTTTTATCGAGGAGACTGAAATGCTTTGGATATGATACACTCTTGGATTTCTTCAGCTTTTAGCCTTCAGTATTTTATCGGATAGCTGAAATTCTTTCGGTACGACGTTTATCGTCTGATCGTTGTCGAAATCTTGAACTGGGGTAGGCGTGCTAATGTCTGAAATAGCTTGTGTCGTTGAATCGACTTTGAACTGATCATCGTTGTCAGGAACTTGCATCTGAGTACCATCGAACTCCCTGGAATAATTCTCCTATCTGAACAATCATCCTAAGCCTTATTTTAGCAAGAAACATTGACACGCCAATCGGTGTTGACTTTCACTGTAACATGTTGAATGGCGTTGACACAGTTTATACTCATGCGTCTGCTAGAGTCTACACAGTTTAAGCTCTTAAGGCGTTGGAGCTGGGAGGACTAGTTTATACTCATATACTCTTGGGAGATTCGGGAATCAGTTTTACCTCATGCACTCGTTAGAGGTTACCAGGTTATCCTTAAGAATATTCTATGTAATATTCTTCAGAAACTTTCCGTCAAAGATGGGAAACAATTTAGACTCATATTCTCATTGGAGTATGAAAGTGGGTCCCGAACATATCGAAAATGGGCGGAAGTGGGCAAAAATACCCATTGAAGTATGAAAGTGGGTCCTGAATATATCAAAAATGGGCGAAAGTGGGCGAAAATACCGCGAAAATCGATCTGTGCCAACTTTGTGTTCGGGCCAACCCTTGGTGACCCGCATGAGTGCGGGTCAGTAATCACTGACTTGCATGAGTGCGGGTCACCAAAAGGTGACCCGCACCAAGCGATGCTTAGGGCGGTTGGGATTTCGGCTAAGTCTCAAAACCTGATCCTCTTCCCTCTTCTTTCCATCTTCTCAAGTTCAAAACTTCTCCCCCTTTAAGAACTCTTCTCCAAGAACTCTCAAACTCTCAAGCTCCTCTCTTTAAATTCCTTGAATCCTCTCCTCTAAATCTTCCCCTTTCTTCTCCACAAGGTGAACTCGAGGTCTAGGGTTTCGGATTGTGCCAACTTGCTTGTTGTGGATTCGGGTCTGTACCGCTTGGTTCATCTCCTTCTCGAGCTTTGGGTAAGTTTTCCCCATTTCATGGCTTCAAATCTTTGGTGATTTCTTCATTGCTTAAACCAAACCCTAAATCTGATTTAGGGGTTTAGTCAAAACCCTAATTTGATTGTTGATTGATTTCTTGATGTTTTGAATCCAACAGGAACTCGAACTTTCTCTCTTCGTGATTTTCTCCTTGTTGAATACAGTTCTTCAAATTCAGGTGAACCCACGCTCACTTATTCTCAATCTCAGTCAAGTTTAATCATTAAATTTTCGATTTTGGGCAAATATTGAATTTTTAGTTTGGGGTTTTGCGACATGACTGAAGTTATATATATATATAACTTTGATTTCCCATTGTTGGTTGAGCCTTGAGTTTGATAAGGGATGATCTGAAGCTTTGGTTGTTTGTGGAATTTGAAAGAACCTGGTTTTGTGTAGGAATCAAACCTCCTCACAGCCCTTGAATAGTGTCCAAAGCTAGTGTTTAGGTCTGTGGTTTGTGCCCCCTTTCAATATGGTCTTGATTGGAAACCAAGGCTTTGTGCTCGAACTGTCGGATTCACGAGTGTTGAATCGAATTAATGTTGTTTGAGCTTTTGGGATGATAGCCAAAATCCTTTGACTTGGTTGCATATGTGCATTCTTGTCTTGATTTTGTATACAAACTTAGCCTGGTTAAGGCCTTTGGATAACAACCAATTTGAACTGTAACCCTTCAGCTTAAATCTTGGTTGAGAAAGATATTCGAGTTTGTTGCCTTGTATTTGTTCAGCTTAAACTTCGTGTAAGAATTGAGCTTGTATCCACCTTTTGGTTCTATTCCCAAACATGAATTGAAGCTCTTGATGTGAGGGATATAACTGAGACCCTTGGCCTTAAGCATTTAAACGTCCACGTAGACACCTAAGGCCTTTATCTTAATTTTTTTATCGATTAAACTCCGGGTTGTAGGTTTAATTGGATTTTTAACCGGAAAATCCTATTTTCATAGAATTTCAGTGAAATGTCACAATTTTCCTGTTAATATCGGATTCATGCTTCCTCGATTCTCTATATAATTGAACTATTGTCTTCCATTGCAGATTCATCATGTCGACGAGGAGATCACGCATCTTGAGGAGTCGATCAGCCACTCAGTCTCCTGAGAGAGAACCCCTATTTTTCACAGGTATAATTTTCTACTTGTGAATTCGGTATTTAACATATCATATTGCATATTGCATCCCCGCTTTGTCCTCTTTGGTGAGGCAATTGGGAAGAACCGATACTCTCCTTTGTGGGGGTTAACGTTTCTATATTATATCTCCGTTTTGTCCTCCTTAGTGAGGCAATTGGGAAGAGCTGACACACTCCTTTGTGCGGTCGACGCTTCACAGGTGCATTTTGCTTGGTCAAGTTGCATCTTAAGGCAATATGAGGTGATTTTTTACCATATCACTCTCCGTCGGACAGGGTGTATTGTCACGCTATTTGTGCGACAATGTACGTTGTCTTACGTATGCGTGATACCGTTAAAATCGTCTCGGCGATCGTAAGGCAATGACTCTATCTCACGGATTTGTGAGATGAGTTCAATGCCCTGTATTGCCTTAACATTTTCTTATGATCATATTTAATTTACACGTGTTACTTCTTTCAGTTGAATACCCTACGTTCAATGCCCTGTATTGCCTTAACATTTTCTTATGATCATATTTAATAAACACGCATTACTTCTTTCAGTTGAATACCCTGTGACGAAATTTTCTCCATTCGAGATAGATGGCCATAGGAGTAGGTATTACACTACTGTTGACGATCCAACGTCGATTCCGTCTACTTCTCGATTTGCTTTGAACATCCCAGATGAACTCTCTTAGCTGGTACGAGAAGGGGATCGATGACCATGCGCCAGCTAATCACTGACGCGTCGTTTGCAGAAGATACGGATCTTGCTTAGCCTCTAAGAAAGACGAATTATATGTTCGACGATTCCGTGACAAATCCAACCGCCATATCCCTCGAAGATGAGCGGTGGTTATATAGGGATGGCGCAATTTGTTTATACCTCCCTCCATTCCCTCGTCATCGCTCACTGACAGAATTGCGAAGGCAAGCGGTAACGCGACAAATGCCATGGACCCTGACAGAGGAGCACACCGATATTCATTGCGGATATGTCACCAGCCACTCACTCCCGGACTCAAGTGGTAGAAGCCACGTCATCGGATTACATCCCAACGTGATGGGATTCGAAGACCCGTCTAAAGGGGAGTTATTTACAGTGGCTCGCACAGTAAAGAATCGCCTTGCTATGTTAGGGCGAGAGTTACCTGTCGAAGGTTATAGATGCTATGGCTAGTCAAATTCTTCAGATAAGTTATGGCGGGGCAGGATGACGGGTTATGTCCTCAACCGATGGGGTGCTGAATTGAAGGCGATGGGGTTATATGAAGTCATTCGTGCCACCAAATATGGGCTACCGGTGAGCGTTATCCACTTCACCGGACTAATAGAGTTGTACAATCCAAACACCAACACTTTTCTAACCAGGAACGAAGAGTTGGGACTACCTTTCCATGAGATGCAAAGTCTCTGGATTACCGATAGGAGACATGCCATACCAGGAGTATTTCCCTTCCAACCGGGAGTTGCTTCAATTGAAAACCCACAAGCCTGCTCGATATGACACGTTATGGGAACCTACGCGTCACTATTAGATAGCCCTAGCCAGAATCAATCCAATAGCCAAGAAGAAGTCTTCTCAGATAAGCCTGAAGCAGTTCTCGAGTTATCTATTCAAGAATTTGGAAAAATTCGACGAAGCAATTTGTGAGCTTAAACCGCTAACTCCTTCGGAGATCAATGAGCTGATTGAGAAATGTGGTGCCCAATCCTACACCATTGCGAGTGCCGAAAGTAGATTCTCTACGGGACTAAGTTTAAGACTTTCTTATGGTGCACCCAGAAGCCCATTAACCTCAAGACTTTGTTGGCCGGGTACATCGTAATCTGGTTGAAAAAGTGTGTGGTGCCATATCAGACTTCTGACGCTCTACCGATAGAGGTATTATTCCCTGCTGTCCAGCTCACCTACGGGTGAAGCTTATCTCTTCTGCCAGCGATGGTCGCCGACATCCATCGTGGGCTTCGTCAAGTGGTCACGGCTTTTACTCAAATGGGGGATACTCCATCCGATAAGATCCCTATGGCGAAAGCGGAGCTCCCTTACACCTTATCTGATGGGGTGACTGGTTCTTTATCGTCCCAATCTGATGTCAGTCCCAACTAATGCATATCTATCCACTTCTTTGCTACAATTACTCGAGGCATGCAAATGGAAAGCTCGGGACCTCTCAGAAGTCAGGAGGAGTTTGCATATCTACAAGGGTTGGGTGTTCAATCCATGCTTCTCTCGATTTACTAGCCGATATAGTGGGTTGCTAGCCGACGTAGAGGTGCTGGGAACAAGTCGGACTTCTCTTGACGTTAGCTGTTTCAGATGGCTGATGAATATAAGGCCAGGCCATCTCGTCTTTTGAGTGAATGATCGTTGCTACCTGGAGCCTTACCTGCCGTGTCGGTTCGCCCGTCAACTTGGATACGACCAATTATTCACCGGGAACCCGAACCAGCAGTTTCATACTTGTGGCGGATTAGTAGACGACGCTCGAGCTTGGCTATGGAACGTGACGTGCTGTACTGGCGCTAAGTTTAGTCTTCCGAATGTTGAACGCCACTTAGAGTTGACATATTTATGTTGCAAGTAGCTCATGTCAGCTATGAGCCCGTCCCTCTAAGGCCAATTACAGAGTTGATGGCCGAGGCTGCATTGCGATTTGTTGACAGGATGGTCCGAGAAAATATACAGCAACGAAGGAGACGCGACAAGAAGCTTGCTGGTCCTTCAGGCAAAGGAAGCGGAAAATAGAGGAAGTAGAAGAGGAGTCGTTTGCTTCCGACAAGGAGACTTCTGAAGAGGAAGAAGTCACTGCTGGTGGAGGTATGGAAGTTGACAGCGATTTCGAGGAACATGCGACATGTTTGTTTGAGTCTTTTCATAAAGAGCTATGTGATATCGATCGCTGATAGAGCTCGCCGACTTAAAGCTCAAAAGAAGTTGAAAATTTTCCCCACTTATAATAGAATGACGGTTGCACTTTCAGATGTAGGTTCCGAGGAACAAGAGGGAAGAAGTAGCATTGTCACTCGTACCCGATCTCGGACCACAACTCAAACTGGATTGTAAATCGGGCCGCGTGTTACATCAACACAGGACAGACCTGTAGATCCTGAAGAGGCTCATGCTGCAAAACGAATGAAAATCATTTTCAAGCGACGTGCCAAGCCCCAGGCTTCTCAAACAGAAGTGTTCAACGATGTGCTCATCGGTGGGGAAGGTAATGTTTCAATCTCTGTTGCCTTTCAATCTTTTCATCTATTAAGTCTTAGACTTATCAAATTTTATATTTCAGGGGGTCATGAAGAAAATGAAATGGCATACAACCCTCCTTCTCCCGACTTAGATTTTTTTGGAGGATCTAGCATCTTGCCACAAACGGATGAGGTTATGGCTGAGGATCTGACGGGTGTTGAAACAGGGGCGACCATTGAAACCGGCGAAGGTGTCGTTGTAGAACCTGGTTTGTCTACAATGGTCGCCAGCCCAGGTGCACCTATTACCGGTAGTACACATTTCAGATGGAAATATCAGGCATTAAACGACTCAAAATCCGGCCCTCCCCTAATTATTTACATGCTTCTGGCTCTTTTAGAAAAGCTACAAGAGGCGAGTGCTGATGCCGAGATCATAGAGCCTATTGTTGGCACCGGAGGTCAATTAATTCCCATTCATTGTCAATTTTCAACTTCTATTTCCATGTCTTAACACTTAGACTTTTCTGTAGATATTTTGATGGAAGGTTTAAGTGACGAAGAGGCCTTTCACAACGCAGCCCTCGCAGAGTCGGACGCACCTTTATCTGATCCGGTATAAGACCCTTTAGGATCTGGCGACAGGCCGTTCGACGACATGCTGTCAGAACTGTTGTAAATTCGTGCCAAATACATGTAAAATACGTAACAGAAGACTATATGTATAATAATACTAAGATGTAAAGAGCATGAAAAATAAGCTAGGACCATCCTAATTAAATCTAACATGATCCCTATAAAAAAAGAAAGAAACTAAGAGCTTTGAAGGCTTACTTTCGAAGCGTGATTCGGTGGAAGATCGAACAACCCCTAGCTATTGCTCCTTGTTGTTGTAAACCTTTTTGTAGTGGATCTTCAAGTCATCAAGTGGGCTTAATAAAATCAGAGTCTTCTTGAGACACAATGTAAGATATCTACCTCGGGGTACTTTAAAATCCTACTATTTTATCTTACTCAAAGATTGCTAGAGTTTAGTAAGAGGTAGAGCTCTCTTTTTTTATTCTTTTATGAAAAAACCACTTAGCCAATTTTTCATTAACTTTTTTATAAGAGAGAGCTCATATATATATAGTGAGATATGTCGTGACTCATCTCATGAGCTATGCCATGAGTCATCTAAATGTAATGATTCCTTTCATGAGTCATGCAATGACTCATCTCATGAGTCATGCAAAGAGTCATGAAGAATCAAAACTATGTGCTAAAACCATGTACCCAAACCATACCATCTTAATAACTCATCTCATGACTCATTAATCAAGGTACAATAAAGTGTGTATTTCATAAATGAAAATACCACATCAATACGGTATTTCATAAATATGATATTTTATAATTTTCCAATCATTGACTAATAAGTCATCATATGACTAAAAAAATTAATGAGTTGACCAAAGGTCAACTGTTGACCAAAAAGTGAACTAGTTAACTAAAAGTTAACTTTATAGGAAAAATATTGGAATTCATTTCCTAAGCACATAGCATTCCGATTTTATCAATATACATAACAATTTATGTGTATCCGGTAAAATCATATATGCGTATTAATCATGCACATCACTCTATAAATTGTGTTTTATAGGATTTAAGTACACGCTTGGTGTGACTCTAGGGCCCAACTTAAGAACTCGGCAGTGGATGATATCCATAAGTACAACAAATGTGCTAGCTACACATGAAGACTACCCGGGTATAAGTTGTGATAAGTTTCTGTAAGATGCTAACACAATTATATCAGGACCACTTAATGATAATATTGTACAATCCGGTCTCTTCGTCAAACCATGTCAAACTATCGAGCCTAGGGTATGAAAAACTGTCAAACCCTAATAGCTCGATTAGTGTTTGTTGATATTAAACCAATAACCTATAAGATCAAAATGACACTCAATTTATCTTATTTACCTCGACTAAGGATTTCCTGGCTATAGTTATATCAAACAATCTTATGACATCAACCCTTTATACTGGGAGAGACGAATCTCATCTTGGCATCTCAATATCTACTTATGTCTCGGGATGCACCCAACAAGAACCGTTATGCACAACTCAATAAGAACTGTGGTTAGGTAAAAATCTAAGTACACCTATACTGACATGTAAGATATTACACTCATGCCTCAGGTCAAGAGACTACTATGTACTATATCACTTGAGAACTTCTATTTGATAGTTAAATATAATTACCAACTAGATGTTCTTAGTGAGTTATTCAGTCAACTCATTCACTAATGAGTCACCTGTATACTATATCTTGACGTGTCACATCAATGATCCAAGAGATGGATCATCATCCTACCAAAGGAAAAATAGAGTATATACTAGTCTTCCCAAAGTGATGATGTCTCATTTCAACACTTCATCGACTAGGAACATTTTAGAATATACATTAGCGACAAATCAGATCTTTTCTTTACGATCATATCCGAAATGTCTGATAGTCTAGTATCATTCTAAGGACATTATCTGTATTAAAATACTAGATAAATCTGATCAAAATAGCATACTATCATTTTGAATAAGTATGTTATATTCATATAGGTCCCGTTATAATATACAATTATTTCTGCAGGGCATCTATATCTAACAAACTCTCACTTGCACTAAAGCCAATCATTGTAATTGTTCGCGGGGAAAATAGCATTCTTCTTCATTGATGATTCCATTGCTATCTTAGATAACAACTTTTTGGGTTACAAAGATCCGATCTTTTTATAAGATCCGGTTACAATGAAAATCAAAGAAAAATAGAGAAAAATTACAACTTCTCCTTGTTTGTCGAACGAATCACGAGCTCCTGTTTTGCGGTCGCTCGCTTTGGTGGGTTGTTTGCCTGCGCCGGGGTTGTTTGACGTGGACCACCGCGCGATCTAGATCCGAACAGATTTACGCAGTATAACGGGTATTATTTCACTAAGGAAATAATAGCCGGAGGGATTATTTCACCAAGGAAACAATCGCTCGAATCTCGGGATCAAAGACCAAGCTTTGATCCGGAGTGTAACAACGTAGATCTGAGATCTCGATCCCCTCGAACTCCTGCCTTTTTGTGATGCGGGTGCTCGCCGAGAATCAGATCCGCCACCCCAGGGTGGCTCGGCTTTGGCCGAGCCACTCCGGGCTTTGCGTCCGTCTTTCGGTTGTTTCGGTCCTTGTATCCGCTTCATCCGTGATTCGGTTATGCGGTTTGATTGGTCTGAAATTGATTCATTGACTTGATTCCTGATTTGGCAATAAATCCGACTCTGAGTTTGATTCCAAAACTGATCATGACGCGATCGCGATTCATCCGGGTTCGCCTGCGGCGTTGCTCTGAACCCCGATTTGTTCTGAATCCTGATTTAGAAGTCTGGATCCCGATTAGGCAGTAAATCGGCTTTGGTGTCTGAGTTCGAATCCGTTATATGGTTGGATGACTCGTTGACTCCTCAACCCGTTGGCTTGATTCCGCACGCGAGTGGATTCATTCCGTTGTTCACGTGCGGTTCGTCAACTTCGTAGCCTTGTTAATCCGCTTTGTTGCGTGTCACTTGGCTTTGGTGTTGTGGACTGACGTTCGTGCTTAGATACGTCGCCCGATGGTTCATTAGTTCGTGTTGAGCCGTGTTAAGGGACCTATAAGCAATTTTATATGCCTACAGTAGTATCTAATACCCAATAGCTCAACATGTTTTTTAAATTGTGTACGAGCAATTGCCTTTGTGAATGGATCTGTTATATTATCTTTTGTGTTAACTCTTTCAATCTTGATCTCTTGGCGATCAACTATCTCCCTGATGAAGTAATACTTCCTCAGAATATATCTGGACTTATGGTGAGACTGGGGTTCCTTTGTCTAAGCTATTGCAGCATTACTATCACAATATAAAGGTACTGGATCTTCAATGGTGGGAACAACTTCCAGCTCTGAAAGGAACTTCCTCATCCAGACGGCTTCTTTATTCGGCTTCCATAGTAGAGTCTGCTACTGTGTCCTGCTTGGAACTTTTCCAACTGACACCCCCTTTATTAAGGATAAAAACATATCCTGAAACAGATTTACTATCATCGATATCGCTCTGAAAGCTAGAGTCGGAAAAAGCTTCCATTTGGAGGTCAATTTTACCGTATATCAAAAACAACTCTTTAGTCCTTTTTCGGTACTTAAGTATATTTTTGACCGCTTTTCAGTGTTCTTCTCCATGATTAGATTGGTATCTACTTACCAAACCGAGTGAATAAGCGAAATCCGGTCTAGTACATAACATGACAAACATGATTGATCCTACTATCGAGGCATAAGGAATTAGACTCGTGTGTTTCCTCTCTTCATCAGTCTAGGGAGACATCTTTTTAGAGAGTGAGATTCCAGGAGATGTAGGTACAAAACCTTTCTTGGAACTTTCCATGCTAAACCGCTTTAGCACTTTGCCAATTTATCTAGATTGGGATAATCCTAATATTGTTTTAGATCTATCTCTATAGATCTGAATACCTAGCATACAGGATGCATCACCCAAATCTTTCTTGGAAAATCTTTTTGATAGCCAAATTTTAACTGCTTGTAATAACGGTTGTTCGCGTCAAAAGTTGGTTTTGTCATGGAATTCATTATATCTTCAGTCGATTATAATAAATTCAAAAAAAAGATAGCCTTTTTATAAGACTTCTTTTACACAACAAAATGAAAATTACAACTCTTAGAAAACAAATGCAGGATCGTTGTTTGGATCACTGCTTGCGTGAGATCTTTACCTGTGTCGGGGGTGCGTTAGCCCGTGGACCACCAAATCACAGATTTTGATTGAATCGTGAGGGGTTTGATGATTCTGACTTCGTTTATCGAAGTGAGAATTTGAAACGATATCTTATCGAAGTAAGATAGTCGTTCTTCTTAAGATCAAGTCAAAGCTCGAATCTTAAGGAATCGCCAGAAGATCAAGAACTCTGCCCTCTCCCTGCTCTGGATTGCTCTGAAGTGCTCAAAATGATCAGCCCCCTCAAAAAATGACCTTCGGGGGGTATTTATAGCCCCTAGGAGCAGTTGGCGGAAAACACGCTCGCGAGACAGCATTTGCTGTCTCGGCTGTCGAGACAGTGTTTGTTGTCTCGACGGGCGAGACAATGTTTGCTGTCTCGGGCCGCAGCGAGACAGTAAACGCTGTTCTCGGAAATAGTAACCGTCAGATCCAGTTTTTCGTTTAACTGTCTTCCCACGTTTCAAACTCCGTTATTGTTGGCCGTATCCACGTGATCTCGCCCGCGACCGACGTTTGCCCACGTTCCTTGAACAGTTAGTGGCCACGTAGTAGGCAGTTACAAAGGCGGTTTTAACCATCTGAAAGTTTGTCTCACGTGCGAGACAAGTAAATTCTGTCTCGCGCACGGGCGAGACAGTAAAGAACTGTCTCGTGGGGCGAGAACAGTGAAGGACTGTTCTCGTCTGTGGAGCGAATGACAGTAAAAGTCTGTCTCGCCGGCGAGACAGTAAAGACTGTCTCGCGTGTGAGACAGTCTATACTTGTGTTCTTTTTGACATTTTGGATGATCTTCTCTCCAGCTGTATTTGGATATCTTTCAGTATTTTTTAACGCCTACAGATACCCCTTACAAAGTATTCCAGACGTATTATTTTATAGAGGACTCTGGGGCACTTTGGATAAGACATGCCTTATTTGCAATCCCTTCAATACTTGATTGAGTAGGTCGTATGGAAGGACCCTGTTTTCAGGAAAAGCTGCCTTTATCATTGATTTCATTAAACTTCATTCGTTACAATGAATTCGAATAACAAAGAAATAAAGATTACAACTTTCTTGAAAATAAACACAAGATCCTGTTTTGCGGTCTCTTGCTTGCGTGGGTCTTTTGCCTGTGACGGGGACGTTGATATCCGTGGACCACCTGGCACTCAGATCTGTTCCGAAAAATCGGACAGAGCTTCGTCGATCCGCGTGAGATCTAGAAGCTTGAAGCGTCTATCTCGGCTAAAACGAGATATCAGCTCTTCTTAGTGATTACCGGCGAAAGGTAATACTAAGGAAAGGGGGGAACGGGTGATGAAGGCTCTGATGAAGACCTCTCCTCCTCGGTTGAAGCGCTCGACCACTCTTCACTGCAGCAGGGCTTCGCCAAGCTCTCCAAAAATCCTCCTCCAAAACCAAGGCCCAATGGGGCTATTTATAGGTGTGTGGAGGGGTCTAGGGGGCCTAGACACCCCCTGATGTCTCGGCCTGGCCGAGACACCCCTGGGGTGTCTAGGCTTTTCCTAGACACCCCCGGGGTGTTTCGACCTCCCGAGACTCCGTTTGAGGTGATTCGATTGTTTTCTCTGTAAATTCTTCATCCGAACTCGGATTTGAGTGATTCCGGGTGCGTTGGATGCTTGACGAAGAGTTCGATCCGCTCTTGTGGTTGGATTATTTGTAGAGTGGTCGAGGCACGAAGGGCGTTGTCCTTTTTGTGAACAGTGTCGGGTTCCCGATTGGTCCTGGTCTTTGTTGTTCCGAAATCCTATCAGCTCATGTAGCTCGTCGATTCACTTCAGTCGTTCGTCGACGTCAATTGGACTCATGTGGCTCGGATAGTGACGTTCATCGTCGCTCTTTAACACTGAACCGTTCGTGGAGACCTATAGGCAATTTTCGATGCCTACAGATACCCCCTCCAAAGTGTTCCGGACTCGTTTCTTTTATAGAAGAGACTGGAATACTTTGGATGTGATTGGTCTAGCCTTCAGTCGGCATAAGGACCTGTAGTTAGCTTCAACTCTTGGCTCCTTCGATTTTCGGTCTATTCGATGCTTTGACGAATAGCCGAAGTTCTTCCGGCACTGCGTTTATCGCTTGGCCGTCGTCGGAGTCTCGAGTTTGCAGCTGATGAATTGAGTTTGGCTCATGTCATTGAGTTGATTTTGAACTACCTCCGTCACATTGTGTTGACTTAGGGTTTCGGATCATCGTGTGTTGACTTTTCGTCGCAACGCGTTGATCGGCGTTGACCTAGGGTTACGCGTTGACCGGCGTTGACCCTAGGGTTTTGAATCATCGAACGTTGATTAGTGTGGATTTTGAATCCTCGAACGTTGACTTGTGTTGCAACGCATTGACTGGCGTTGACCTAGGGTTACGCGTTGACCGACGTTGACCCTTAGGGTTTCGAATCGTCAAACGTTGACTTTGGTTGCAACGCGTTGACTGGCGTTGACCTAGGGTTACGCGTTGACCGGCGTTGACCCTTAGGGTTTCGAATCGTCGAATGTTGATTGGTGTCGATTTTCATCAAGTCATCCAATAATCGACGAAAACGGGCAAATTCGGGCCTAAAACAGGCGTATGGGGACAAAACGGGACCCGAAACACCCGGGGGTGTCTCACCCTTGGCCGAGACACCTTGGGGTGTCTCGGCCAAGGCCGAGACACCCTAGGGTGTCTCGGTTCTAGGGCCGAGACACCCCCCCCTCTTTGTCTTTTTCTCTTTTGTTGTTTGTTTCTTTCTTCTTTTGTTTGTTTCCCCTTTTGTTTCCCCCTCTTTTCAAAATTCAAAAGGGCTTCCCTCTTAAATTTCAAACCACTTCTTCTTCCTCCATATTCCATACCCCATTGTTTTCAAAACTCAAAACCCATAAACTCTACGAAAAGTTTCGGATTTTTTAGTGTCTTCTCCTTGGCCGAAAATACCCTTTCCTTCAAGCTAGGGTTCCATCATCTTCAACCTCAAGCTTAAAGAAGGCTTCTTGATTTGGTAAGTTCTCCTTCATAGCTCTCCTCTTTTTCAAGAAAGACCATAGCTTTATGTTCTCATGAGTTAGAGGATAGGTTTTTTGGTGATGGGTTGTGTAGGCACAAGAATTTGGGGGGTTTTATGCAAAGTTTGCAACATGACCGAAATTTTTGTGGGGCTTTTATGCAAAATTGCAATATGGACGAAATTTTTGAGGGGCTTTTATGCAAAATTGGACTGAGATTTGGTCTTGGATTGCATATCCACTTGGTCGAAAATTTGAGGGGTGCTTTATGCAAGAAAACCGATGTTGTTTAAGGGGTTTATTTGCAAAAAACAACCCACAAAGTGTAGAGGGGTTTATTTGTAAAAGGGCTGAAACTTAAGGCTGAAATTCCAAAAGTTTAGACCACAACCCAATAACCAAAGTATTGATAAGGGCATGTGGCCGTTAAATTGAAGTTTGTGAAGGGGTTTATTTGCAAAATTGGCTAACTTCATATTTTAGATTGTACCTGACTTGCTGCTTTTTGTTGCAGATTTTCAATGTCTCCGCGCCGATCTCGACCTCGTAGGAGTCGTTCTCATTCACAGCACAGTGGGGAAGAGGTTCCCGCGACATCTTCCCCCGCGGCCTCTTTCTTCGGGGGTGAGAATTTATATATATTTCTTCTGGTATCCCTGATTGACCTCTTTGCGGGTCATGAAGGAAGAACCGACACCCTCCTTCGCGGGGGTTAAGGTTTTAGACTTGTCTTGCTTAGCCAATTCAAGTCTTCTGGTATATTGGGGCGATTTTGTGTCGTCCTACACCTTATAGCTCGGTGTATGTTGCCATGTTACTCACGTGATGATACATACCGTTCTTCCAGTGTAGGACACTCAAAATCGTCTCTCCAATTATTCCGTGGATGAGCTTATCATTCTTCTTATGAATTTTCTGACTCCACCCTTGTGCTTTATTGCAGTGGAGTTTCCCGCGGGCAGCCTTCCTCCTCATGCCAATACCGGTTGTAGCCGGGAGGTTTTCTCTTCAGCTTCCCTTAGGCAGGCTGTTAGCCCACTTCCTCGGTTCGACAGAGATCGCTCAGACGAATCTTGCCGTCTGATACGGGAAGGAGGGCGTCATTGCTTGCGCCGAGCTTCCTGTTCGGAGATCATGTCGAGAATCCTGCTGTGCTGACCTTTGGCGAGGAGCACTGGCTGACTCTTGACGAGGGAGCTTGTTTGTACATCCCCTCGATTCCACGCCAATATTCTTTCAGTCACTTGAAGGGGCAGGCTGTGGAGCGACAGATGTCTTGGCATCTTACTGCTGATGCTGAGCGAGTCCAGTGCGGGTATGCCTCTCATCACAAGACTCCTGGTTCTAGCGGGCATCACGATATCCGGGGCCTTCGACCGGGGATCATGGGCCTTGACACTGCACCTCCAGGCGAGGTGTCAGCAGCTGCTCCTACCGTGGGTAATCGTCTGGCTCTTCTGGGGAGACGGTTACCTTCACCCGAATACAGATGCTATGGTTGGGCTTCCTCACTAGCCAAGGGGTGGTGAGCACGTATGACCAGTTTTGTCTTAGCGCGTTGGGAGAGGGGTCTGAAGAGCAGTTGGTTGTATGCGCCTATACGAGCCACCATGTACGGAATCCCAGTCAGCTGTCGCCATTTCTTGGCTTTGCTGGAGACCTACATGCCTGACAGCAACACTTTTCTGACCAGTGGTGGTGAGTTAGGGTTGGCCTTGCATGAGATGCATCATGTTTCGGGTCTTCCGATGGGGGATTGTCCGTATCAGGAGTATTTTTCCTCGAACCAGCAGTTGGAGTGTATGAAGAAAGATACTCCCGACATGTATGACACTCTGGGATCTTACTTGTCATTATCATACCTCCTTAGTCCAGACTTCTCCTCAATCGAAGAGGAAGCGGCAGGTCAGCTTGAAGCAGTTTGCTTGCTACTTGTTCCAGAACTTGGAGGGTGATTCCAGTGCGCCCATTCGTGAATTAGACGTGTTGACCCCTTCCGCTGTTAATGAGTTGTTGGAGAAGGCTGGAGCTCGTTCTTATACCAAGTTTCGTTCTTTTCTCTGCCGTGCACAGAAGTCCATTGGGCCCCGGACTCTCCTAGCAGGCTATCTTGCCCTTTGGTTGAAGAAATGTGTTGTCCCACACCAGCCTTCAGACGCTCTACCCATTGAGGTGCTCTTCCCTGCAGTTCAGCTAGCTTACGGGAGAGAGCTTTCCCTGCTCCCAGCAATGGTTGCTGGCATCCATTGCAAGCTCAGGTGTCTGGTCAGCAGTTTCACACAGATGAGTTCTGAACCATCGACTGAGCTTATTTGTCCGAAGGTTGAGCTCCCTTACGCATATCTGATGGCGTGGCTCGTTCTTCACCGTCCTGACTTGATGTCGGCGCCTAGCGTTGTTGACATCCCCGTCCCTTTCATGCAGCTGTTGGAGAAGAGCAGATGGCTCGGGAACAAATTCAGTGATGTTCAACGAGAGCTTCGAGTCCGTAAGAGTTGGGAGTTCTTTAAGTGTTTTCCTCACTTTTCAGGTCGCTATGGCGACGTGCTGATTGACGAGGAGAAACCTAGAAGTGACCGGACTGTTCTCGACGCTGGTTGCTTCCGCTGGCTAGTGAACATCCGCGTTGGGTATCTTGTTCTCCGGGTGAAGAATCAGTGCCACATAGAGCCTTACCTCCCTTGCCGTTTTGCTCGTCAGTTCGGCTATGACCAACTGTATGTCGGGAATCCGAGCCGTAGCCTGCAGGTTGAGGGAGGACTGATTGATGGTGTACGAGCATGGCTGTGGACTATGGTGGGCTGCACTGGAGCCCGTTTTGTTCTTCCTTCATATAGGCGTAAGCCACTGACCACTTTCCTCAGTTGTAAGTGGTTCCTTTCAGTCTATGAATCCATAGGTGTGAGGAGCCTTTCAGAGTTACAGTCTGAGTACTCGGCGCGGGCTGCTATGATGGCTGCTTGCAGGGCTGAGCTTGCTCAGAAGTGGAGAAAGGGGCGTGCCAAATCTCTTCTCCCGGATGATGAGGAGCTCCTTCCTACGGGTGACGACGACGAGACCTCCGAGGAAGAATATGTGGATGCAGACACCGACCGAGAAGAATTCGATACAGGTTTGTCATGCTCTTTGATTTTCCTTCTCCATTCTTGTTTGTTTAATGAAATGATCATTGTCACTGTAGGTAGGACAGGTGATGATCATGAGCCGCCAGCTCCTACACACGTTGAAATATGTGACAGGCCTGTGCATGATCGACCCATTGGTCCTAGGAGGGTTGGTGCCCCGAAAAGGAAGAAGACCGTACATAAGTCCCACGATGGTCAGCGTCCTTATGGAGTGGACTTAGGAAGCACCGCCGATGGAGGGGAAGGTAACATTTATTTTCATTGCTTTAAGGTGATTTACCTTTTGGGATTCGTAACCATGTTTTATGCTCCAGGGTTCTTCGAAGAGGGCGAACTCCCACCGGGTTCGGAATCTCCTGGTGTTGATAACATGGATTGCTTCATGCAGCAAATGTGCGACGCCCTTCATGACGGGTCTCTGGGCATCGATCTAAACATCGATCTTGAGCAGATGAATAATGTCGAGCCCACAGTCCCATATTCAGGTATATCTACATCCAATGTTACTTTCCTCAAGCATGGGGAAGGAAGATCATTCGTTCTTGCTGCAAGTATTTTTGAGCTTTCCTCATCTTCCAACATTCAGATTACCCTGCAGATGTCGCGATGGAAAGGCCAAGCTTCTCGAAACCCGATGCTGGCTTATTAGCTGACATGCTGTGGGAATGATTCATTCATAGGTATATATCGGTTCCCTTCATCTTGCCTGATCTTTTTATCTGACTAATGAAGGATTAATATTACAGCGCCAACCATTGGGATTAGCCCGATATCGATTCCTGGCATATCTAGCTTGCCTCGGAGTGACGGACTTGCAGGTACGCATACGATTTAGGGATATCGTATTTCTCTAAGTTCATCTGACTGTTGACTAATACATGAGTGCAATCATAGGACCAGCCACCGGGACTGATTCTCTTATGACTCCTGGCATTCCTCAGATGCCTACGGGTGATGGACCTACAGGTATGCAGATGACCTTATCATCCCAATCCTCCTCATTTGTCTAAATTTTCATTTTGACTAATAAAAAGGTGTCTTCCCGCTGCATCTGAGGACGGTGAGATTGCAGGTATGCATACGATCTTCTTGTCCCGATTCTCCTTATTTGTCCAAATTTTCATTTGGCTAATACAGGAGTGTAACTATAGGACCGGCCGTTGGGCCTGATACTACTACAGTTGCCGGGGCTGAAAATCTGCATAGAAGTGACGTCTCTCCGTCCTTGCCGAGTGATATAAGAAATCCGCCTGCAGGGGTTGATATACCCTCTTCTGCTGCTGTCTCAGAGCCTGTCGGACCTCAGTCTGAGGGGACGTCCGTTGGCGTTGGTATGCTCAGAATTTGCCTTTTGAATTTCCTTATCGTATTCGATAATCCGCTGAACTTCTATGTTGTTGCTTGTAGGATCTCGATCTTCCCTATACGAGCGTATCCGCGCCCTTTTGGTCGATACTGATCCTGACAGAGAGGCTTTTCGTACGGACCTCAGCTTCTTCACTGCCTTTTATAACGGCCTGATCGAGAAACTTCTTCATAGAGGAGGCGGCTTCGATCAGTTCAGGCGTTCCTTTTCTCGCCACATGATGATGATGAGGGAAGAAGGATATCCGGAATTGGCCGACTCCTTCACTACCGATTTCGCTGCCCTGGAGTCAGAGATACGAGAGTTGAAGGAGTTGGAGGTTAACGGGGCTTCTTCTTTCGTGTCCTCTCAGTTGGAGCATAGGATGGCACAGTGGTGTGACCTGAGGTCTTCCATCGGGTGCGAGCTTCAGTCACAGGAGAGCTCCATTGCGCAACTAATGGCTAATGTGGCGAGGAAAGATACGGAGAGAGCTGAGCTACTCCGCTCTTTGGACTCGAACCGCGAGGAAATGGCTAGGTTGAAGGAGGCCTTGAAGTGCGTTGAGGAATCTACTGCTCTTATTGTAGATGACCTGGCTGGACTAGAGCATTCTCGTGAACAGGCACTCGAGGAGCTCGGATCCACCCAGGAGAGACTGATGAAGCTGAAGAGTGAAGCCGCGGAGATTTTAAGCAGTTCTGAGGAATCTGCCCGAGCTGATCTGCATGCGGGACTTGAGCGGAGTTATGTAGATAGACTTTTTAGCTTAAAGTCTCATATTCTCAGCCGTCAGTTGCCTTCGGGCTAACGAGCTTTTTGTTGTATGCTTTTGACTCGATTTATTAATAGAAACTCCGCATTTGCTTCTTTTGTGATTTTTCTGTATTTATTCTGAATGACATGTTTATGGGATTTTTGGCAAACCCCCAGCCATCAACGGGTTTGATATGTCTTTACCGATTACCGTTTGACATCGGACTAGCATGTGAATTATTAAACCCGTCTCACATGTAACGTTGTGCTAAGAGAGTAAACTCTCTGAGGCTTTGTGCTATGATTTTGAATACATAGGCTTCGTCTTTCTCACGGGAATAGACTACCCGGCAACGCGTGTTAGGCGTTGGCTTATCCCTACTTAGGCTTCGGGATGAAATTCCCCGTGCATCGAGTGCCCGGATTGGAAGTTGAGAATCGTGTCTTTTCTAAAAGCAAAGACAGACTGAGAAACGGGAGAGGAAGAATTTTATATTCTATCTCCCGGTGCTGAAGAGGAAGAATTTTATATTCTATCTTCTGCCGGAAAGGAAACGGGAGAGGAAGAATTTTATATTCTATCTCCTGGTGCTAAAGAGGAAGAATTTTATATTCTATCTTCAGCTGGAAAGGAAACTCGAGGTGGGATCTCCACCCCCAGAATCCGGAAGGATGAAACTAAGAGTGAGATCTCCACTCCGAGAATCGGAAAGGTTCGAACGACCCTAACTTTATAGGATTGGTCACTTGAACCCAAAGAACCCCTCATTCATTGAGGAGAAAACCCAATTTCAACCCTAACTTTTATAGGTTTGGTGGAAAAGGGGACAAAGGTGGATTTTCGTTTATCGAAAAATGAATGACTCGACCTTAGTCTTGACTATCTGTAGGCTTGACTAAGCGAGATCGGGAACAATCCTGACTTTTACAAGTTTGACTGCTCCAATTGAAAGTGGACCTCTCGTTCATGGAAGGAATCGAGAGAGGAATTTGGCTTTGGCCCTAACTTTTATAGGTTTGACCAAGCAGGAGTTTGAGATGACCCTAACTGTCGGAAGGTTTGATCACTCCATTTGAAAGTGGACCTCTCGTTCATTGAAGGAATCGAGAGGGGATTTTGGCTTTGGCCCTAACTTTTATAGGTTTGACCAGAAAGCAAAGAAAGTGGAATACGGGTAGCAAAGAAAATGCCAACTCGTATTATCACTCAAAGTGAGACTTTAACGATAGGTGATTATGACCTAACATGTTGAGTCTGAGAAATGCCAATGACTGGCAGATAGAAATGTTGGTGGATCCACTGTCGTTTAATTTGATCAGTGGATGGTTTGGTGAGGAAAGATTAACCTATCAGAGGATTAGATCTCATCTCACAAAAATAACTCATAAGAGTTGGAGAATCTTGATAAAAATAAGAAGAGACATTCTGACCTTCAGAGTTCGAATGTAGATTTCTTATTTGTCAATTCCACAATGACTGGGTTATCCCTAAGAATACACATGTGGTATTCTTCCGGGAACTTCCCGATGCATTGGTTATCCTGAAGATACTAAGGATAGTATCTTTTTCAGGAATTTGCCGTTTATCGGCATCATGAGCCGGTCGCCGTCTTTGGTGACGAGGCGATATGCGCCACTCGAGTAGACTGTCTCCACTACGAATGGTCCCTCCCATTTGGGTTCAAATTTACTAAGGATTATCGGTCGGCGAGCAGTGAGGACCAGATCTCCTTCTTTGAAGCTTCTCTGTCGAACTTTTTTGTCGAAGGCTCGAGAAATTCTAGCTTGGTAAAACTCAATATGCTGTTGAGCTTCCAGGCGCTCTTCATCGAGCATCTCGAGTTCTTCGAGGCGTTTCAGATGTTGTTCTTCGGTCGTCATCTGGGTTGCAAGAGTGATCCAAAGAGACGGGATTTGGATCTCCAATGGAAGAACAGCTTCACATCCGTACACCAGTGAATACGGGGTTGCTCCCGTTGGTGTGCGCACCGTGGTCCGATAGGCCCATAGAGCTGCGCCAAGCTTGTCATCCCAGTCTCGTTTATTAGTTTTCACAATCTTTGACAAGAGTTTGATGATAGTCTTGTTGAAGGCTTTAGCTAATCCATTCGCTGTAGGATTATAAGCCGTCGACGAGATATCCTGAATTTTAAACTTTTCGCAGAACCTTATGAAGGCGTTGCTGACAAACTGAGGACCGTTGTCATGTATGATTCGTCTTGGAACACCATACCTATAGATGATATGGTGCTTGATGAATGCAATGACGTTGCTCGTTTTAACTTCTCTGAGTGGAACTGCTTCAGCCCATTTAGAGAAGTAATCGGTAATTGCCAGGATGAACCGGTCGCCCTTGACTCCAACAATGTCCATTCCCCAAGTCTCGAACGGCCATGACGTAACCGAAGGATGCAGATGCTCCGGAGGTTGGTGCATATAATTCCCGTGTATTTGACATGCATCACACTTTCGGACATACGCAATCGCATTACTCATCATGGAAGGCCAAAAATACCCCATTCTTCTGATGCGATCGTAAAGCATGGGACCAGGTTGATGTGCGCCACACTCTCCTTCATGCGCCTCCCTAAGGACCTCTTCAGCTTCTTTGGTTGATAAGCAACGTGCTAGCAACCCATCGTACCCCCTGCGGTATAGCGTTCGATTCTCCGTATTATAGTAGAATCTTGGTGCTCTTCGTCTGATTGACTCTCTTTCCTTCACATCTTCTGGCAAGATTCCATGCAAGACGTAGTCGATGATGGGGAAACGCCAATCTCGTGGTTCAAACTCGATTTGAGTAGCGTGCGCCTCTTGAACCTCTTCTTCCTTGGCCTCTTCATTGTAAAGCGGTATTAGAAGTTGGTGAGTTCTTACCGTAACAAACTGCTCTGTTTCAGGAGGCTGCGCCAGTGATACGGCTAATGCTGCCAACGCGTCTGCATAAGTATTCTGTAGCCGTGGAATATGTTCGATAAAGAATCCTTCAAATGATTCCGCTATCTCCACTGCCATCTTATGGTATGGAATTAAATCCTGACTTCGGACTTCATATTCTCCTTGACTTCATATTCTCCTTGAACTTGCTTGACTATCAGCTGAGAATCTCCGAAAGCCTCGAGATACTCAACCCCCAGCTCTTTAGCGAAGTTGAGTCCTATAATCAACGCGTTATACTCTGCTACATTATTCGAACATGGCTCGGTTAGCGAGTAGGCTCGAGGCATCACATGTTTTCCTGGGGAGACTAAGACAACTCCCACTCCGGAAGAAATCTTAGAACTTCCAGGAGCACTTGCTACAATAGCTGCTCGGGAAGCGCCATCGAAGTACAAACGCCATACTTGTTGGTGCGAAGTTGCGTTGACTTCGTGGGTTTCATCGGGTAGGTCGTCATATATCTCAGCGGTGTCCGTAGTTGGATTAGCTGCCAGGAGATCACAGATGGCCTGCCCTTTTACTGACTTCTGTTGTTTAAAATGTAAGTCGTATTGGGACAAGAGTAAGGCCCATTTTGCTAATCGCCAGCTCATGGAAGCTGGTTGAGTCATGAATACTCGAACCGGATTAACTTTAGAGATGACGTAAATGGTCTGCCCGACCAGATAATGTCGCATCTTCTGAATGGCGAACACCAAGGCGAGGCATTCTCTCTCAATCATAGGATATCGAGATTCGGCGCCTACCATGGTTCGGCTCAAATAATATACTGCCTGCTCATGACCGTTATCGTCATCTTGTGCAAGTAATGCACTTAATGAGTGGCTCGTCACCTTGACATAAATCAAGAACGGTTTGCCCGATTTCGGTGCAACGAGTACAGGAGGTTTCGAGAGATATTCTTTAATACTCTCGAATGCCTTTTGACAAGCGTCATCCCATACAAAAGACACGCCCTTCTTTGTGAGCTTGGAGAATGGTTGGCATTTTCCTGAGAGGTTCGAGTTGAACCGACGAATATAAGCTAATCGCCTCCCTGAGGTTCCTCGGAGGTTGTAATTCATTGATCGCCTTTACCTTATCAGGATCGATGTGAATACCTTTGGTGGTGACGACGAATCCCAGGAATTTACCACTAGACATTCCGAGGAAAGACTTGGTAGGATTCATCTTCAATTGATGGGCTCGCATCAAGTCGAACATGGTCTTCAAGTCCTTAATGTGATCTTTTTTATCACGACTTTTCACGACCAAATCATCTACGTAGCATTCGACAGTCTTTCGGAGATGCTCCTGAAAGATCTTTGACATGGCTCGTTGATATGTAGCACCTGCATTCTTCAAGCCGAAGGGCATAACCGTGTAGCAGAAAACGCCGAGAGGTGTTCTAAATGCAGTATGCTTTTCATCATCTGGATGCATCTTTATTTGGTTATAACCAGAGAAACCATCCATGAAAGACATCCTCTCGAACCCGCACGTATTGTCGATGATAACATCCGTGATGGGAAGGGGAAAATCATCTTTTGGGCAAGCAGTGTTAAGGTCTCTAAAGTCAATACAGACCCTGATCTTCCCGTTTTTCTTAAGGACCGGGACAATGTTGGCAAGCCATTCTGGATGTTGCTCTTCCCTAATGAAGCCTGAGTCCACAAGCTTTTTAACCTCAGCTTCGATCGCCTCCATCATTTGCGGACGAAACCGTCTTTGTTGTTGTTTGACAGGTTTGACATCCGACTTAATATTGAGGCGATGCACTGCTACGTTTGGGTCGAGCCCTGGCATGTCTTCATAATTCCAGGCGAACACATCGATGTACTCTCTGATAAGAGAGATCAATTCTTCTTTCTCCTCGGGTAGGAGACTGTCGCTAATGAATATCGACTTCGGATTTTCCTCACTTCCCATATTCACTTGGACTACTTGATCTTCAGTAGGAGGTTCTCTTTGCTCAAACCTATCACCATACTGCATGTTTAAGTGATGAACCCACGGATCTTCCCATGTCGGCATCTGGTTGTCTTCCTCTATTGTGGTAGGATCGACCGTAACCATGTTCGACATCAACCTTTTGAACATTTCACCAAGGCTAGCGTCAGAATCCCAAGCTGAAGAATCGGATGAGCATCCGTTTCTAGCTTTGTTAGCAATTTGATTGATGATTTGCCAGCAACATTCGTCGTCGGATGAGGAGACATAGCCGAGACCTCTTTTATGGCGATAATAATCATCGGGTTTTCCCTTCGGTACATAGGCCATTCGAGGTGGAACTCGCGGTCCTCGACCAAAGCAAAGACCCTCTCCGAGTGTAAAGTCATATCCATGCTTCTCCATTAGATCGCGCGCTTTTGCGTCATATCTAAATAGATGAGGGGCAGGTTTATCTTCATCGTCTTCTTCTTCTAAGAAGTGATCGGGTATTGGAGCTTCTTTTCCTTTGCCGTAGACGACTTCTTTCCCACCCCCTATTCCTGCGGGGATGACGAGTGTTGCTCCGCATGGATCTTGTACCTGCTTTTTCGTCATGCAAAATGATTGAAGAGGCATAAACAAATCAGGGTTATCATAAAGCTTTTTAGTGACATTATCAAGGCACATCGAATACTCTAAATCATCGTTTATTGATAGTTCTTCGGCAAGTTGCCAATTACAACTGTTTTCCGATGATTTATCATCGTCAAGATTGATTACAATGGGTACAATGTCATTAAGTACAAAACCACTATCATAATCAAACCCAGTTTCGGTATCAGCTTCATCTCCGCTGTCCGTTCCTTGGGCCGGTGATTCAGTATCGGATTCAGCGCCGTATAGAAGGGAATCAGTGAAATAGTTCTCCAATCCCTTAAACGGTTGTTTATCCGCGACCACCGTCTTGACTTCATTATTTGAGTCCACGTACTTGAGGCATTGATGCAGAGTTGACGGAACTATAAGGTTACCGTGGATCCAAGGTCGACCCAACAGTAAGTTATAGGACGTTTCTGCATCAATCACGTAGCAAGTAACTTCTGATTTTAAATCCCCGATCTGACATTTGATTCGGATCTTCCCCAAGGGTCTAGACCCGCTGGTGTTGAATCCGTAAATCGTAGTGCCAGTGGAGGCTAGCTTGCTAGTCGGGATTCCGAGATGATGCATCAATCGGAATGGCATGATGCTAACAGCAGAACCCGGATCTACTTGGATCCGGTTGACCATGCTGGAGCCAATGTGCCCTGTGAAATACAAAGGCCGGTCATGCTTTGAGTTCTTCGTCTGCATGTCTTCTTTGGTAAAAGAGATGCATGGAAAATGATGCGTCGCGAGATTGCAATGCTGAGCTGACGGCTCTGGTCCTTCAGGCGACGGCTTGATTCGAGTTAGAAAAGTTTCAGAATCGCTCAAGGCCTCCTGTAGTGCTTTCCTTGTATCCTTGGAAAGACGCAGCAGCTCGTATAGAGTTATCCTAGCCGGGATATTGGCCAACTGCGTCATGATGTCAAAGTGGGGTGGAGAGCTCGCATTTCCCGGTTTGTCTCTCCCAATCGGGTGATTGAATCGAGACTGCCTTGGGTTTTGGACTTCCTGATGTAAAGGCTCTTTCCCCTTCTCCTTTTGCCCGATTTTCTCCGTAGCTATGGGCGTTGGGGGAATTGATGCAATTCCCAGTTCTGCCAATGTCTTGGAAGGAGCGGTTTTGGTACCTAATTGCTCGGAAGCATTCGGGTACTTGTAGTGATACTCATTCCCACTCCGGGTTGCAAAGGCCTCCTGTTCATCTTCAGAAAGCGGGAAGGCGGGAATTTCTTCGTCATCTTCTCCTGGAATAGCAGAAGCTCCATAACAAGACTTACCCTTTCCTTTTGACTTTTTCTTGGAAGAGGTTCCAGTCCATTGTTCATCTCCAATCAAATCTGGATGAACCCAAAGAATCTCACCATTAGGGGCTGTGTGTGGCACAGGTCCTTTCTGGCGCTGCCTGTGAGGATCATCGTTCACCGTCTTCACTGCTGCATTTATTACTGGTTCATGCTGGAACCAGTTTAAGGGAACCGAACCGAAGCTGATTGATACTGCATTTGCTCCCACTCTCTTCTCCTTCGGCTGCTTCATTGTGATGACCCCGACATCAATTAGAGCTTGGATCTTATCCTTAAGGGCATAGCACACCTTGGTAGGATGGTGCACCGCTCTATGAAATGCGCAGTATTTTGGATCATTGACTCTCTTGGCATCTTCCTGATCCTGGATTGGAGGCAATTTGATCTTATTATTCTCAATGAGGTACTTGAAGATACCGGGAACTTCATCCTCTCTGAATGAATGAACTTCGGCTCCGAGGCTTTTGGCTTCGGGGTCTGTTGTTGCCACCTTGGTTGTTGAGGCGCCTTTTGCTGCTGCTGTTGCGGCTGTGCTTGCACCTCGAACGTTTGATTCGCGTTCACGGCATTTGCGTGTGCTTTTCCTCTTCCCTTAGGGGCAAAATTTGGTTGCGGAGCATTATTAGCTATTTGACCCCGTTCCGCCTTCTTCCTTTTGAGGAATCGTTCGGCTCGTTCTCCTCGCACCTTCAGATCCTTCCAGGTCTTTGGTGGCGCCATTCCCATAGCTTCGAGGATGTCCAAGGAAAGATTGTTGTGACAGGTCTCGAGGATGAAATCTTCGCTGACCGGATCCCTACAATTCATTGCTTTATTCCGAAACCTCTTCACAAAGTTTTCGACTGTCTCACCATTCTTCTGTTTCTCCTCAAACAGAGTGCTGATTGAGACCTCAGTGTCGTCGTCGAAGAAGTTCGTCAGAAACATATCCTCCATGTCGTCCCAACTACTGATGCTCCCCGGCTTGAGGCGACGATACCAATCGAAGGCCGCTCCGCGAAGAGTGCCAACGAATGACCGTACCATCAAGGGTTCATTGCCGGAGATTATTCCTAAGTGAGACTTAAAATATATCAAGTGTTGGGTAGGGGAACCCTTTCCGTCAAACGGCGTAAAGTTGATTAAATTGAACTTTGCCGGATATGGAATTGATTCCCACTCCCTTGGATATGGACATGGTATACCGGATCTTTTTACCTCTTGAGCATTCATCAACGCATTGATTTTGCTCTCCAAGTCCTTCATCTTCCTGTCTTCACTCGTTCCTATCTTCGAGTGGCTTTGGGGAGAGGTAACGTGGTCCTCTTTTGCATTATCATCTACAGGACCAACTCCGTTGTCGTTGTTGACAGGGGGAATAGTTATGTTGACATTATTCCCTTCCCGTTCATTCTCATCTTGATTCTGATGATTGGGTCGAGTGGGTTCTTCTTGATGAGTTGTCAGAGCCGCGATCTGCTGATCATGCATTTCTCTCATCTGCTGCATGGCCATCTCCATCTCGAACTTGAAGCTTTCTTTCTGCCGAGCCAGGGCATCTTCAAGCATCTTGTTTACTTGTTCGGCGCTGATCATGAGTACCTCGCGGGGTTGTCCCTCGCTGGATACCGTGTTGTCCGATGCAATTGCAGAGCCGGCATCTGATCCTTCGTCTTCTGATGGTAGTCTCGTCCGCACCCTACTATAAGTTCCTCGTGTAATGGTTCCGGACTGCAGATGAGTTAAATACCAGGGTACTAGCGGCGTCGACTCGGGATTATCTCTCGTCGATACCCTTTTGCTGGCCATATTAGTGGTGACCTTCGGCAATTCTCCGTCTTCGACTATCCTTCGTCTTCGTCGGAAACGCCTAGGCTTAGTCTCAGACGTTCCGGTGGAAATTCTCTTGAACACCGAAACTCTCCTTGGGGCTTCAGAGCAACAGCATTCTGATAGCACCGCCTTGATGATGTTGGCACACGGACAGTGGGGTTCTGTGCCCTGTGCGTCTCGTTTCCAAAACTTATTCTCACTCCCAGCTCTATAGTACAACTCATCAGTTTGATAACTGGAGCAACCTATAGAGTGTTGGCACGATTTCCCAGGTATAACACCATCATCATCAGACGAATATGCTTCCTTCTGGGGATATGATGCTTTATTAGCATTCTCAAAAGTCGCTCGTTCCAGTCTACGCTTTTGTGAGCGTAAAGACTTAACGGGCTCTTGCACTTCGACATGTAACCCGATGCGGTCGGCAATAGGGGCTTTCCCTTTGTTATTTTCCTGGGGGGAATTAGAACACCCCCCAGTCGGGTTTATCATTTGGGAACCTTTCAACGGACCCAATCGTTCTTTGATAGGTACTTTACCTCGATTCCCCGGTAAGGGACCGAGGCGACCTTTCCAAGGAACCCTGGATGTTGAAGGATCCGTGTTCTTACCTGACTCCGCCGGAGGTGCGGGGGCAAGGGGAACGGGACCTGGATTTGATAAAGGTTGGGCAGCAACATCTTCAGCTCTCAACTTAGATGTTTGTTTTGCCTTTAGCATCCACATCTGTTTGACTTTTGGCGGAGTCTTAACCGCCTCTTCTTTCTGCATCTCCTCCGCTTTCCGTAGGAGAGCTCGGGCATGCGCAAGCAATGCGCGGCGCTTCTTGATTCGCTCTTCGAGGGTCGAGCGAGTCCTTGTGACACGAACCCATTCGTTCGTTTCTGCTTTGAAGGAGGAGTT
>NC_033794.1:84539590-84554897 GCF_001876935.1 Asparagus officinalis | reverse complement strand
ATTGGATTTTTGTTCGTTCTATTTTCTTTGTGGGGTCGGGTCTTGCCGTGCGTCATGCACCTGACGTACACCTGTTTTCTCTGGTGTACGTCAGACTTAGATGAAGAACAGGTTCAGCCGGGAGATCATTAGGAGCCAGAGGATTCTCAGCAGGAGTGCCCTGCAGACGGAGCAGAAGAAGCTGAAGCTTAGGTAATTGGTCCTCCGTTTTCTTTGTACTACCTTCCATTTCTATTTGATCAGTGTATTTTGTATCTTTTCAGTATTCATTTGTTCATATTTGTATAAGGGCATGTTTGACCCGTATATTATGTCTCGGATGTTATTCATTGTGATATGTATATTTTCTGTTCTGAGTTTGTCTATTATATTCTTGCTGATTGTGATCGGGGACCTGTGACTTCGTATTGTTTTTATTTCCAGACGCTTAGCGTATTAGATTGAGAAGACGGGGTCTAGCACTTATCTCTTCTCAGTCTAATACGTCGTGGGCTTGTTCACGTTCCGGTTCTCGTGTATTTTGGGAAGCGGGGCGTGACAGGTTTTTTTGGTGGCCCATGCAGGTCACGGTCTCGATCACGGTCCCGAGTCATCACTAGTGAGAATATAGTGGATAATTTAGATACATATCATATTTCATCCGTGAGACTATTCTTGAGCCCTTATTCTATTTGCTTGATAGATTTCGTTTCTTCCCTATCTTATCACTTTTGACTCCGCATCTTCCTACTATTTCTTGTCTCGTAATTTCCCAATATTTCTTGTTTCCTGTCTCCTCTGCTTATGGATATTGTTCCATATCTGTCCTTAGGTTCTTTCTTATTTTAATTCCGAGGGCGGAATTTGTTTTAAGGGGGGTAGAATGTAAGGACCGTGAATTTTGATACTAGTTAAAATAATTTTTGGTATTTTAAAATATTTAATTATTATTTTTAAAAGAGTATTTGTATTTTTCTTATTTTCTATAATTTTCAACGATTTAAAAATCTGATTATATATTTATTTAAATGATTTTGATATTTATAAATGTATTTTGTGTGATAAAAATTTCTGAAATTAATTTATTATATTATCAATACTATTTTGTAATATTTTAAATAATATATTGTATTATTAATATTATTACAAATTATTTCATATAATACATAATATTATTAATTACGTATTTTTGGTATAATTTATTGTATTATTTTTATTGTTACATATTATCTTTCGTATTAGTATAACTAGTACATTTTACTATGTACGTAATTATCTCATAATTATTTAATTTTAAATTTAAGTAAAAATACTTTTATTATTAATTATTCTTGTTTAATTGTACAATATGAGTATATTTTGACTATTTCGTATTAACTGTTATAATAGCACAACATGTACGTTTTTGTTTGTAGATAATTATTCTGTAATTATCTTAATTTTTAAACATCAACAATTATTTAATTTTAATTAATTTTCGTTTTTCAAAACCCTAAATTTTCCTTATATATATGTTATTTAGGGTTTCTCTCTCCTCCTCTCTTACCCTCTATCGTTTTCAACCCCAGGACCCGCCGCCTCTCCTTCTCTCTCCTCTCTTTCTCAAACCCGACCCCGAGCTCCCTCGACCACCACTCCGCGCTCGCCGCACTCGCCGTCTCCGACCAGCCCTCCAAACCTCCGACGACCTGTCCACCACGAGCTCCGATCGCCGCTCCGCTAACCTCACCGCATCTCTCTCCGACCACGCCCATCAACACCGACCATATCTCCCTTCCGCCTCGTCGCCACTAACTCCGACAGCGCCCAGCTTGATGTCCCGTCGCCGTCGACCGCTCCTCCCCCATCTCCTCTCTCCCCGCGACCGCCCCAGCACCACCAGCGCCACCTCCTCTTCTGTTGCTCGCCACCAGCAGCGACAGTAGCCGCCCTCCTCTTTCCCCCTGTAGGCTGTCTAAAAATCAAAATAGATAGCTTATCCCCCATCAACCACCGATGATGGAAGTTACAATCTGACGACTTCCAGAAGGCTATAATCTGAAGACTTTCGCGTAGATTGCCGAAGGTTACAATCTGACGACCTTCACGACAACTGATGGAAGCTCTACTTCAACAGCCTTCACAATCAACATCGGGAGTTACAATCTGACGACTCTCATATTCTCAAGGAGCCAAGACGAAGATTACAAGACAATGATCTTTGCAACGCTATGACAAAAAGAGATTACTTGGTGATAATCTCTGCAAGGCAAGACGCGGAGGTCCTCCCCGCGTCTCAACATCAAAACGCCAGGGTCGAACCCCGCGTTTCAACATCAAAACGCCAAGGTCGAAACGCCAAGGTCGAACCCCGCGTTTCAACATCAAAACGCCAAGGTCGAAACGCCAAGGTCGAACCCCGCGTCACAACATCAAAACGCCAAGGTCGAACCCCGCGTCACAACATCAAAAAGGGGCGGTTTCACCCCCTTAATCCTCTATAAATAACTGAAGATCAATTCAGTTCAGGGGGCTCTTTTTGGTTCGGGGAGATTTTCTCAGCTAAGATCGACCACCAGAGCTTTCCTCTAGCCTTGGCTTATTAACCGATCTTCGGTTCAAATCAACTCTTTTACAGAGTTCTTCAAAACTCGTTCTGAGTTCTCAAACTTGCCACGCAAGTTCTCCACAACGTCAAATCGTGAGGAGAAGACATCGTTCCAGTGAATCAAGACGTGCGGATCGTCAACGGAGAGCAAACTCGACGCGAGCATTCGAGGGAGGCACTCCATCGCCACCGTGAAGAACCCAGTTTTAAACAAAGAGGAAGAACCAAATTCATTCTCCTCTCTTTTGTAATCAAGTTGTAATCGGAATCAAAGAAATACAAATCAAATTTTCTTTATTCTCTTCTTTGCAATTTTTACCACAAACACCCCCATATCTCCGATGAGCTCCGAGCTCCGTCCAAGCCCCAAGCTCGACCTCCTTCCCTTCAGCCCTGTTCGCCACCTTAGTGTCGTCGCACACCACGTGTTCGCCGAAATGCCAACGCATATCCAACTGCAGAACTGCCACATTCTAGCCGTCAGCGAGCCCGTCGGAGCCGAGATATCCCAAGAAAACCCCGAGGCAAGATCCCGAACCTTGATTATTTTATTTTAATTATTAGTTTATCGTAAATTATTATGTGACTCGTCATTCAATTTTAGATCTGTTATGAGTTAATTAATTAGATTAGCCTGTGATTTATTATTACCTGCGTGGGATTGTTTGACATGAATAGCTGTGTGGAAGTTTGTTGTTTTATCACTTAGTTGTTATCCAATAGGTGAGACTGTACATGAAGACGACTCCTGTTAAAAATATGAATTATAAGCGTGCTTTCAAGGCATGGCTGTACCCTTGATATCGATATCCCGGTATGAGGTTTCCTTGATTATTATTATTATTATAGCATTGACTAGACGATGCACTCTTGATCGGACGTGTTACGAGTCACGGTTATGTTCATAGTTTTTCAGAAGTCGTTCCACGGTAACTCCGTGGCTAGTGCATAATATTTCATGTACAGTTGCTTAATTAATATGACAAACATGGGGTTATAAAGGGGGGATTGGACGGAGAATATAGCATGTATATAAACGGGCACAGCGCTTTCTTGTTATCGTGATATCGAGAGTGTTATGTACATGGGCCAGAGGGCCAATACTTGACTTGAGGGCGGCCCCCGGACGACTTTACGGGGACCCGATTATATACAACAAAATATTCTTCCCCAATTCAAATAACATGTAAAACAAGAATAACATACTTGCGTGCTTTATGATGGACCTTGTTAGTTTTATTGAGATGTAGACCAGTGTTGTTCTTTTCATACATAGATCGGGATTGATATTTAATTATTTACAATTCGAGGCATATGATATATACATGAGGGTTTCCTTGTTTGGATTATTTCGCTCGACGTACTACGTCTCGAGTTGTAGATTTTTAGGTATAAATTCCATCTAGTGTATGCCCTTGTGACTTGGACGATTAGACTGATCGCTAGCTACATGATCTCGTTACCTGATCGATTTTGGATGCTTTATGTTATCATGATTTAGTAGTGTTTTCATGTTGATTTGTGGATTTCAGTTGTACGTTCTTTTGTTGTTTCTGTTATCGTATCGTTTTTCGCATTGGATTTTCGTTTGTTCTATTTCTTTGTGGAGTCGGGTCTTGCCGTGCGTCATGCACCTGACGTACACCTGTTTTCTCTGGTGTACGTCAGACTTAGAGGAAGAACAGGTTCAGCTGGGAAATCATCGGGAACCAGAGGATTCTTAGCAGGAGTGCCTAGCGGATGGAGCAGAAGAAGAAGCCAAAGTTTAGTAATTGGTCCTCCGTTTTCTTTGTACTACCTTTCATTTCTATTTGATCAATGTATTTTGTATCTTTTCAGTATTCATTTGTTCATATTTGTATAAGGGCATGTTTGACCCGTATATTATTGTATTTTGTATCTTTTCAGTATTCATTTGTTCATATTTGTATAAGGGCATGTTTGACCCGTATATTATGTCTCGGATGTTATTCATTGTGATATGTATATTTTCTGTTCTGAGTTTGTCTATCATATTCTTGCTGATTGTGATCGGAGACCTGTGACTTCGTATTGTTTTTATTTCCAGACGCTTAGCATATTAGATTGAGAAGACGGGGTCTAGCACTTATCTCTTCTCAGTCTAATACGTCGCGGGCTTGTTCATGTTCCGGTTCCCGTGTATTTTGGGAAGCGGGGCGTGACAGGTTCTTAACCGTCTCTTCTTTCTGCATCTCCTCCGCTTTCTGTAGGAGAGCTCGGGCATGCGCAAGCAGTGCGTGACGCTTCTTGATTCGCTCTTCGAGGGTTGAGTGAGTCCTCATGACACGAACCCATTCGTTCGTCTCTGCCTTGGAGGAGGAGTTGGTTACGTACCGTTGTTGCTCTTGGCGCTGTCTGGATTTGAGATCTTCATTGTAGCGGATCCCGTCCATCGGCTCCAAAGCCTTGGCCATCTGACGAGCAAGGCGTTGACGCCGTCTTTGGCGCGTCCTCTTTGATACAGCTGGAGCACCTTCAGTAGCCATCTTCTTGACGGAGGAGATGCCCAGATTTGCGATCTCGACCATGTTGGACGACGCGGGGACGTCACGTGGTGCGAGTGCAGCGATGGCAAGGGGATCTTGGGTCTTTGAGCCGAGGGCCCCGCGAACGTTTCTGGAAGAGGATGCCTTCCTGCTCCTGTTCGGAGAGGCGGATCTGGAGGAGGAGGAAGAGAGGTACTCTTCGAATTTCTGCTGATCGAACTCATATTCGATCTCTTCATTCACCCGGATCTTGAATGCCGGTTGCGTCACGACGGCCTCGGCAGCGAGGCCGTTGGCTCCCACTGTGGTCGCCAGTTTGTTTTCAGGAAAAGCTGCCTTTATCATTGATTTCATTAAACTTCAGTCGTTACAATGAATTCGAATAACAAAGAAATAAAGATTACAACTTTCTTGAAAATAAACACAAGATCTGTTTTGCGGTCTCTTGCTTGCGTGGGTCTTTTGCCTGTGACGGGGACGTTGATATCCGTGGACCACCTGACACTCAGATCTGTTCCGAAAAATCGGACAGAGCTTCGTCGATCCGCGTGAGATCTAGAAGCCTGAAGCGTCTATCTCGGCTAAAACGAGATATCAGCTCTTCTTAGTGATTACCGGCGAAGGGTAATACTAAGGAAAGGGGGGAACAGGTGATGAAGGCTCTGATGAAGACCTCTCCTCTCCTTGTTGAAGCGCTCGACCACTCTTCACTGCAGCAGGGCTTCGCCAATCTTCTCCAAAACTTTAGTCGTTACAAATGAATTCAAATAACAAAGAAATAAAAATTACAACTTTCTTGAAAATAAACGCAAGATCCTGTTTTGCGGTCTCTTGCTTGCGTGGGTCTTTGGCCTGTGACGGGGACGTTGATATCCGTGGACCACCCTGACACTCAGATCTGTTCCGAAAAATCGGACAGAGCTTCGTCGATCCGCGTGAGATCTAGAAGCCTGAAGCGTCTATCTCGGCTAAAACGAGATATCAGCTCTTCTTAGTGATTACCGGCGAAGGGTAATACTAAGGAAAGGGGGGAACGGGTGATTAGATTGGTATCTACTTACCAAACCGAGTGAATAAGCGAAATCCGGTCTAGTACATAACATGACAAACATGATTGATCCTACTATCAAGGCATAAGGAATTAGACTCGTGTGTTTCCTCTCTTCATCAGTCTAGGGAGACATCTTTTTAGAGAGTGAGATTCCAGGAGATGTAGGTACAAAACCTTTCTTGGAACTTTCCATGCTAAACCGCTTTAGCACTTTGCCAATTTATCTAGATTGGGATAATCCTAATATTGTTTTAGATCTATCTCTATAGATCTGAATACCTAGCGTACAGGATGCATCACCTAAATCTTTCTTGGAAAATCTTTTTGATAGCCAAATTTTAACTGCTTGTAATAACGGTTGTTCGCGTCAAAAGTTGGTTTTGTCATGGAATTCATTATATCTTCAGTCGATTATAATAAATTCAAAAAAAAGATAGCCTTTTTATAAGACTTCTTTTACACAACAAAATGAAAATTACAACTCGTGGAAAACAAATGCAGGATCGTTGTTTGGATCACTGCTTGCGTGAGATCTTTGCCTGTGTCGGGGGTGCGTTAGCCCGTGGACCACCAAATCACAGATTCTGATTGAATCGTGAGGGGGTTTGATGATTCTGACTTCGTTTATCGAAGTGGGAATTTGAAACGATATCTTATCGAAGTAAGATAGTCGTTCTTCTTAAGATCAAGTCAAAGCTCGAATCTCAAGGAATCGCCAGAAGATCAAGAACTCTGCCCTCTCCCTGCTCTGGATTGCTCTGAAGTGCTCAAAATGATCAGCCCCCTCAAAAAATGACCTTCGGGGGGTATTTATAGCCCCTAGGAGCAGTTGGCGGAAAACAGGCTCGCGAGACAGCATTTGCTGTCTCGGCTGTCGAGACAGTGTTTGTTGTCTCTACGGGCGAGACAATGTTGCCGTGTCTCGGCCCGCGAGACAGTAAACGCTGTCTCGGGAAATAGTACCGATCAGGGGACAGTTTCGTTTTAATGCCTTTCCCATCGTTTCAAACTCCTTATTTTTGGCGTTATCACGTGATTCTCGCCCACGACGTTTCCCACGTTCTGGAACAGTTAGTGGCACGTGATTAGGCAGTTACAAGGGCGGTTTTAACCATCTGAAAGTTGTGCTCACTGTGCGAGACAATAATTCTGTTCGCACGGCGAGACAGTAAAGACTGTCTCGCACGGCGAGACAGTCAAGTCTGTCTCGCGTGCGAGACAGTCAAGTCTGTCTCGCGTGCGAGACAGTAAAGACTGTCTCGCGTGTGAGACAGTCTATACTTGTGTTCTTTTTGACATTTTGGATGATCTTCTCTCCAGCTATATTTGGATATCTTTCAGTATTTTTTAACGCCTATAGATACCCCCTACAAAGTGTTCCAGACGTATTATTTTATAGAGGAGTCTGGGGCACTTTGGATAAGACATGCCTTATTTGCAATCCCTTCAATACTTGATTGAGTAGGTCGTATGGAAGGACCCTGTTTTCAGGAAAAGCTGCCTTTATCATTGATTTCATTAAACTTCAGTCGTTACAATGAATTCGAATAACAAAGAAATAAAGATTACAACTTTCTTGAAAATAAACACAAGATCCTGTTTTGCGGTCTCTTGCTTGCGTGGGTCTTTTGCCTGTGACGGGGACGTTGATATCCGTGGACCACCTGGCACTCAGATCTGTTCCGAAAAATCGGACAGAGCTTCGTCGATCCGCGTGAGATCTAGAAGCTTGAAGCGTCTATCTCGGCTAAAACGAGATATCAGCTCTTCTTAGTGATTACCGGCGAAAGGTAATACTAAGGAAAGGGGGGAACGGGTGATGAAGGCTCTGATGAAGACCTCTCCTCCTCGGTTGAAGCGCTCGACCACTCTTCACTGCAGCAGGGCTTCGCCAAGCTCTCCAAAAATCCTCCTCCAAAACCAAGGCCCAATGGGGCTATTTATAGGTGTGTGGAGGGGTCTAGGGGGCCTAGACACCCCCTGATGTCTCGGCCTGGCCGAGACACCCCTGGGGTGTCTAGGCTTTTCCTAGACACCCCCGGGGTGTTTCGACCTCCCGAGACTCCGTTTGAGGTGATTCGATTGTTTTCCCTGTAAATTCTTCGTCCGAACTCGGATTTGAGTGATTCCGGGTGCGTTGGATGCTTGACGAAGAGTTCGATCCGCTCTGGTGGTTGGATTATCTGTAGAGTGGTCGAGGCACGAAGGGCGTTGTCCTTTTGTGAACAGTGCCGGGTTCCCGATTGGTCCGGGTCTTTGTTGTTCCGAAATCCTATCAGCTCATGTAGCTCGTCGATTCACTTCAGTCGTTCGTCGATGTCAATTGGACTCCTGTGGCTCGGATAATGACGTTCATCGTCGCTCTTTAACACTGAATCGTTCATGGAGACCTATAGGTAATTTTCGATGCCTACAGACCCGTACATGACTTCAAATCTTGACCTCTTCATCTTTTGGTCTATCTAGTGCTTTGTAGAATAGACAAAATTTTTCTGGTGCTACGTTTATCGCTTGACCGTTGTCGAAGTCTTGACTTAGACCTGGTGGAGGAATAATTTATACTCATATACCTTATTGGAGTGTTCGGGAAATAGTTTTACCTCGTATACCCGTTGGGAGATAGCCAGGTTATTCTTAAGAACATTTTGAGTGATATTCTCCAAAAACTTTCTATTGATGGTAGGAAAACAGTTTAGACTCGTGTACCTATTGGAGTACTATGGTCTCTTTTTTGTTGGTAGAGATGAACCCGATTATGGAAAGGAAGAATTTTATATTCTATCTCCTGGTCTCTTGTTTGTTGGTAGAGATAAACCCGAAATTGGAGAGGAAGAATTTTATATCATATCTCCTGATCTCTTATTTGTTGGTAAAGATAAACCCGAAATTAGAGAGGAAGAATTTTATATCCTATCTCTTGGTCTCTTGTTTGTTGGTAGAGATAAATCCGAAATTGGAGAGGAAAAATTTTATATCCTATCTCCTGGTCTCTTGTTTGTTGGTAGAGATAAACCCGAAATTGGAGAGGAAGAATTTTATATCCTATCTCCTGATGCAAAAGACACTCAAAGTGGGATCTCCACTTGAAGAATCTGCACTGGTTTGAATAATCCTGACTGTCATAGGGTCTGATTATCCAATTCAAAAGTAGACCTCTCGTTCATGAATTGAATCGAAAGGGGATTTTGGTTATGGTTCTAAATGTAATAAGATTTGACCAAGTGGGAGTTTTGAGACTTAAAGGTTTGATCGTTCAATTTGTGGACCTCTCGTTCATGGAACGAATCGAGAGGGGATTTTGGCTTTGGTCCTAACTGTTTAAAGGTTTGACCAAGATGGGAATTTGAGACGATCCTAACTGTTTAAAGGTTTGATCGTTCAATTTGTGGACCTCTCGTTCATGGAACGAATCGAGAGGGGATTTTGGCTTTGGTCCTAACTGTTTAAAGGTTTGACCAAAAGGGAATTTGAGACGATCCTAACTGTTTAAAGGTTTGATCGTTCAATTTGTGGACCTCTCGTTCATGGAACGAATCGAGAGGGGATTTTGGCTTTGGTCCTAACTATTTAAAGGTTTCACCAAAATGGGAATTTTGTGAGGGAATATTGATCTAAAGAGGTGATCGAATCTCATCTCAGGAAAAGAGTATTCGGAAGTCATAGTAGGAGTTTAGTGTTTATCACTTTGTTCATAATGATCGGGGTTATCCCTAAGAATATTACATTTAACATTCTTCCGGGAACTTTCCGTTACATGAATTATCCACCTCCAGCTTTCTTTGCAAAACTGGGTGTAACGAGGAGTACGTTATCCTCAGTCGCATGTTCGGGTTATCCTTAAGAATATAAGATTCTTCAGGAACTTCCCGTTATATAAATCATCCACCCCCAGCTTCCTTTGCGAAACCGGGTTTAACATTGTACTCAGTTGGATAATCGAGAAGCAGTTTATACTCATATGCTCTTTGGAGTGTGGGGAAACAGTTTATACTCGTGCACCCACTGGAGTTGGATGATCGTCTTTACTCGACTTCTTTCGTCGTTATGACGCCGGAGTCAATTAGGGCTTGGATCTTATTTTTGAGTCCAAAGCAAATCTCAGTGGGATGCCCCCAGAGCTTCCAGGACATCGATGGGGAGGTTATTGTGGTATGTTTGCAGGATGAACTCCTCTGTAATAGGATCTCTGCAATTCATTGCTTTGTTACGGAAACGTTTGACAAAATTGTTAACTGACTCTCCGTCTTTTTGCTTCTCATCCAAAATGCTTCCGATTGACACTTCGGTGTCATCATCGAAGAAATTACTGAGGAACAAACTTTCTATGTTATCCTAGCAATTGATGCTCCCTGGCTTGAGACGTCGGTACCAATCGAAGGCGGGCCCACGAAGGGTGCCAACGAATGACCGGACCATTAAAGCCTCGATTCCAGCGATCATGCCCAAATGAGACTTGAAATAAATCAAGTGTTGAATAGGCGAGCTCTTCCCATCAAATGGTGTGAAGTTAATCAGATTGAATTTTGGCGGGTATGGTATTGAATCTCATTCTCTTGGATATGGACATAGAATACCCGTCTTCTTCCTTTCTTGAGCCATCATCATAACGTTGATTTTGTTTTCAAGCTCTTTTATTTTCTCGTCCTCGTCTACGTCTTCATTCGAAGGACGTTGAGGAGAATGAGTTAGACCACCCCCTGTGAGAGGTGCTATTGAACCACCCCTAATATCGTTATTGGGAGGATTCGTTAAACCACCCCCAGCGTTATCGCTATTGGGAGGTGTATCAGCCATAATGACTTCATCCACTTCTGGATCACTGTCATTTGTAACATTCTGAATGTGGCGGCTGGATTCAACTCTTTGACTGGACTCAGGGGGTTGAGGCCGTTGAGCTAGCAATTCTCTCATTGTTGGATAGCTAACTCCATTTCTGTCTTCACTTCAGCTCTAATTTCTTCACGTTGTTTGGCTAGAGCTTCTTGAAGTATTTGAGCGAACTGATCAGAGGTGATTGTGAGTACTTCTCTGGTTTGTCCTATGCTAGATGATGTATCATCCGAAGCGATCGCAAAACAAGTGTCCGAGAGCTCATCCTCTGATGACATCCCTTCATGCATTCTCTTGTAATCTCTGCGCCTGATGGCTCTTAATTGGAGTCGAGACATCCTTTGAGCAATTCTTGGATTGACTTTTCCTCTCGGGGAAAAGTCAGGATTTGAGTCACTTGAATGCCGCTTAGACTTTCTTTTATCAGCCACGTTGATGGTGACTTCAGGGAATTCATCATCTTGGGCAGCTGATTTTCTCTTGCAGAAATGCCTCGGCTTAAGCTTCGACATTTCGGTGAAAAGACTGTGGAATACCGAGACTCTTCGTGAGATGGCTTCTCGTTTGAAACGGTCACATTCCGATAGCATTGCTCTAATGAGTCGCGCACAGGAACAATGAGAGTTCATTTCCCAGACAGTTCTCTTTCGAGTTTTGTTCATACCCCCAGCTTGATAGTATGATTCATCGGTATGATTACCGGAAAATCTTATCGTCTGTTGGTATGACCCCCCCAGGTATAACGATGTCTTTTGACAACCATGTTTTCTTCTGAGGATGTAAAACCTTGTTGGCATTCTCAGGACAATTTATTATTGTCTTTGAATGATCCAAGGTTATGTCGGGAGTCACACGTTTAGAACCACCCCCTTATGGGCATGGAATCTTAACGGGCTCCGAATGCTGATTTTGCACAATTCCATATTTTGGAATCCAAACTTTGTAGAGTTTTGGTGGTTATTTGACCACCGTTTCTTTGTTTCTTTCTCGTCTTTGTTGTAAGAGAGCACGAGCATGAGCTGCGTTTGCACGACGCTTTTGTATACGTTCTTTGAGGGTCGAACGAGCCTTTTTGACGAGTGTCCATTCCTTCGTCATGAATTGTGCAGAAACGTGAGTAGTTTGTCGTTGCGTTGAACAAACCACTTGTTGTTTCCTCGACTCTAAGTCCGCATAATAACGAACTCCGTCGGTTTGTTCAAATGCCTTAGCTATTTGGCGAGCACGGCGCTGACGCTGTCTCTGACGAGCCCTCTTCGTCAGTACCGGTGGGCTTTGATTCGATGACTCTTTAACTAGATAAGAGTCATCGCGAGCAGAGATCAGAGCTGTTGCGAGTAAAATCCTCAGCAACAATCGGACGAGAGTCTTCATCCGTAGCATTTGATAACTTCAACGAAGATGAAATCTTCCTGCACTTGCGAGGCGCGGAAGACTTTACAGATGAGGATGACAAATACTCCTCAAACTTCGCTTGGTCGAATTCGTACTCGACCGTTGATTCAACCGGGATCTTGATGATTGGTTGCGACACGACGGTCTCGGCAGCGAGACCGTTGGCTCCCACTGTGGTCGCCAGTTTGTTCGCGTCAAAAGTTGGTTTTGTCATGGGATTCATTATATCTTCAGTCGATTACAATAAATTCAAAAAAAGAGATAGCCTTTTTATAAGACTTCTTTTACACAACAAAATGAAAATTACAACTCTTGGAAAACAAACGCAGGATCGTTGTTTGGATCACTGCTTGCGTGGGATCTTTGCCTGTGCCGGTGGTGCGTTAGCCCGTGGACCACCAAATCACAGATTCTGATCGAATCGTGAGGGGTTTATGATTCTGACTTCGTTTATCGAAGTGAGAACTTGAAACGATATCTTATCAAGGTAAGATAGTCGTTCTTCTTGAAATCAAGTCAAAGCCTGAATATCAAGGAGTTGCCAGAAGCTCAAGAACTCTGCTCTCTCTCTGCTCTGGAATGCTCTGAAGTGCTCAAAAATGATCAGCCCCCCTCCAAAATGGCCTTCGGGGGTATTTATAGCCCCTATGAATAGTTGGCGGAAAACAGGCTCGCGAGACAGCATTTGCTGTCTCGGCTGCTGAGACAGTGTTTGCTGTCTCGGCGAGCGAGACAGTGTTTGCTGTCTCGGCCCGCGAGACAGTAAACGCTGTCTCGGAAACAGTAACCGTCAGGCAGTTTTCGTTTTAACTGCCTTCCCACGTTTTAAACTTCGTTATTTTGGGAGTTATCCACGTGATTCTCGCCCACGACGTTTCCCACGTTCAGACTGTCTCGCGTGGGCGAGACAGTAAAAGTCTGTCTCGCCCGCGAGACAGTAAAAGTCTGTCTCGCCCGCGAGACAGTAAAGACTGTCTCGCGTGTGAGACAGTCTATACTTGTATTCTTTTTGACATTTTGGATGATCTTCTCTCCAGCTGTATTTGGATATCTTTCAGCATTTTTTGACGCCTACAACGGTATGTCATTACCGATTAAAAGTATATCGTCTACATACAAAATAAGAAACGATGCTATACTCCCAATTATCCTTTTATACACACATGGTTCATCTGGATTTTTGATGAAACCAAACTCTTTAATAGCATCATCAAAACAGATGTTCCATCTCCGCGATGCTTGCTTCAGTCCATAAACGGCTTTAAGCAACCTACATGCTTTTCCATTGCTCTCACTGACTACAAATCCCTCTGGTTGAGACATATATATGTACTCTTCTAAATCACCATTTAGAAATGCAGTTTTAACGTCCATTTGCCAGATCTCGTAGTCATAGTGAGCAGCTATAGCAAGTAGGATCCGAATAGACTTTAGCATAGCCACTGGAGAAAAGGTTTCATCGTAGTCCAAACCAGGTCTATGACAAAAACCTTTAGCTACCAGTCTAGCTTTAAAAGTCTCTACTTTCCCATCTACACCCAACTTTTTTTTAAACAACCATTTACAACCTATGGGTATCACCTTTGTAGGAGCATTGTCTAAGATCCATACTTTGTTGGTGTACATAATGTCTATTTCAGATTTCATTACATCATGCCAAGCAACAGAGTCCCTACTCTGAGATGCTTGCTGATAACTCAAAGGTTCGTCATGATCTATGATGTGATCTAACATGCTACCTTCGATGAGAAAATCATATTGTCTCTTAGGTGCATGAGATCGCCTTGGATATTTGCGGAGTAGTTGAGGTTCTTCTGGTACAACTGAATTTTCTGGTTCTACTAAATTATTAGTATTGATTTGTATCTCTGAAATTTCATCCAGTTCTACCATGCTCCCACTAATTTTTTTTAATAAATTCCTTCATCAAGAATGTAGCATACCGAGAAACAATTATCTTTTGTTCATCGATGTGGTAGAATTGATATCCGTGGGAATTCCTTGGATATCTTACAAATTTGCACAATACTGAGCGTGCCTCTAACTTTTTGGGATCTTGCTTTTCTACATAAGCATGATATCCCCAAATCTTAATATAATTAAGATGTGGTTTTATCCCATACCATATCTCATATGGAGGTTTAGGCACAGCTTTAGTTGGAACCATATTCAGTAAGTGTGTTGTTGTTTCCAACACATACCCTCAAAATGAAAAAGATAACTCAGCGTTACTCATCATGGAACGTACCATATCTAATAGGGTACTATTTTCGTCAAAAGTTGGTTTCATTGTTGAATCCATTAAAACTTCAGTCACTTACAACGAATTACAAAAAAGAAAAATTATAATTTTCTAGAAAATAACACAAAAATCGTTTATCGATTTCTGCTTTTGTGGGACTTTGCCTGTGTCGGGAGTGCGTTGGCCCGTGGACCACCGAATCAGATTCTGATCGAATTGTGAAGACTTTGTGTATTCTTCCTTCGTTTAGAAGTAAGAATAAAATCAGTGAATATCTTATCAACCTAAGATAAACACTCTTCTCAAGATCAAGTCAAAGCTCAAATCTTAAGAAATCGCCAAAAAGCTCAAGTTTTCTGCTCTCTGTACTCGTCTCCGTCAGTAATGGCCCTATAGGGGTATTTATAGCCCCTGAGAACACTTAACTAAAAATACAACGCCGTGAAGAAATTTTGCCTGCAAGACAGTCTTGTCTGTCTCGGCTTCCGAGACAACCATGACTGTCTCGGAAAGCTCAAATTGCCTGCCAGTTTTTTCTATAACTGCCTTCCCACATTCTAAACTCTGTTACTTTGACAGTTATCAACGTGATTCTCGCCCACGATATCTCCCACGTTCCTGGACAGTTGTTGGTCACGTGTCATACCGTCAGCAATTTCTGAACATTTCAAAGCTGTCTCGCGTGCGAGACAGTCGACACTGTCTCGTGTGGCGAG
>NC_033794.1:84534526-84539580 GCF_001876935.1 Asparagus officinalis | reverse complement strand
GACAGTCCATACTGTCTCGCGTGCGAGATAGTAAACACTGTCTCGGTCTTTTCGAGTCAGCGTGAGGCTATTTCTTATGATCTTTGGATATCTATCAGCATTTTTAGACGCCTACAGATACCCCCTCCAAAGTATTTCAAACTCGTTCCTTTATAGAGAAGTCTGGGACATTTTGGATAAGACATGTCTTACTTGCGATCCCTTCAATACTTGGTTGAGTAGATCATGTAGAAGGACCCGTAAATGGCTTCAACTCTTGACCTCTTCATCTTTTAGTCTATTCAGTGCTTTGTAGAATAGCTAAGATTCTTCCGGTTACTGCGTTTATCGCTTGACTGTTGTCAAGATCTTGAACTGAAGCTGGAATTTTGACTTGTGAATTCAGCTTTTGTTGCCAAATCGATATTAGATTGATTATCAATGCATCAGTCTTCATAAGAACACAATTTATACTCATGTACTCTTCGTAGTTTTTGGGAAATAGTTTAACCTTGTATACCCGTTGGGAGGTAGTTGGGTTATCCTTAAAACTTCCGATCAATATTCCATCATACTCATTGTGACTCTCTTATTTGCAGAATCATCTTCGAAGAGACTTGTTGACCTAGACCCAAAGCCATCAGAGGTCTCAATTGAACAATCGTCTGACGTAGCGGGTATACGAACAAATATCATTCCTGAACAAACTCCGGTTGTTGTAGAGCCTGCCCTGGTATCGACAAGCCAAGGTAACAAAGTCGTGAAATCTTCTGTTAAACTTGGTATACTTCCGTTCGTTACTATGTACGCGCATATGTGTTTTGTACTGACTTTATTTGTTCTCATCGCAGCTCCTTCTTCGACATTATATGATTCCATCCACGCGTTATTAGCAGACGAAGACCCGGACAAAATTATCATTTGTATCGATCTTCAAAGCTTCATTTCCTTTTTGAACGCTATGGTCGATCGAATTATCTTCAAAGGATCGCATTTTGAGAACTTTAAGAGATCTTTTGATCGCTATACATCGAGGATCAGAGAAGAAGGATATAATAAATTGGCTGATTCCATCGACGCTTATTTGGCCGACCTCAAACAACGTGCTGAACTTTTGAAGGATCTCCGTACCAAAGGTGTACCCTCTTATATCGCTTCTCGAATGGAATCGAGGCTACAGGCATGGCGTGATTCTCAAAAGTCGGCTGAATCACAGATTCAAAAGTTAAGAGCCTATATTAGTCAACTCAGGGTGAGCGTTGCCAAGAAGACACAAGCCAAGATTGATCTGCATCGGGACTTAGAATCGGGTCGAACCGAGATAGCCCGCTTGAAAGAGCAACTAGCGAAGGCTGAGGATGCTCAGAAGATTTTGGAATCCGATCTGGCAGAGGTAACTCAAGTTGAGGCGAGCCTGTTTCAACAGCTAAATCTTCAAGACAAGGTACTCTCCGAAAAGGAACAAGAGATCGCCAGACTTCAAAACGTTGACGAAGAAGCTTTTAAAGCTAACTTGGTATCTGAACTTGAACAGTCTTATACGACAGAGCTCTCCGAACTTGAGGATCAAATTCGTCATTATAAGCTGTTGTAATTTGAGAACTCGTAATTTTGTTTGAATACTTTTGATGAATATAGTGAATTCTCTTTTTGCCTATTGAAATTTTATTATGATTACTCATTCTTTTTTTAGAATAAATAACCATAATACTTATAGGATTTTTGGCAAATTCTCAGCTATCAACGGATTTGATGTGCCTTTACCGACTACCGTTTGAGTCGGGCTAGTATGTGACTTATCCAGATCCGTTTCACATATAACGTTATGCTAAAAGAATTAAATTCGTTTAGGCTTTAAACTACAATGTTGAATATGTAGGCTACATGTGCTAGATGTAGGCTTATCTCTAATAAGAGATTGGGATAACGTCCCCTATGTGTGGGAAGCATGGATGCGAAAAATAAGCAGATTATATTTTCTTGGTAGGAAAATGAACTTAAAATCGGAGAAGAAGAATTTTATATTCTTTCTCCTGGTCTCTTGTTTGTTGGAAGAGATGAATCCAAAATCGGAGAGGAATAATTTTATATTCTATCTCCTGGTCTCTTGTTTGTTGGTAGAGATGAACCCAAAATCGGAGAGGAAGAATTTTATATTCTATCTCCTGATGCAAAAGAGACTCAAAGTAGGATTTCTATTTAGAGAATCTGGATGGGTTTGAATAATCCTAACTGTCATAAGGTTTGATTACTCAACTTAAAAGCGGATCTCTCATTCGTGGAATAAATCGAGAGGAGATTTTGATTTTGGTCCTAACTGTAGTAAGGTTTGACCAAATGGGAGTTAAGACAATTCTACCTTCAAAAGGCTAAATTGTTCAAATGGCATTGAAGCCCTTTTGTTTGTTAAAAGGGGATCTCAGTTTTGAAAGTGAACCTCTCATTCATGAAAGGAATCGAGAGGGGATTTTGATTTTGGTCCTAACTGTAAGAATGTTTGACCAAATAAGAAATGAGAGCGGGGTACAAATAACAATGAGAATGTTGATTCATACACACCACTCGGTAGGAATTTTTTTGTGTCAAACACAAGGATTTGGCATAAAAGGATTTGGTGATTGTTATGGATCAATAAATTAAACTTTTTGGATACTGTATCATAATTTTAACATTGGGAATGTTCAAGATTAGATACAATGGGAGTTTGAAGGATTTAATACATGACGGATTTTGGTGGACCCACCGTCGATTAATCCGATCGGTGATGGATTTTGTGGTGAAGGGTGAATCATCGAACCCCCCGTAATTGCACTGCGGGGGTTTTATGAGGAAAGATCAATTATCTTTTGTCATTGAATCTCATCTCACAAAATGCTTGGAAAGTCACAATGGAAAGTTCTTAATCATTTTGGAAATAATTAGATAACCACCGTGGAAGAATCTTAATCGTTTTCATAACAATTAAGAATGAATTGTTCAAATGATCAGTTTCCATCATAAAACAATTAACTGATTTCGGGTTATCCTAAAATATCCTATACAGGATTCTCTAGGAACTTCCCGTTTAAATAGGTTATCCTGAACATACTAATGATAGTATTTCTTCAGGAACTTCTCATTTATCAGCATCATTAGTTTGTTGCCGTCCTGAGTGATCAAGTGATATGCACCGTTCGAATAAACTGTTTCTATTACGAACGGTCCTTCCCATTTGGGTTGAAATTTTTCTTTCTTCTTGGAATTGAGAATCATGGGTATTCGAACGGCAAGAACCAGGTCTCCTTAAAGCTTTGTTGTCGGACTCTTTTATCAAAAGCCCAGGAAATTCTAGCCTGATAAAACTCGATTTGTTACTGAGCTTCCAAGCGCTTTTCATCTAACATCTCTAACTCTTCAAGGCGTTTTTGATGCTGTTCTTCTGTCGTCATTCCCTTAACGAGAGCGATGCGAAGAGAGGGAATTTGTATTTCTAAAGGGAGGACAGCTTCGCACCCATATATTAAGGAATATGGGGTTGTTCCAGTTGGCGTACGGACAATAGTACGATAAGCCCACAGAGCTTTACCAAGTTTGTTGTCCCAGTCTCGCTTATTGACTTTTATAATTTTTGCCAAAATATTGATAATAGTCTTATTGAAAGCTTCAGCTAATCCGTTAGTTGTAGGATTGTAAGCAGTCGATGAAACATCATGAATTTCGAATTTGCTGTAGAATTTGATGAATGCGTTGCTGACGGATTGAGGGCCATTATCATGCACTATTCGTCTTGGGACACCATATCGATATATGATATGGTGTTTAATGAACTTGATAACATCACTCGTCTTTACTTCTTTTACTGGGACTACTTCGGCCTATTTTGAGAAGTAATCCGTGATCGTCAGAATGAAACGGTCACCTTTGACTGAATGCGGGAAAATAGGACCTACAATTGCCATTCCCCATGTTTCGAATGGCCATGATGTTGCTGATGGGTGCAAATGCTTCGGAGGCTGGTGCATATAATTTGCATGTACTTGACACGCATGATACTGTCGTGCGTAATCAACTGCGTCCTTTACTATGGTTGGCTAGTAATATAAAATTCTCCTAAGTCAGTCGCAGAGTTTGGGACCGGGTTGATGTGCACCACATGTTCCATCGTGCGCCTCTTTGAGTGTCTCTTCCGCCTCTCTATTAGATAGACAACGGAGTAATAGATCATCATACGAACGTCGATACAATATTTGTGTCATAGCGTTTGTTCGCGGGGAAAGTTGGTGTTTTCTTCATTATCGATTCCATTGCACTCAGTTAACAACTTTATGCGTTACAAAGAGATCCGGTCTTTTTATAAGATCCGGCTTACAATGAAAATCAAAATAAAACAAAGAAATCAAAATTACAACTTCTCTCTTTTACCGAACAAATCACAAGATCCTGTTATCCGGTCTCTTGCTTCTGTGGGTTGTTTGCCTGCGCCGGGGTTGCTTACCGTGGACCACCGCGTGATCTGGATCCAAGCAGATCTACGACGTATTACGGGTATTATCCCACCAAGGAGATAATAGCCGGGAGGGATCGTTTCACCAAGGAAACGACCGCTCGAATCTCGGGATCTAAGAACCAAGCTTAGATCCGGAGTGTGACGACGTAGATCTGGGGATTAGACTCTCTCGAACTCCTGCCTTTTTCGGTGCGGGTGCTCGCTAAGAATCAAATCCGGGTCTCCAAGTCTTCAAGCCTTCAGATCTCCGAGTTGAGGTGACAATCCGGCAGAGTTTCGGCTCTCTCAAAAGTTTCAGAAGAAGTCCCTCAAATGAACAACCACCCCCCCTATTTATAGCCTCTCTGAACTGTGCCTTTGTGCACAAGAGAGAGAGGGGGGGGAGTCGGGCCACCTGAGGGTGGCTCGGCTCATGCCGAGCCACCCTGAGGTGGCTCGGCNCTCTCAAAAGTGTCAGAAGAGGTCCTCCAAATGAACGAGTCCCAGGCCTATTTATAGGCTCTCAGAACTGTGCGTTTGCACAGTTCTGAGCCTAGCCACCCCTAGGTGGCTCGGCTTTGGCCGAGCCACCCTAGGGTGGCTCGGCCTT
>NC_033794.1:84386108-84533526 GCF_001876935.1 Asparagus officinalis | reverse complement strand
GACGATCATTAAGATCTATCCAAGCTCGTGAAGACCCAATAAGACGAGACTGGGACGAATAACTCGGTGAAGCAGCTCTGGGCTTATCGCACCAGCCATACGCAACGCCCTACAGGAACTACCCCGTATTCTCTGGTCATACGGGTGGTGAAGTTGTGCTAGCCCGTCTGGAAAATTCAGATTCGTCCCTTCGGATCACCCCCCAGGCCCTCGCAAGGAGAACCTGACGACAGGAGGAACAACATCAGAAGCGTCTCGAGAGCTCGAGAGGCTGGATGAAAAAGCGGTTGTGAGGTCAACAACACATCGAGTTTACCAAAGCCATGATGTCAAGGGAGCTTTTAACAAAAGATACGACAGAGAAGCTTCAGGAAGGAGATCTGGTCGCTCGCTGCTCGCCGACAATAATTCTCACGCTCTCTAAGAAGAAAGGTAACTTCGAACCCAAATGGGAGGACCGTTTGTAAATAGACACAGTCTATTCAAACGCGCATATCGCCTGATTACTCAAGAGGGCGCCAAGGCAATTTAATGCCAATAAATTGGGAAGTTCCTGAAAAAGTATAATCCCATAGTACATTCAGGATAATCGTTTACCGGGAAGTTTCATTGAAGAATATTACGACTTAATATTCTAGAGGATAACCCAAAATCATTGTCACCACCAAAAATCCCTCATGGATCATTTCAATTGCGTGAGTCACGTCAAAAAATGTTTTCTGGCCCTCTTGATCCTCCATGAACAAGAGGTCCATTTCAGTTCGAGTCCCTTTTCGATAAACGAAAGACTCCTTCCCTTTTTCTCTTGGGTTAAACCTTTTTCATGTTAAACCGAGTTGAAAATTTCATTCGATAAAACGAAGAACTCAATGCTTCAGTTTAGATAACCCTCCTATAAAAGGCAGTTTTATCTAAAATTTTCCAGATCCTCGAGTGAGATCCCCATTTCTAGTTTTCTTTGTGCTGGAAGAGTAGAATATAAATTCTCCTTTCCAGAATCAGGATAGAGATATAAAATTCTTCCTTCCCTTGTCTGTAGGTTCCCTTCACCCTAAAAAGAAGACCGGGAAATAGAATATAAAATTCTTCCTTTCCGCCCAACCTTTTCTAAGAACTATCATCTAGATTCATCCTAGGAAGTTTATCCGCGAAGCTAGCAGGGAATAATCTGCGCCCTACCATCGCGCTGCCGGGTTAGTCTTTTTCCGCCAAAAAGACACCAGAGTCTGATTCTGGGTATTTTATCCTGAAACCTAACAGAGGAGAAGTCTGCGCTTAACCTGGCGCTGCCGGTTAGTTCTTAACCGTTAAAAAAGAACACCGTCCACAATTCAACAGTGGTAGGCATCGCATTAATAACACAAAATCATGCCTTACACGCATGGGATGTCATCTGAATCCTAAGAAGGGATTGCCGCGCCTAACACGCGTCGCCGGTTTTAGTCTTTCCGCCGTAGAAAAAGACACCAAGAAGACCAGTCTGGGGTATTTTATCCCGAAACCTAAGTAGGGATAAAGTCAACACCTAACAACGTGTTGCCGGGTAGCTATTCCCGTAACAATGCGAGCGAGAGCGCATCTAGCACGAAAGTACTAAGAAGAATTCATTCTCTAGCACAAGTTACATGCGAACGGGAGTTAGACAAATCCCGCAATGGCTAGCCCGACTCAAAACGGTAGTCGGTAAAAGGCTAATCCAAACCCGTTGAAGGCTGGGTTAGCCAAAAATCTAACAAGTCAACACCCTAACAGCGTGTCGCGGGTAAAGCCGATTCCCCGTAAACAATGGCGAAGCGTGATGATGATTCAACGAATCGTAGCACAAAGTCTAAAGGAGTTCATTCCTTAGCCAACAACGTTATGCGGAACGGATTCCGACAATCCATCCAGCCCGACTCAACGGTAGTCGGTAAAGCTAATCAATACCCGTTGAAGCTGGGGTTTGCCAAAAATCTATGAGTATTATGGTCATCATTTCAAACGGAGATGAGGAATCATGAATAAAGATAAAAAGACAAAAATCAGGTCCATCTAAAGAGAACTCAAATGTCAAGGTTTTCAGCAAATAAAATCAACATCAAAGCCCATGGCTAAGAATCGCTGACTGAATTCAGACAACTTCTCATCATAAAGCGTCTAAGCTCCTCCCTGCAACTCGCTCTGACAGACTCCCTTCGTTCGCCGCTAAGTATCTCACAGCAACCTTCCTCTGTCTCAGACCAATGTCCTGAGCTTCAAGGACTTCAGCTCAATCAAGACTAAAGCAGCATGTGCTTGCTGATTGTTGCATCGTTTTGTGTCTTCCTTACTCACCGAGTTCTGTCGCGAGGTGATCTATCTGAGAATCAAGCCCTCCAGGGAAGAGGATCTAGTGGCGAGATCAAAGGCCTCAACTCGATCTATGCGGCCCCCGCTTGCACCTGAATCTCGAGCTCGGCAACCATCCGAGTACTGCGCCATGTCTTGTTAAGCGAGCATCCAACTTGGCGCAACGAATGAGAGGCACCTGTATCCCGGAGCTCATGAACATCCTGAAGCCTAACGCTCTAACGATCAGATCATCAAACCATAGCCGTCGCCAGATCCGGACATCCTATTCCTAATCAAATATATCTTGGAATGAGGTAGGGCTTAAATTGCGAAGAGAAAAGTCCGTCGCTGGAGGAGTTTGCCAATTATAGCAGTCAGGGAGGAGAAAATAAGACGGCTTCTACGCTGATGTATATCTTCTCAGGGTCATCCCCATTAAACAACTCCTTAACGGGACATGAAGCTAGAAGGAAGCTAACACAAAAAAGGAAATTCCGTCAAAAGCCCAAAATGAGGAAATGAATGGCATGACTCGGTTAATTAAATTAATACCGTGCCTTCCCTCCGAGTCCACTGGGGTGATGAGATTGTAAAGACTGTAGCAGATCGGACTGGTGGAGTTGGGTCCGCACAAGCCGCTCAACAGGGTCAGCTCAGCGAAAGCTCCTGTAGACACAAGACAGAAACATCATTTAAAGTTGCATTAGTCACAGGAATTGGGCTAGTCCTAATAGTTAGCTTGAGAAGAAGAGCACGCACCTGCTGCAAAATAACCGTTCCGGGAGTCTGAGGGAGACAGACTCAGGAAACATATCCTGAGGGGCGGCCATCGATCTGAGGAGAGTCATACATGAAGGCCTGAACATAGAAGGGTCCATAGCAGGCCCCCATCGAAGTCACAATCGAAAAATCTTGACATAAAAAAGATATAAGGGAAGAGGAAGGAAACTATGGCCAATAGAGACAAGTTACCTCTTCGAAGATGTACCTGGAATCACCGAACTGGGTCTTCATTACAACTCGCCCACATGCGGTCCTCTGCAGGCTTCTACCTGGGGCGGGAATCAGGCTCCCAGGAGATGCACAATCATCAAAAGGAACTCATCTCGCCTCCTCACGATATCCTGCTAGGATGGAAAGCATGAGCCGAAGTTCTTAACGATCGAGAAAATAGAATCTATAGAATAGACGTTACCTCCGTCACTAAACAAAGGAATCCTCATTAGCCAAGCCATAATCAGATGCCTCGTGAATTTGCAGGGCGGCTTGTGGGACAATCTTGATTCCGCCTATCCAGCACGGACAGCAATCGAAGGTATGGTCCCGGTAAAACGGACGGATTAGTCACGTCAACTGTTGATCGCTGTCCCTGAAACACGACTAGTGCGTCAGAAATAGCAATTTGGAATGCGAGAAAAGAAAGATAGGTGATAACCTTGCTACCAAGACTGCCTCGTAGTCTCAGGGTCTGCCGCCTGAGCCTCTACAGCAGAACAAAGGCCTGTGTAACCTTCTGCCATCAGTCGCGGGTTTTGCCCCTGAAGCCCTCTGTGATCGAGGCACCGTCCTGGATAACACGAGAATCAAGCTTGAGAGGCTTCTTTCGCCACCAAACTCTTCGATAGGCTTCAAACACGAAGTCTTATTAGCTGGCTAGCAACCACTTGCAGCTCAGGAAAGGAGGTTCAACTGTCGCTCAGTACCTGGGAGACTGAACATAGCCAGTGCAACAGTCAGCGGTCCCAGAACCATAGCACGAAGACCGTCCACCAGACCTCCATGAGCCCGAAGCTTGCTGGCGCGGGTTCCCTACATAAAGCTTGTCATAACCGAACTGGCGGGTCGAAATCCGGCAAGGTAATACGGCTCTAATGAAGCACTGATTCCCCACCCCGGAAATCAGGTAACCGAGCCTAATGTCACTAGCCAAATTAAAGCAGCCATATCCAGATAATCCTATACTCTCCCTCGCTTCTTCCTCATCAAATCAACACATCGCCGTACCGCTGGAGAACTGTGAAAGCAAGTGGAGAATGCCCAGCACTTGTGGACTTGTAGCTGACGGCCAATGATATCGGGGAATCCTCGGCCTCCCACTCACCATTCTCAAGCAACTTAGAAAGGGGACAGACTGGTCATGGCATTCGGTACTGCGACATCAATCGAACGATGAAGAATGAACCAAACATCAAATAAATATACGGGAGCTCCACCTTAAGGTAGAATCTGAGTCGGTTTATCATCATCTCTCCGTGTAAAAGCACCAAGAACTGCCGAAGCCCTCGATGAATGTTAACAACCATCACCGGAAGAAAAGCGAAGTTCATTCTTGTAGGAAAAGCTAACTGCAGGATAGAGCACTTCCAGTGTTGCAGAGCGTCACAGACTGATACGGGACCACACATTTCTTCATCCAGATGGCGAGATAACCGGCAAGGAGAGTCATCGAGAATCGGTGTGGTCGCATGATATAAGAACGATCTGAATTTAGTCCCTGCAGGAAAAGCCGCTCTCGGAATGCTAATGGTATAGGATTGGCCCGTTAGCTCTTAATTCAGGCAGCTCATAACCTCTGAAGGAGTCAGCGGTGCCAGTTCACAAAATAGATTGGCCCAGAAAAAATGGCTCTCCAAGATCCTGAACAAGTATGATGCGAACTGCTTCAGCTCACATTTGCTTTTGGTCCTCTCGCTAGGGGCTTAGACTGGGCCAAAAGCAATGTGGTAATGACCAAGTGAGATCCCATAAGGTCTCGTAAGTGGTCGGCATGCGATCCTTCAGTGACTCAACCATGGTTGGAGGAAAATACTCCTGAAACATCTGTCCCATCGCAAACACCAGAAATCTTGTGCATCTATGTAAGCCAAGCCCAACTCTCCGTGCCTGGTCAGAAAAGTGGTTGGAAATCTGGATTGTAAAGCCTCGCATAGGCAAAGAAAGCTTCGGCGCTTGTAGGCAAGCCAATGCATGGTGGCGCCGAATGGCTGCTAAAAGGCCCGGCAAGCATGTAGCCTCCTCGCTCCCACTCGGCTCAAGACATACTTCGCATTCGAGCCCACCAGAACCTGTCCAAGAAATTGGACCCCACACATAAGAAATCTGTGGTCGGAGCGGCATCTCCTGTCCTCAAAAATAGCGAGGCGATTCCTCAAAGTAGAAACAGTGGCGACGAAACTCGTTACGAGGCGGACGTATCTAGCCCAGTAACTCCCCGGGATGTAAGTCCAACAATGTGAATCCGGGCTCGAACCAGGAACTGCCTGATGAGTAAATATAGCCGCAGTGAACGCTCTCATGCTCGCTTTGTCAACGCACACGACAGTCTCCGCGCTTCACACCTGGCGCCTGAGCTCAGTCCAAGACGGCTGTGGGAATCTTGGCGCAAAATACATAATAACGACTGCCAGTCTGGTAAAAAGCCACTGCTCAGCCTTAATAAACTGCTGCTCGGGATCCCTGTAGAGTCTCCAAACAAGAAGTCAGTCTTCCTAAGAGACTGAACGAACTGGCAATCCTGCAGCGAGAGGCCGCATTCTGTGATCAGCTGGCGAAGCAGCTTGATGGCCACCTCCCTCAGCACTTGGACAACTTCCAACGACGTGCCCGGAGCAAACTGGGAAGGTGAGTGCGGAATGGGCGAAAAGTCATCAGATGTTGAAATAATCTCATCACGACGTCCATTCACCTGCAATGCGATGAAAAAGTCGGGAAGGTATTCCACTGAAAACAAGCAGTTAAGTGTTTGTTAATTTCAGATATAAAAGGAAATTAAATTCCATCTTACCAAAATTGGTAATACAGAGTCATTGCCTATAAAGGGCGAGACGACTTTGGCCACATTGCGCATTATAAGATACGGGTATATCGACAAATATATCGCCTGCCTTATAAAGCACAATGCAGCGTCAAAACGGCCCCCTTATTATGAGCATGTGGTTTTGACGCAAGCAAAACCCATCTTTAAAGCGTCGATCCTCACGCAAGGGACAATCAAGGCTTTTCCCGATCGCCTCACCAGGAGAGCAAAAAATAGGGTAAACAGGACTAAATGCAATTCTCAGAAGAAGCAGGGTTAAATTTGCAAAAAATTTCCATAAAGCGTCGATCCTCAACCAAGGAGAAACCAAGGCTTTCCGTTGCCTCACCAAGGAGACAACGGGGGGTAAATGGACGCCAATTTGCAAATATCCAGAAAAAAAGAGACTAGATTTGTAAATTTTCGAAAAGGTTAAAAATTGCTCAAGCAGCATGAATGAGGGAAGCGCGGCCATCACCGATGCAGCAGGAAACGACCTCTCGATACGTCGCGACATAATGGCCTACAGAAAAAGAATTCAAGAGGTCAGATCTAGAAATAAAAATCACTTTTTATATCCCTAAAAAAGGCGAGCTTGAGGCATCAAATCACTCCCTCAACCCTTATATGCGATCGCCATGCTTTCCAACACTAGATACAAACAGAAATAGATCAAGATTATGGAGGATAATACTGAGGGAAGCTCGAGATCCGACAAAAAATAGATCTGGAAGTTGCTCGAACACGCCTCGAGGGGGTTCTCGAGGAAATTCCAAAAATGGCAGTTCCGAAGGATTTTTCAGTCAAGGACCAAAAGGAAGGATGAATCTAACAGATAAGATCGAGTTTTGAAGAGAGACGGAGGCTCGAGGGAAGAGAAATTAAAAAGGAGGCAAAGGGGGGCCGCCCTAGGCGTAAAGAAAAAGAAAAGAAAAGAGAAACCTTTATATAGGAGTGAACCGGTTTTTGGGCCGGAACCGAACCGAAAACCGGACCAAGACCCAGTTAAAACCAAAACTCAAAATGAAGTACGAACCACGAGCATCGAAAACGACTTCAAATCGAGCGAGATTCAACCCGTCACTTAACTCAACTCTTCTCCCACATGTTCGAAGAGTCGGAGGATTTTTTTGAACCGATTTCTCCTTTTTTGGCTCATTTTAAGCCGGTTCAGCGCATTTGGGCGCAGAAAATCCGAAAAGTATACGAGTATAAACGTTCTTAATACTCCAATAAGGGTATATGACGTATAAACTATTCCCTATTTTGGTTTGAGAAGTTTCATGGAGAATATTGTTTATAAATATCTTAAGGATAACTCAACCTACACTACGCCGACAAGCGCGTTGTGCATAAAGACTCGATCCCCAACAATCAATGGGTCAGCTAAAGGAATCGACTTCAATTCAAAAACAATTCCGACAGAAACGTCGACAATAAATGCAGCACGGAACTCTTACAGACTTCGACAGAAGCACCGAAGAAGCTGGAGAATTGAAGAGTCAAGAACAGAACCCATTCCGAGGTCCCGTTATAACCGACTTGAAGGTAGGACAATCATATCCAAAGTATCCCAGACTCTCTATAAAAGAACGAAGACTGAAATACTTTGGAGGGGGTAATCTGTAGGCATATAAAATTGCTTATAGGTCCGCCCTAGCATAGCTCGCACAAACCGACCGAGCCACACGAGGCGACAGATCGACGAATCGCAACGGAAGCGACAGAATGAACTCGGCACCCGCGTGCAGATCAAGCTAATGAGTTGAGGAATCAACGAGTCATCCAAGCCCGAGAGAGCGGACTCGGACCGAATCACGATCGAATCAAGATCAAAATGTTCGGACTCGAACTCAGAAAGCGATTGTACTGGCCAAAAAAATCAGGAATTCCAACTACTGCCAAATCCCAGATCATCAAATTCTGGCAGAGTCTCAGGTCAAGCCGAAACACGGACAAAACGAGAACAACGGCAAACCGACTCGAAGAAGTCGGAAACATCCGCCGCGGGGGCTCGGCCAAAGCCGAGCCACCTCAGGTGGCTCGCCTAAGCCGAGCCCACCCTGAGTGGCTCGTGCCGAGCCCACCTTCGGGGTGGGCTCGACGGCCGAGCCACCCTCGGGTGGTCGGCCGCGGCCGAGCCACCTCGGGTGGCTCGGCCATAGCGCCGAGCCACCTCTGGGTGCCTCGGCACAGTGCCGGGCCACCCATGAGGTGCCGAACAGTGGCCAAGGTGGCCGACATTTCCCTTTGCACCCACTGTCCTGAGAGCCTAATAAAAGGCCTATAGATTTCTTTTCGGAGGTCGACACTTTCAAGAGCCGAAACTCTGCGGAATTGAAGAGTCGAACTCGGGAGCCTTTGAAGACCGAGAACTCATGCACATTCGGATCTGATCCTCGCGACCATCCACGTCGAAAAGGCAGGAATCTCGAGAGGAAAAAGAAACAGATCTGAGATCTACACGAGACTACACTCCAGATTAAGCTTGGTTCTTAGATCTCGAGATCTGAAGCGATTATTCCCTTGGTGGATTAATCCCTCCCGGCTATTATCCCTTCGTGACTATAATACCCGCAATAATCGTGTAGATCCGAACGCGCACTAATCGCGCGGTGGTCGCCGGGATTAACCGCCGTGTGGCAAAGAACCCACACCGAAGCAAGCAACTGCAAAAACAGGAGCTTCGATTTGTAACACAAGAGGAAAGTTTGTAATTTTATTTTTTGTCTTTTCTTTCTTTGATTTACGTTGGTAACCGGATCATAAAAGAACCGGACTCCCGGATCTTTGTAACCCAAGATGACAATCATATCAATGAAAAAGAAAACAGTTTTCCACGCGAACAGTTGAAGCTGGCGTCATAACGCTAAATTAAGTTGAATGAACACTTCGAAGAGTATACTAGTATAAACTGCTTCTCGATCCTCCAACAGATGCATGATGTTCAACTGCTCCCTGATCCTCCAACCGGTATATGAGGTTAAACTGCTCCTTGATACCTTAAAAGGTATATGAGTCTAAACTGTTTTCTACCTTTGATGGGAAGTTCCTGAAGAATTTTATACATAATATTCTTAAGGATAACCCGGACATCCAACTGAGTTCAATATAAGACCCAGTTTTGCAAATAGCTGGGGGTGGGTAATTTATGTAACGGGAAGCCAGAATTTTATACATAATATTCTTAAGGATAACCCGGACATCCAACTGAGTTCAATATTAGACCCAGTTTTGCAAAAAGCTAGGGGTGGGTAATTTATGTAACGGGAAGTTCCCGAAAGAATTCTACATAGTGTATTTTTAGGGATAACCCGGTCACTACAAGAAGGAAGTTCCCGAAAGAATTCTACATAGTGTATTTTTAGGGATAACCCGGTCACTACAAGAAGGTGATGAATAAGAAACTCATAGTGTATTTTTAGGGATAACCCGGTCACTACAAGAAGGTGATGAATAAGAAACTCTCACTCAAACTCCTGCTACGTCTGTGCACTCAACACTCTCATTGTTAGAGTCCGGACATATTACTTGGAATTTTATCACCTGATCATTGATAATTGTCAAACCCCTTCGTGTTAAGTATTTGTCACTTAACACCAGGAACTCCCTTCGAGTGATTTGTACGAATTAACACTCCTACTGTAATTTGTACTCCTACTTGGTCAAACCTTCCTACAGTTAGGACCATAACCAAAATCTCCTCTCGATTCCTTCCATGAACGAGAGGTCCACTTTCAGATCGAGCGATCAAACCTCCCTATAGTTAGGATCGTCTCAAAACTCCTCACTCGGTCAAACCTTCCTACAGTTAGGACCACAACCAAAATCCCCTCTCAATTCCTTCAATGAACGAGAGCTCCAAAAATTGAGTGATCAAACCTATAAAAGTTAGGATTATCTTAAACCCCCACTCGGCCAAACCTTCCTACAGTTACGACCAAAACCATAATTCACACTCGATAAACGAGAAACCCACCTTTAGTTCGATAATCAAACCTTCCGATAGTTAGGATTATTCGAATCTTTTCGATTCTCGGAGTGGAGATCCCACTCTTAGTTTCACTCTTCAAATTCTCGAGGTAGAGATCCTACTCCGAGTCTCCTCTTTAACTGGAGATAGAATATAAAATTCTTCCTCTTCGGTTTTGGGAGATAGAATATAAAATTCTTCCTCTATCATTTCGGGTTCATCTTTGCCCCAAGAGAAGACACCATCCTTCAACTCCATAATTCGTGCCTTCCACGCACAGGAAATTTTATCACGAAGCCTAAGTAGGGATAAGTCAACGCCTAACACGCGTTGCCGGTTTAGTCTTTTACCGATTAAAGAAGACACCAGAATACTAATCTGGGGCATTTTATCCCGAAGCCTAAGTAGAAATGAGTCAGCGTTTAGTCCGCGTTGTTGGGTAGTTCATTCCCGTGAAAACGACCGAGTCTACGTATTCAGCATCATAGCAACAAAAATCCATGCCTTTTATGCATGGGAAATTTTATCCTTAAGCTTAAGTAGGGATAAGTCAGCGCCTAACACGCGTTGCTGGTTTAGTCTTTTACCGATTGAAGAAGACACCATAATACTAATCTGGGGCATTTTATCCAGGAGCCTAAGTAGGGATGAGTCAGCGCTTAACCCGCGTTGTTGGGTGGTTCGTTCTCGTGAAAATGACTGAGTTTACGTATTCGGTATCGTAGCAACAAAAATACATGCCTTTTATGCATGGGGAATTTTATCCCGAATCCTAAGCAGGGATAAGTCAGCGCCTAACACGCGTTGCCGGTTTAGTCTTTTATCGATTGAAGAAGACACCAGAATACCAATCTGGGGAATTTTATCCTGAAGACTAAGTAGGGATGAGTCAGCGTTTAACCCGCGTTGCTGGATGGTTTGTTCCCATGAAAATGACCGAGTCTACATATTCAGTATCGTAGCAACAAAAATCCATGCCTTTTATGCATGAGGAATTTTATCCCAAATCCTGAGCAGGGATAAGTCAACGCCTAACACGCGTTGCCGGTTTAGTCTTTTACTGATTGAAGAAGACATCAGAGTCCATGTCTAGAGAATTTTATCTCGAAGCCTAAGTATGGATAAGTCAGTGCCTGACACGCGTTGTCGGGTAGTCTATTCCCGTGAGAAGGACAAAGTCTGCGTATTCAATATCATAGCACTAAGAGAGTTAACTCTCTTAGCATAACGTCAAATGCAGAACGGACTTAAACAATCCGCATGCAAGACCGATTCAAATGATAATCGGTAAAGCCACATCAAATCAGTTAAAGACTGAGGATTTGCCAAAAATCCTAAGTCTACGTAAGATACACGTTGTTGTTTAGTCTTTTCACAGGAGAAAGACGAAGTCTACGTATTTAATATCGTAGCACTAAGATACACGTTGTTGTTTAGTCTTTTCACAGGAGAAAGACGAAGTCTACGTATTTAATATCGTAGCACTAAAAGAGTTAACTCTTTTAGCACAACGTTACATGCGGAATGGACTTAAATAATTTACATGCTAGCCCGACTCAAACGGTAGTCGGTAAAGGCTCATCAAATCCATTGATGGCTGAGGGCTTGCCAAAAATCCTATACATATGAGAGTCATTGACGCATCAGCCTCATTAGTTAGTCTCGTGACTTGAGCATCCAACAACTTTGGGATAAGATCCATACATGCAGATGAATTAGCTTTAATAGTTAAACCTGCAGCCCAACATTTGGGACCGCCACGTTCTAATGCCTTAAGAGTTTAAACTGTATAGACTCCAGCAAACGTACGAGTATAAACTATGTTAACACCAATCAACGCGTTGCAGCAAAGGTCAACGCCGGACAACGCGTTACAGTAAAGGTCGATGCCGGTCAACGCATCGACAATTTCGCCAAAATAAGGTTAAAGAAAAATTCTGGATTAAAGGATGATTCTAGGGAGTTCAATTGCAATTCAGACATGAATCCCCGATGAAGATGGTCAGTTCAACGTCAGCTCAATGACAAGAGTTAAGTTCAAATGCTTATACATCAACTTTGATTCAAGATTTCGACAACGGTCAGATGATAAACGTAGCGTCGGAAGTACTTTATCTATCCAACAAAATACTAAATAGACTGAAGGCTGAAGAGGTCAAGAATTGAAACATTCCACAGGTCCTTCTACGCGATCTCCTCAACAAATACTGAAGAGATTAACAACAAGGCCTGTCTTATCCAAAGCATTCCAGACTTCTCTATAAAAGAATGAGTCTTAAATACTTTGGAGGGGGTATCTGTAGGCATCTAAAAATGCTATAGGTGTCCGTACATAGCTCGAGACAAAGAGAAGACGATGAACGTCATCATCCGAGTCAAGAAGGATTATCCGATTGGCCGCTGCACACATCAATCAGCTCACACACGTCAGTCAACGCGCGCTCGTCAGTCAGCTCGTGCACGTCAATCAGCTCGTGCGTGTTGGTCAACTCAAAGTGATCGAACGTACTTGTCAGGTGGCTCCAAGTACTTGCCACCCTTGTCAGGTAGCTCCAAGTGCCTGACGGGCTTGTCAGTCAGCTCCAAGTGCCTGGCGGGCTTGTCAGGCAGCTCCAAATGCCCACCACGTTTGTTGGTCATATCCAAAGTGCCCGACGCGCTTGTTGGTCAAATCCAAAGTGTCCGGCGTGCATGTCGATCAGTTCCAAGTGCCGTAAAAAAGCTAACGAGTGTATGAAGCAAGTTAGCAAATCGTACAAGTCAACAAGATGATCAAATACGCAAAACGACAGAAAATACAAGTTCCGGAAAGTCAGGAAAACAATGAGAAATTTAGCAAAAGGCCAAACCCTTGAGCCAGCGCGGGTCAGCTCGTGCCGACCCGTGCCCCCTGCTGGTCTGCAGCGCCCGTCGTGCAGATCCGAGCCCCAAACGTGTTTTTGACCATTTTGAGCGGTTTTCTCAGGATTTATCGGTTCTAGGAGCTCCCAACTGACTTGATATCATCCACAAACATGGTTAGGCCATTATTGACTGAAGATATGATCAAATCCATCATTCTTATCCTAAACCCCCCCAACCAAAGCCTATAAATACAAGCCTAGGGGTTCATTTCACGGGGCGGACATCAAGAGGGCGAAACGCTGCCGAATTGGAGAGTGGATCCACGAATTTACAGCAAGGGTTAGCAGATCTTAGCGAGTTCCTGTGCATAAAGAGTGGAGTTCGAGAGATCTGAAACCCGTATCCTATTCCTCCGGATTTAAGCTTAGTCTTAATCTCGAGAAGAGCCGTAATCTCGCTTGGTTGAGATTATCGCTGCAGCGAATACTTCCTTCGTAAAGTAGGAGCTTTGATTCCATAATCTATCAATCAGATCTGATCCGTGGCGGTCCACGGATATCAACGTCCCCGGCACAGGCAAAGATCCCACGCAAGCAGCCCGCGGGTCGGATTCACCCGTCGCGCTGTTTCGACTCCCGGACATGTTTTTGACAGTTTTGAGCGGTTTTCTCGGGATTTATCTGTTCCAAGGGTTCCCAACTGACTTGATATCATCCACAAACATGGTTAGGCCGTTATTGACTGAAGATATGACCAAATCCATCATTCTTATCCGAAAACCCCCCAACCGAAGCCTATAAATACAGGCATAGGGGTTCATTTCACGGGAGAAGATCAATAGGGCGAAACGCTGCATAATTGAATAGTGGAGCCACGAAGTTACAGCGAGGGTTAGCAGATCTTAGCGAGTTCCTGTGCATAAAGAGTGGAGTTCGAGAGATCTGAAACCCGTATCCTATTCCTCCGGATTTAAGCTTAGTCTTAATCTCGAGAAGAGCCGTAATCTCGCTTGGTTGAGATTATCGCTGCAGCGAATACTTCCTTCGTAAAGTAGGAGCTTTGATTCCATAATCTATCAATCAGATCTGATCCGTGGCGGTCCACGGATATCAACGTCCCCGGCACAGGCAAAGATCCCACGCAAGCAGCGGGTGATAAATGTCAGTTGCGCTGTTTGACAAGAGTTGTACTTTTTGTATTTTCATTGTGTAAGGAGATCTTATAAAAAGATCGACCTTTTCTTGTTTATTTGAGTTTATTGTAATGACCAAAGTTGTAATAGATTCGATGGCAATGAAAACATCAACTTTTGACCCAAACATTTGGTTTCCAGATTTGGTGTAAATTTGGTGGCTTCTTGACCACTTCTTTTTGCTTCAGCTTATGTGCTTCTTGCACGAGAATCCGTGCATGTGCAAGTAACACACGGTGTTTTTGGATCTGCTCTTTGAGGGTTGAACACGTCCTTTTGATGTGGACTTATTCATTCATTGTTGGCTTAGAGGGGAGGCTATTTGTTTGCTGTTAAGATGCTCGACGCTCCTTGAATTTCAGATCCGCCTCATAACGGATCCCGTCTATCGGCTCCAAAGCCTTGGTGAAATGGCGTTTCAGATCCGCCTCATAACGGATCCCGTCTATCGGCTCCAAAGCCTTGGTGAATTGGCGCGCGAGGCGTTGGTGCTACCTTTGGCGAGCCCTCTTTGATAAAGTGGATGCGCCTCCAGTGGCTATCTCCTTAATTGAGGAGGAGTCCAGATCTATTGATTCGGCCTCCTTAGAGGCCGGAGGGGCGTTGCAAGGAGAGATTGCAGCAGCAATGGGGGCCTTGATCTTCATGCGCTTACGAGGGGCAGAGGATCTGGAGGTGGAGGATGACAGATACTCCTTGAACTTCAGTTGGTCGAACTCGAACTCGACCTCTTCGTCAACGGGGATCCGGATTCGTGGTTGCGACACGACAGCTTCGGTAGCAAAGCTGTTGGCTCCCACTGTGGTCGCCAGTGTGTTTGGGTCAAAAGTTGATTTCAATGCCAACGAACTCATTACAACCGTTTATCGATTACAAGTTCGAAAAAATAAAAAAGTTGATCTTTTTATAATATCTCCTTATACAATAAAAATAAAAGATTACAACTCTTGTCAAACTACACACAACAGCAGTTTATCTCCTGTTGTTTGCGTGGGAACTTCGCCTGTGCCGGGGACGCGTTAGTCCGTGAACCGCCGCGGATCAGATTCGGTTAACAGAAAAAGTTAATCAAAGCTCCAACTTCATGAAGGAAGTAATCACAGAAATGGTAATCCCGACCAAGCGAGATTACGACTCTTCTCGAGATCAAGACCAAGCTTGATTCAGAGGAAAAGGGGTAAGGTTCTCAGTCTCGAAATCCACTCTTTATGCACAGGAGATTGCCGAGATATAGCTAAACCTCTCTGAAATTTGTGGCTATGCGCTCACAAAACCAGCAGCACCTCCCCCTCTTGATTATTTTTTCACCCCCAGTGAAATGAGCCCCCAGGCCTATATTTATAGGCTTTGGTTGGGGGGTTTTCGGATAAGAATGATGGATTCAGCCTTATCTTCACTTAATAACTGTGTAACCACATTTGGAGAGGATATCTAGACAGTTAGAAACCTTTGGAACAGAAGAAATCTCATGAAAACCCGTCAAAAACACAAAAACGTGTTTTTGGCTAAAATCTGCGCGAGTCACCATCTGGTGGCTCGGAACTGTGTGGCTCCGCCCTACCCTGTTGGCCACCATTGTTGCCTCCATTGCGATCACCAAATGGTGGCTCGGCCACCATTTGGTGGCTCAGCCACCATTTGGTGGCTCGGCCATGGCTGAGCCACTGGTTTTGACCGAATCCTTTCAGTGTGACTCGGCCACCAGGGTCTATCTAGGTCTTCCGAGTTTTGACTTGTTATGTCGTTGCGCGTATTTCGTCGTTTCGTTGACTTGTACGCTTCACCGATTCGTTTCATACGTTTTGGTAACATGGAGGTGGCCGATGAGCTAGCAGGCCACTTGGTTCGCCGTTTTGGTGGTCGATAAGTGTACGGGCCACTTAACGGTGGCCGGTGAGCATGCGGGCCACTTGGAGCTGGCTGACGGGTGCGCGGGCCACTTGGAGGTGGCCAGTGAGCATACGGATCACTTGATTTGCTGTTTTGGTGGCCGATGAGCGAGCGGGCCACTTGTGTTGGCCTTCTTGTTTTGATGATGTTTAACAAATAATTTATTACTAATATTGTTTGTCTAGTGTTTGTGCATTCCTATGTTTTATAGACAAACAACGTCGTTGGAGGATGGATGGAATATGCACTACAACGATGATATCCAATGGAGGTTGGCGGAATAGTGGAGTGAAGCCTTGCAATTCAAAGTTCAAGATCCAAGTTCAAGCTTCATCCACGAGATTACCAAGTCAAGCTCATTGAAGATCAAGATCTAGCTTGGGTAATTTAGCTTAGGAACTTATATTATGTGTGTTAGTACTTTAAGCTCAATCATATACACACATACACGTTTTGGTTTTTGTATATATAGTTATATATATACATATATGTTTTAGTTTGATAGTTTTCAAGTTTTACTATGAAACAATTGAATATAATTAGAAAACATATTTTTTGTTTCATACTCATATGCATATATATGATTTCATCAATATCAATTTTAGTTAGTTAAATGAAATCATGTTTTTAGTGCATTATATGTGTATTTTGTAGTTAGTTAAATGAAATCATGTTTTTAGTGCATTATATGTGTATTTTGATAAAATACTACATTCATTGTATATAGACTTCGTAACAATAGTTTATATCTTTCTTCAAGTCTATAAAATCAATTTGTAAAGTTTCAAAAGTTGGTTTAGCCAAAATATAAAAATTCACATGTTTACATTTTTCGTGTTTTGGACTATTTTGCAAAATAATGATATTTTTCATTTGGGAAGTCCTTTTTCGAAACCAGTCGTTGTAGCATGTTTATTATCATGTCTACAATCATTCCCCAAAGTTTTATATTTTTTGGAATTTATTTGATATTTTTAAACATTGTTTTAAAATCAGCTTTGTTCTTCTGGGATGTCAGATTTCGGTCGACCGGTACGGTCGACCGGTCAAATAATCATTTCTCAGTAGTTTTCCAGAGAGTCGTCGGTCGACCGGTACGGTCGACCGAAATTTCGATTTCTATATCGGTCGACCGCGCCGGTCGACCGATGATGGCTCCGCTTGTTTTCTGGATTTTCAAGGTTGTTCGCGGTCGACCGGATTTTTGGGTCGGTCGACCGAATCATTTTTTCGGTCGACCGAATCGTTGTCAGGTCTCCCAACGGCTATTTTTCTAGCCGTTGCAGAACTTCTGTTTTGGGCCTTTTGGTCATTTTGTTTGGATTTTTGGCTGAATTCTTGGGAGGCTATATATACCTCTATTGCATTCAATTCAAAAAAACTAAGAGAATGTTTTAAGAAGTTTTAAACAAGGTTTTAAACAAGGGTTTAAGCTTGTTTTTGTTTGGTTTAAGTTTGTTTTGGTTTGCTGTTACAAAGAGGAGTTTACAATCAGCTATTGAAGAGTTCATCTTTAACATTTCATCATCCTCTCTTTGTGTTTATAGAGAAGTTTCCTTAACTCTATTTCCTAGCATTTTTACTATTGAATTTCACATCAATTTTTATTGCTAGTTCTTATTGAGTTAAGTTTTATTGTATCTCATTGTTACACACACCCACTTGAGCTTATTGTATTTGCATACATAGTATATTAGGGTTGTGAGAGTTGTAACATTGAATGTGAGCTTTTATTGTGTTCTCATCTGTATTAGAGAACAAATTTATATATTTGTTACATTGTGAGTGTTGTAAGGTTTTCGGTGAGCTAGAAACCGAGTGTGTAGTGAGGTTTTTCGGTAAACTAGAAAACCGAGTGAGGAGTGACGTTGATCGGTGAGCGTTGAAAACCGATACTGTGAGGTGTAAACGTTATTCGGGTGAACGTAGAAAACCCGGTTGATAGTGGATTTCTCCCCGGGAGTGGGGAGCGGAGACGTAGGACGGAAGGTCCGAACTCCGTGATCATATCGTGTGTTTGAGTTTGTCATTGGCGTTCTTTTACATTCATGCCTATTGTTTATATCGCCTTTGTCATTTGCTCTTAGTTCATATTATCCACTATCTTGTTTATCTTGTTTATGTTTATATCACCCTTAGTTTATATATCCTTACATATATATATTTCATCATATAGGATATATCACTTTGTGTATATTGCTTATTCTTGCTTATAACTATTGTATATCTATCTTGCAAGAATATAACTTGTTAATTAGTTTTTAATTGGCATTTAATCGGATTAGATTAGCATAAGACCCTAATCACCCCCCCTCTAGGGTCTAACAATTGGTATCAGAGCTTGGTGCTCTTTGATTTAAGGTCTAATCGCCTTGTGCGTGCTACTTAGAGGTGACCGATGAGCACACGGGTTACTCGTTTTGCCATTCTGATGGCCGATGAGCATGCGGGCTACTTGGCAGTGATCGGTGAGCATGCAGGCCACTTGGAGCTGGCTGACGAGTGCGCGGGCCACTTGGAGGTGGCCGGTGAGCGTACGGGCCAGTCGTTTTGCCATTCCGATGTCAAATGAGCGTGCGGGCCCCTTGGCGGTGGCCGGTGAGTCCGCGGGCCACTTGGAACTGGCTGACGAGTGTGCAGGCCACTTGGAGGTGACCGGTGAGCGTATGGACCAGTCGTTTTGCCATTCTGATGGCCGATGAGCGTGTGGACCACTTGGCGATGGCCGGTGAGCATGTAGGCCACTTGGAGCTGGCTGACGGGTATGCGGGCCACTTTGAAGGTGGCCAGTGAGCACACGGGTCACTTGGATTGCCGTTTTAGTGGCCGATGAGCGTGTGGGCCACTTGGCGGTGGTCGGTGAGCACGCGGGCCACTTGGAGCTGGCTGATGAGTGTGAGGGCCACTTAGAGGTGGCCGGTGAGCACACGGGCCAGTTGTTTTGCCATTCTGATGGCTGATGAGCGTGCGGGCCACTTGGCAGTGGCCGGTAAGCACGCGGGCCACTTGGAGCTGGCTGACGAGTGCGCGGGCCACTTAGAGGTGGCCGGTGAGTGCACGGGCTAGTCGTTTTGCCATTCTGATGGCCGATGAGCGTGCGGGCCACTTGGCGGTGGCCGGTAAGCACGCGGTCTACTTGGAGCTGGCTGACGAGTGCTTGGGCCATTTGGAGGTGGCCGGTGAGCGCACGGGTCACTTGGTTTGTTGTTTTGGTGGCCGATAAGTTTGCGGGCCACTTGACGGTGGCCAGTGAGCACGCGGGCCACTCGAATAAACCTCCTCGACTTGGATGATGACGTTTATCATCTCCTTTTCGTCTCGAGCTGCATGCAGGAACCTATAGGCATTTTTAGACGCCTACAATCATATTAGGAGATATCAATCGAGTAGCTAATCTTTCTTATTCCTGGCATCCATAGCTAAGCTGATATGTACGTATGTTATTTGTACCATCCTACGCCAATGAAGTCTTGCCACACGAACTTACCTGTAGGTCAAGTAACTACCATAAATACCTTGATTATCAGGATGGTGACACGTGTAACATGTGATCTACCCAGACAATCAGTATAAACATGCCATCCTAAACTTAGGTAAAGAGGGCCTTCATCTGACCTTGGCTTGAAACCGTCAACCTTTGTCTATGAAACCCTCCTCTTAAAACCCTAACCTTAATCCCTATTGGTGAGGCATAAACATATATCAAAAAGTTGCAAGTGCACAACTAATCAAGTTATAGTATAAAGAGTTATTGATCCCACGAGGAAGGTGTTTTGTAGGAGAAAGTATAAAATCGGTTCTTATGTTGTGTGCGTGACAAATAGGAGTGATTAGTGAATGTGATTGTGGAGAGATAGAAAGAGTGGAAGTGATAGTATGTAAATCGGCACGAAATATAAGTGAGAGTGGATGTGACAAAGAATGAATGTGATCAATAAGGCAAGAAGGACAAATCAAGAAATAAAAGTCAAGAATGAAAAATAAAATTTAAGAATAAAAAAAATGCAAGAAATTAAAGATGGTGGATTCAATTATAGATATGGGTAATCTAAAATTGAACCCACATCTTAGAAAAGGGTGATTCCCTAGAGGGTTCTAGCCTAAAGGCGAATCAAACAAAATAAAAAATAAACAAAAAAAAAACAAAACCCAAGAGGGTTCTAGCCTCAAGGTGAATAGTGCAAGAAATTAAAATCTAACTACAAAATAAATTGCAAAATCTAAACTATACTACAAAATAAATTAAGAAATTTAATTAGAAAATAAAATTACAAGAATTAAATGCAAGAAAATAAATCTACTCTATAAGCATGAAAATAAATCTAATTTATGAGCATGAAATAAATCTAAGGCAAGAGGGTTCTAGCCTCTTGGCTATTTAACAAGAAAATAAAATCTAACTACAAGCATAGAAATAAATCTAAACTAATAAGTAATAAAAAAGAAATAAAAGAGAAAAAGAAAAGAAATGCAAACCTCCAAATAATTCTTCATCTTCATCTTCATCATCCAACAAAGAGAAGAAGAGAAAAATTTAAAGTGGTGAAAAAATTTATTATTATTAATTGTAACAAAAGTTATAATTTTGGAAGGCCTTCTCAATTAAGAGTAGCCCTCCTCTCCAAATGGAGTTACAAAAATTTTCACACCCCTAACCCCTCACTCTCTACCCCTATTTATAGTAAACATCAGTGAATGAGAGCCATTGGAATGAAATCTTATCCAAAAACATTAAAAATCAGCCTTAGATTCGTAACTAACTGCCCAGGGTATCGATGCCGCCATCGATGCAGGCATCGATGCCTGCCCTTCTCCTGTGTGCTGTCCGCAGATCCTTTTGTATTTGGCTTTTGGGTTTGGGTCTTTGGCTTTAGCTTGGACTTTTGGGCTTTGACATTTGGGCTTTGGCATTTTCTCTTGATTTTTCCACTGGGCTTTGATTTATTTCTTCATTAAATATTTGAAAGAATTCATTTAGCTTCATGGGCTTCATTTCTTCATTAAAACAATGGGTTTTTGTTGAGAGATAGGAGTTTGAGATTTATTCTTCATTAACCTGCAATTAAAGATAAAAATAATTATTAGTGGTATATTTATTCATATAAAATAGATAATGAGGGTATAAAACTGTAATAAAATGTGATTATCAAATACCCACACACCTAAACAAATACCCCCACACCTAAACTTTTGCTAGTCCTCTAGCAAAGAAAATAGAAAGAAAATCTTAACTCACTTTCGCAGGAATCACAGTTGTATTTAGCACATACAACAAGCCTTTAAACCCCTAGGTTACCCTAGTGGACGAGTTGTAGTCTCGTGAGGGTTTGCAGTGAATATACCCACAAAATTCGATCAACTTGTCAAATTAAAGAAGTTAGTAAATAACTAAATTTACTTGATAATTGAAGCTAGTTATTACTCAAGAAAATATTTTTATATATAACTCTAAGTTTTATTTCCTAGAAAATCTTCTCATTATAGCAATACAAAACCAAGCCAAACGTAGAAATTTAATTTAAAAGTTTTGAAAAGAACATGCTAACTCTTTGTTTAAAATAATATTCAAGTTGCTTGATCTAAAATATTTTCCAAGACCATATATACATATATAAAACATTTATTAGTATTTTTATTTTTATTTTTATTATTTTTTATATTATTTTTAACTCTTTCTTTCTTGGTGATTTTTTTTCTATTTTAACGGGTTTTCTAAGCGACAATTTAACGAGTTTTGGGCCAATGGATCCCAATCCAATTGGGCTTAGGTCATTAAGTATGAAAATACTCATTGGGCTTAATTACTCGATCAGCTTAGGCTTTATAAGATAGAATCACATTGAATTTAAGAGTTTTTTTTCTTTTGGTGCCCATTTTTCGCACTCTTCTTTTTGTAAATTTTTTTTTATATGTATATGTGTATATATACTAAAAAATATGTAAGTCAAGCCACTTTGAAAAATTATTTTTAACTCTAAGCTAAGCATGTATTCCATTATTTTTTTAAAAAAAAATCTAAGTTAAGGCTTGAGTAAAGTATACTACTTTGAAAATCATTTCTTAAGAACTTTATTTAGAGTTATCATAAAAAGTGAACTTGAGTAAATAACAGATTAAAAAATTTAAAATTTATCAAATAAATCAATTATTACATAACTCTATCAATTTTGTAAGTGACGATATTTTTATAAATTTTTTTTAAGGAAAAGGAAAAAAATGACAAAAATGCAACAAAAAATGTAAAACAAAGAGAAAAATTAACTAATTCCCACCCCCACACCTAAATTTTGCGTTGTCCTCAATGCAATCTCTATGATGCACAAAGTAAAGCAGATAAAAAGTGAAGTACTTACAATTGGTCGGCTGATGAAAATCTGACTCTATGATGCACAAAGTAAAGCAGATAAAAAGTGAAGTACTTACAATTGGTCGGCTGATGAAAATCTGCAATTACCTTTGGTCTGAGGAGGATGGAAAAAAGTGAAGTACTTACAATTGGTCGGCTGATGAAAATCTGCAATTACCTTTGGTCTGAGGAGGATGGAAACAAAAATGTATTCTTCTTTCTTTTTTTTCTCTTTTTTTCTTTTTTTTCTTTTCTTTTTCTTTTTTTTAACAACTGAACAAGAAACTCTCAAATGAGAGAAGAATAAATTCTTTTTATTATTCTGAAGTAAACAAAACAAATAATATAGAAGGAAGTGTTCAACACGAAGAGCTCGTATTCTACATTGAATCCTACCTTATTGTTAAAAATTCTTCCCCGGATTTTAAATAAATTCAGAATAATATAATCAATAATATGAAATTCTAAGTATTTCGGGGTGTTCAATAATTTTTGCAACAAAGTTAGGTAGGTATTATTGGTGTTATGCATTTTGTATTTCTTAATGAACTCAGACTCTTGTACTGTGAAGTTTTGTTTTCTAACAACCAATTCTTCTGTAGAGTTCTGAAATTTTGGTTGTTGATTATTCTCCAAGAATCTAAGTTCATCAAGAAAGAGTTCTTCAAAATTTAATTCAAAGTAGTAAATGTTTAACACAATTTTATTATTCTCAAGGACCTGATCTGCTTCTTCTAAAAACTCTAACTCTTCATCAAAAATTTCCTCAAAACTCAAATCAGACTCTTCTTCTTCTTCTTCTGATCTTTCCTGAATATAATTTATTTCTAGAGGCTGATTATTTGGCTGGTCCCCTAGATTAAAAATGTTAAGATCAGCAGTCAAATTCCCAAAGGACAGCTTTATTTGATCAGTTCTACAGTTGATGAGAGCATTAGAAGTGGCTAAGATAGGTCATCCTAAGATGACAGGTGTTTGTCCTTTGGGATTGGAAACAGTCTGTGTTTCCAAGACTACAAAATCTACTGGAAAAATAAAATCTCCAACCTTAATCAGAACATCCTCTAACTCACCCATAGGGACCTTAACAGATCTATCAGCCAACTGTAAAGTACATTTGGTTGGGTTCAGTACACCTAGACCCAATTGCTGATAGACTGAATATGGAAGCAAATTGACACTGGCCCCTAAGTCTAAAAGCGCCTTATCAATGTGAGTATTACCAATGATACATGAAATGATGGGGGAACCTGGATCTTTACGTTTCAAAGGTATGGGATTTGACAGCATTTCACTGATATTGGCGGCTAAAAAGACTTTCTTTGGAACATTTATTCTCCTCTTCTTAGTGCACAATTCTTTTAAAAATTTAGCATAAGATGGAATTTGTTCAATTACATCTAAGAGAGGAATGTTGACCTTAACCTGCTTGAATGTCTCTAGGATTTTCTCCTCCTGAGGAGAGTGTTTCCTAGACCTGAGTCTATCTGGAAAGGGAGCAACCGGTCTAAATCTATCAAAAGCAGGCTCAGGTTCGGGTTCAGGTTCTTGGTCATCTGAGGGGAGTGATTGTTGAATAGATTCATCAGAAGGAGAAGGAGAAGGAATTTGTATTGGATCAAAAGTTTGACTTGGAGGAGTTCTCACTTGATTATCGACCTGTCTACCTGACCGAAGTGAATGGATTGCATTCACTTGAGCTTCATAGGATGAACTGCATCCTGTGTCCTTAGGGTTGACTACGGGTTGATTCGAAAAATTTCCTTTCTCTCTTTCACTCACGGCACTAGCTAGTTGACCAAGCTGGGATTCTAATCTAGCTATAGCTTGAGTGTTGGAGTTGAGCATTTGTCTGGTTGATTGCATAAAGGAATTCAGAGTGCTGGACGTTTGAGTCAACATGAGGCCTTAATTATGGTTTCTAAACCCCTTTCCAAGACATTGAGACGTTTATCCTGATCTGGATTGTGAGGAGTCTGAATTACAGCTTGATGAAGAGGAGACTGATTTTGATATGGCAGATTGGGTTGTTGATATTGTGGATGAGAATTGAAAGGAATTGTGTTTCCCCTAGGAAAATGTTGGGTCGAAGCGGGGGTAAAGTTTTGAGTTCCAGGAGAATTTCCTTGATTCCATGCAACGTTGGGATGATTTCTCCAACCTGGATTGTAGGTTGGAGAGAATTGATCATTTGCAGAACGCTGGAATGCAGCGTTGACCTGTCCTAATGGCTGATTATTTCCTAAGAGAGGACATTCTTCTGAAATATGAGATGGTGACAAACAGTTGTGACATCCTGAGGCTGAAACTTGATTGATTTGAGCCGGGGCTCTTTCCTTGATTTCTAAAGCTTCTAACCTACGCATGATTGTGGCCATCCTAGCTTCAGATGCAATGTTCGACTCTAAGGAAATACCACTGGATTTGGGCTGGGAAACTGATGACACTCGGTCATCACAGTGTTCCCATTGCATGGTTTTTTCAGAAAGACTCTCTAAAAACTCCCAAGCTTCATCAACGTTTTTCCTCATGAAATCCCCGTGGCACATTGATTCTAAGGAAGTTTTTGCAGAATAATCTAATCATTCATAAATTATTTGGCACAATCGCCATTTTTCTAAACCGTGATGAGGACATTGGATGAGAAGATCTTTAAATCGGTCAAAATACTTCCAAAAGGGTTCTCCCAGGACAATTTTAAAATTCATGATGCTGTTTCTTAGCTTTACCGTTTTATGGATAGGAAAAAATTCTTAAGAAAAACGGTGATAAATTCCTCCCACGTAGTGATGGAATTTACGGGTAAGCTATACAGCCATTTTTTTGCTTTGTCTTTGAGAGCAAATGGAATAAATCTGAGTTTGATCGCATCTTCTGTTAATTCTCTCATTTTAATCATAATACACACTTCCTCAAATTCCGAGATAAAAATATATGCATCTTCTGTTTCATTTCCAACGAATTTGGGAAGCATGTTTATGTAATGCGGTCTAAGCTCAAAATTTATTCCATTTATTTCGGGGAGCCTAATACAAGAGGAAATTGCATTCCTAATGGGATAGCACATATCATGAAGAACGGGTGGATTAGGATGCTCCATTTCTATGATTGGTTCAAAGAGAATTAATCGACGTGTATTATCTCTAATCCACTGTTGCATACACCAAAACTATTTCTTTTTGTTATTTTTTTTTATAAAGAAAAAAAAATTAGTTTTTTTTTTAGAAGAAAAGGATAAAGAAAAATCCTAACTACAACAAATCAAAGCAATCACTTTTCAATCATTCTAATTCTTGTGTTTAGCCTAACTCACTAGACCAGCTCCTCACCAAAAACTCCTACAGTGAAAAGATTAAAGTTTTACCCAGGTAGTTAGCCAGGTAAGGATAGTACTAGAGGGTGATCAGAGATCAATTAAGTACCTCTTTACGCAACCCCTAAACCTTGCCTTAAATACCAACTATTTTGAGAAAACTTAAACCGGTTCACTTAAGGATTTCTTGTTCCTTATTGAGCTCGAGTCCTTAGGGGCCAACGTTTAATGAGTTTTATTAGGCTTGGGTAGTGTAGTGAGGAATTAGTGATTTTTGGGCTAAGGAAAGGGTGATGAAATCCCTCACCTTATCTTGATTATGGGGTTTTGCCCTTAAAAATATTTTTAAGTGTGTGCCAAATCAAGATGCTCAAATTACTTGGTGAATTCCTACTAATAATATGAAATACAACCCTATGAATTAAAAGCAACTAAAAAGGATGGAAAAAAAAATCTTTTTTTTTAATTAGGGTTAACAATCAAACAAATGAGAAGGGGGAAATTATTTGAATTTATTATCTTGTTAATAAATGTCAAAGTGAAAGATGGATTTTATTATGGTCAACAAAAATAATTTTTTTTAAATCCTAATTGTCTCTAATTGTGAAGCTAACTAAAAGGGGTGGAATTGAAAACGCTTGAAAGAAGACTTACCCGAAAGCAAATCTTCAAATCCTAGTTCTCCAATCCGCGATCTTCAAGCTCCAAGCGTTTCCTTCACAATAAATACACAAGTTAAAGAACCAAAATAATTAAAACCTACTTAAGCACCTTCCCCGACAACGGCGCCAAAAACTTGGTGCGGCATAAACATATACCAAAAAGTTGCAAGTGCACAACTAATCAAGTTATAGTATAAAGAATTATCGATCCCACGAGGAGGTGTTTTGTAGGAGAAAGTATAAAATCGGTTCTTATGTTGTGTGCGTGGCAAATAAGAGTGATAAGTGAATGTGATTGTGGAGAGATAGAGAGAGTGGAAGTGATAGTATGTAAATCGGCACGAAATATAAGTGAGAGTGGATGTGACAAAGAATGAATGTGATCAATAAGGCAAGAAGGACAAATCAAGAAATAAAAGTCAAGAATTAAAAACAAAATTTAAGAATAAAAGAAAATGTAAGAAATTAAAGATGGTGGATTCAATTATAGATATGGGTAATCTAAAATTAAACCCACATCTTAGAAAAGGGTGATTCCCTAGAGGGTTCTAGCCTAAAGGCGAATCAAACAAAATGAAAATAAACAAAAAGAAAAACTAAACCCAAGAGGGTTCTAGCCTCAAGGTGAATAGTACAAGAAATTAAAATCTAACTAATAAATTGTAAAATCTAAACTACAAAATAAATTACAAGAATTAAATGCAAGAAAATAAATCTATTCTATAAGCATGAAATAGATCTAAGGCAAGAGGGTTCTAGCCTCTTGGCTATTTAATAAGAAAATAAAATCTAACTACAAGCATAGAAATAAATCTAAACTAATAAGCAATAAAAAAGAAATAAAAGAGATATGCAAACCTTTAAATAATTCTTCATCTTCATCTTCATCTTCATCATCCAACAAAGAGAAGAAGAGAAAATTTTAAAGTGGTGAAAAAATTATTATTATTAATTGTAACAAAAGTTACAATTTTGGAATGCCTTCTCAATTAAGAGTAGCCCTCCTCTCCAAATAGAGTTACAAAAATTTTCACACCCCTAACCCCTCACTCTCTACCCCTATTTATAGTAAACATCAGTGAATGAGAGCCATTGGATTAAAATCTTATCCAAAAACATCAAAAATCAGCCTTAGATTCGTAACTAACTGCCCAGGGTATCGATGCCGCCATCGATGCAGGCATCGATGCCTGCCCTTCTCCTGTGTGCTGTCCGCATATCCTCTTGTATTTGGCTTTTGGGTTTGGGTCTTTGGCTTTAGCTTGGACTTTTGGGCTTTGACATTTGGGCTTTGGCATTTTCTCTTGATTTTTCCACTGGGCTTTGATTTATTTCTTCATTAAATATTTGAAAGAATTCCTTTAGCTTCATGGGCTTCATTTCTTTATTAAAACAATGGGTTTTTGTTGAGAGATAGGAGTTTGAGATTTATTCTTCATTAACCTGCAATTAAAGATAAAAACAATTATTAGTGGTATATTTATTCATATAAAATAGATAATGAGGGTATAAAACTGTAATAAAATGTGATTATCACCTATTCCTTTGACTCTATCAAGGGTCTTACTTACGTATAGGAAGGGCATTGATGGACAATCCGCCATCATAAATTTGAAGCGTTTTCTATGCATCCCTTGCAATCTCAAGCGAAGATCATCACCAGACGTCTAAAAGATCACGGGGCCCTCAACACTGAACTTAAACTTGATGGTTCAATGTATTAAGTTTTTTCCTAGGATCAACACACCAACTTCGCATTATATATAAAGGACGAATAAATTTGTAGATAAAGTAATCCTTGATATAATAATATCAGTGTGACTTTAAAAGATCAATGTCTTTATTTCAAATTTTGGGGTTTTAAAACATTTGAAGTCCAAAGCTTAATTAAAGTTCAAAATATATTTATTTATTTACATATGTTCGTTAGGAAGTATTACGAATTTTATTAACTAGAACCAAATTGTTACTTCACAATTTTAAACTTTCGTTCAGAAATGTTAAGAACGAGTATGATTCATGATAACGTATCATAGTTTCTCTGATAGCTCACTACCAAACAAATGCAAATCCGACAACGCGATCTTGTATTCTAATATATCCGAAAAGTTTTATGTTTGTCTACTTTGCGTGACGAAGTTTTCTGCTAACTCTATGAGTTCATCTCATTTTCGCAGCGTCTTATCCTCGTGTCCTTTTAAGCTGATTCCAAACATGCAGTAAGATCAATAAGAGGACTCCTGTTCAACTCAAATACAAGGTTCACGGTCCCTCAATCTAAATGAATAATATTCTCGTGTACATTTTTTCCGGCAAATAATGCAAAAGAAGTTTATAAATTTCATCATTAGGGCATTTTGGACATGGATATACATACCTGAATGTAAGACGTAGTTACAAGATGTTGCTTACTCTCGGGCAATAGTATTTAGTTTTACACTTCTGGCTAGCTAACTTCAGCAATAGCTTTTGTAACTGCTCGGGCCTGCTACTCCTTTGGCACTATGTAAACCTTAAACCAACTAAGTGTAACACGTTTGGCTCAAATATCTGCGAAGAAATAACTATAGTCATGCTCAACCATTGTTCAAAATGACTCGTTATTGTTATCACCTTATTAATTAATTCATTCATACTTTTGTGAAATCCCAGCATGGGACAAATAAATATCAACAAACTTGCGGCAATATATGTTTAGCAAGTTTGTTGAGCTCTAAGCTAACTCTAACCAAACCCCCAAAACTATTTGCGTTTATTTGCGATATAAACAAAATACACTTTATTAATTGACACTATGATTCCCGTGTTAGACAATTCTATGTCCAAAAGCGCGCCCTGAGCACTTATAGAGACGTGAACTACTGAACTCTTGAATCCTCATATTCTTATAATTATAGAGCGAGAATCATATGTCTCTTTTGCTTTAACTTGACTCATCCCATTCAAACTTTTCAGCATGCATTCTATTATTCCATTCAAAGAGAAGGAACAACTCTAAAACACGCATTAGGACTAGTTAGTTCGAACTAATAGGAACATGAAATTCTGTGTTCAAACATTGATTAATCTATCACTTTACATAAATTTAAACGAGACGTCTAATTTTAGCAGTGAAATTTTGTACAGCCAGAGCAAAACAAAGAATGGGACCACGAAAAATATAAAATACAAGAGTTTAATGCAACAAAAAAACTTTTTTCTTTGTTTTTGTTTTCTTTCATTTTGTTTTTATGTATCGCGTAAGCCAAATGTGATATTAAAGCTCCCGTTGTAACTTGTCAGCTAGCAGAACATGGTCCTTGAGAGGTCACATATATCGAGTGGACTCCTTTTTTTCTTTTTTTCTTTGTTTTTTGGATGATGGTTGATATACGGTTAAATCTTATTTATTTTATACAAATATTTTAAATAAGAAATAATAATCAAATAACGCGTACGAATTCAATTTATATCGTCCATAAGAAGGTGGGCCGAAGTTGTGTATAGACTTATCTTGACCGTGATAGAGCAAAGATGGTGATGGGCATAATAGGCTCTTCAGCGAAGAGAGAATCTTTTTTCTGGATAATTTCAGACGAACCCCCCTGAATTTTGGGGGATTTTGCAGTTACCCCCTTAAACTACTATAATCTGAAAACTCTCGTGAACTATAAGTATGTTACTCACAACCACTCCGAACTTTGTTTTATTTGCACTAAACCCTCGTGTGCTCTCTTTGAAACTCATTTACTCCGTGAATAAAGACCATTTTTCAATTTAAAATTTTTGTTTTTCTTTTATTTTACTAAAGCCTCAAAAAAGGATTTTAGTGCATACGACCCAGGGGCGGATCTAAGTGGTGCCCAGGGTGGATAGTTGCACCCCTGAAGATCTTATTTTTGTAGATCATATTGAGAGCTTTCTAAAAATATATTATAATAGTGATACCGATAACCGAGTTAAAAATTATAGGTAATGCAAGTTTTAACCTTTGTGCATGTTGCTGCTAATTGTTTTGACATTATCTTGTTAAAAGATTCATATCACAAGCTATACATCTCCGAATTGAGTTCCATTTATTTCTATAAATAGATACTTAATAATCCACCCCTCCAACAAATATTTTCTGGATCCGCCGGTGCGTCTGCCCATTATCGATCGCCTCTCACTTTCTAATAACACAAGAAAAATTCAAATATATGTAGATGCACTTATTAAAAGCACTGAAACCTCTCAGAATTTTCACTAATCAGGACACAAATTTTGTCTGAAAAGAAATAAATAATAAAGGAAAGGCTGCAACTGAATTAACCATCCAATTAATTCAAAGCATAGAAAAGTGCATGTTGGTAATTTAATGATTGCTTTTTTTTTAAGAAACAGGTTTTAACTTTGGAACTATACAAGCCCTATGTCATGCATTTGTCTTTAGTGACTACTTTCTAGGCCTATAAATATGTGAGCCATCTCCTCTCCTCTCCTCTTACCTTCGATCACCATTCATTTTATAGATAAAATTCATATATAAGATCAAAGTTTATTTATACACACAGAGAGAAATTAAGATGGGAGAAGACAGAAGGATGATGGTAGAGAAAGAAAGCGCAGCTCTAGACGTTGAAGTGAGCAGAAATGAAGAGTTTGATGATGATGGTAGGCCGAGAAGAACTGGTATGCTCTCTCTCTCTCTCTCTCTCTCTCTCTCTCTTTCTCTCTCTCTCTCTCTCTCTCAACTAAGCATCTCTCTCTCAACTAAGCACAAACCAAAAGAAACATGAAGAGGATGCAAATCTAGTTTGTGTGAAAACTTGAAAAATAACAAATTCTCTCTCTCAACTACGCACAAATAAAAGGGAACGTGGAGAGGTTACCAAGCTAGCTGGTGTGAAAAATTGAAAAATAACAAATTTCAGACCTCCTTCTACTTGTCTTACCATTTTGATTACTTAAACATATACAAAAGTTATTGCATTTAAGGGCACTGCTCTTTGTTCTTCTTAAATAAATATTGGTTCTTGGGTCACATGTGTAAAGGTGGAATAAACCGGAAAAGATCCTTATATCTTTGATTGTTAGAGAATCTCTATAACTCATTAAAAAAAACTCACTTAGTAAAACCCATGACTGATATTAATTATCTAAATAACATAAAAATATTTTCAATTGAGAAATCCACTAAGATTAGCTACTAGTATCAGCCCATTTAATTAATTGTAAGCATTTTCTACAATAAATATTGTAGAGAACCCGGACCCAACCGGACCGGAGGAAGCTATAGATCTTGTACGTAACACGTGTGAGAGTAGTTAAAATCTTGTTGGTTTGGGTTTCTTTGGGTCAGTTTTCTAATGGAATAGCGTAATACTGTAATCTAAATATGCTTGTGCTTATTAATTCCTAAACTTGGTGCTTGGGGAATAATTTGAGTACTTATTCAATTATCACCGAAGATATGATTTATCTTATATCCTAAAAGATTTTCTGCTAATGTGGGGGTTTTTTTTTAAATGTAAATGTATTTAGAATCTGGGCCTTATATTACTAAGTAGTAGAATCGATGTTTCTTTGAAATTAAGGATCCATGTAGTCATCTAATTCAAAATTTACCGCTCCACATAAAAAGTTCTCAGAACTATTCCACCTTAAACTACCAAATTCTGGCTGATAAGCAACTGTTGGAAATTCCTTTCCGAATAATTAATCAACTAATCTTTGAAAGTTCCCCTCAGAAAAACTTTTAGGTGAAAATTAGGAATTCCGGAGTAGTAGTTGAAGGGAGAACGGTCCAAAGCTCGAGTTCTATGTGCAGTTGGTAGTTATATTCTACAATTTAAATTTTAGTCGAACTTGGTAAGCTCATAACTACATTCCTCTATGTCAACATGATGACTTATTTGCGGCCAGAACATTATAATGAGTTGTGTGGCAAACGTGTGGACCCAAACAGCCCCCAATTAGTTTTTGCCCCTTCAATTCTTATCTTCTCATCTTAACCGTTAGAACCTTTACTTGTGGGAATAATCCTATACTTTATTAAATTTAATTTGTTTTCATATATACTAAATAATCATTTAGGATCATTTGAACTTACTATCCCTATAGTTCTTTTTTATTGCAGATAGACCCCCTGGGTTAAATATTTCAGCTCTTTTATCCTAGATAAAATTAGTGATCGAGTTTATCTAAGGGTACAAGAGTCAAAAATTCATCCATGGTCCTAAGGGGTGAGAAAATGATCTTTTCGATTAGTTTTGATTGATTATTTTTTTATCAAACTGAATGGAAACGAATTAGAATCAAAACCGAATCAACCTGAACTGGATGAAGTCCGTTCATTGCGGTTTGGTTTGGTTTGTTTTGTCTGGATATAGACATGTCAAGTTAGAAAGTTTCTAGCTAAAGACACAATTTTCTTACACCTTCAAAACTCTCGGTCATATCATATCTCAAGTTTAAGAGAAAACTTGTCAAATCAAATACTTTACAAACTAAAATTGAGCTTTAATCGTTTAAGATATACCAAAATGTTAGTATAAATTATCTTTTTAACCTACAAAGGGCATGGGTTTTTAGAAAACTATGTCAAGATCGGTCAGTTCAGTTATTTCGGTTTTAAAATTTTTAAAATTGAACCGAACCATAGCATGTTGTAACTGCCAAAATTCGTTTGGTTCTATTGATCTATTCTTTTCGCACCAAATAGTGCCTAGCCCTAATCGGTCCTATTTGTTAAAATGAACAGCATGTTGAAACTGGGATGTAAGCCTAGAGGTTCCTGGGGTGAATAAGGTTGCTAAGTTTTTCAACAGGACTCAAAAAATACAGCGAAAAATAATAAGCGAAAAATAAAAGGCAAACCAATACAGAAACACACGACATTTTTATAGTGGTTCGGATCAAAATCCTACATCCACTCTTCTTTCTCGCAAAGGACTTTTCCCACTATAACAAGAGTTCACCTAAATCACGACTTGATTAAGTAAGCTTTAAAGACTGCACCCTAAAATCTACCCGAAACTAGTCGTCTAATCTAATTCTTCACAATGATAGAAACAATTTTAGCCCTAGCTAGCCAAACCCTTAATTACCCCAGCTTGAGTATGCCGTCAAAATCATAAGTATGAAATACAATTAATCACAATATTTAAAGCAAAAAAAGAACAATCTTACAACCCTTTATCAAACTGTTCTTCAAATTGATAAAGATAAAGATCTATGAATAAGCAGTGTAGAAATATAGTATAGGGCATTCCTTCTCGCTAAATTAAACTTCGATTAAAAGCACGTAGAGAAGAAGCTGAACAAGGCTTAGGGAATTGATCAACTCTCTCTCTCAAGCCCTAGAATAACATCTCTTATTTTGTGTATTTGCCTCCTTATACTTCGCTATTAATTATGATCTCTAACTCCTGTTAAATAGACCTTGGTAGAACAGGAAAGAGATACTCAAATCTGAATTCAAATAGGATATCAAAGGAGTCGATGAACAGTTAATATTAAATTTTAAAAGCTGCCAAATTTTGTCATAATCATCTCTTGATGCTCAATATCAAACAGAATAATCCAGAAAAGGATGGTTGTGGGGTGATGAAGAATGATGGAGGGTCCGCTCCCTTCTTCGACTTTATGCCTGGTTCTTGAACGAGGGCTTGATGTCCACGCTGCACAGACAAGAAGAACCCGTGAGAGGGCGGGGATCGGTTCCCCTGTGGTTCCTCCGACGGTCAAGTTAGTGAAACTCGAGTGGGGAAGGGGAAGATCAGGAACCGATATGATTCTTAAGATGGCAATGTACATGCCCAGAGGATCTACGTTAGATCCTCTATGTTGATGAAGAACTATGTGTTCTTTTTCTATGTGCATTAGATATGATGCTCTCTTAGATTTAGGTCAAGAGGAGGAAGTCTTCTCCCTCTTTTCTTTCTTAGGTTTTCTCTCTCTCTTCTCTCTCTTTTCTTTCTTAGGTTTTTTCTCTCTCTTCTCTCTCTCCGTTGTTGGGATAAGATAGATCACCTTTAGCCCAATATAGGGAAGCGGTGTTGGAGTACGGGCTAAGAGCCAAGTCATCCCTCGCTTTATAGGTATCGGCTAGCGACTGAATGAGAAATCACTTCAGCTCTGGAGAGGATGTCTACACATTTTCTAGGAAGCGATTGAGAGTGTGGCAGAAGACATGCTAGCATGCTGAATCATCCCTCGCCTTACAGGTGTCGGCTAACGACTGGAGGGGAAGTCACTTCATTATGGGAGAGTGTGTCTTTGTAGTTTTTTAGAAAGTGATTAAGCTGAAAAGTCATGGAGACCTATCAAGCTAAAATCTGGATAAGGTTTTTCCGAGGTGGACTGAGATATTGACATATGCTTTGGGATAGAGGCTTGAGGTCGGGGTCGAGTTCTCAACTTAATCCTAGTCGTTTTCGAGAATTGCCTAGTGAATGGTCGAGTGCCCTAAGTAGGGTCGTCCTCGATGATAAGATTGACTAATTCCGTCATTTATGTCGGCATGAAAAAATGTCGACCTGTTCGAATGGTCAGAATGTCGTTTTATCCTTGTTAAGAATCGTATCTCGAGTCGATATAGAGATGTTGACTCGTCTGGGAGGTCAGGATCTCTCGTGTCGACAAATATCGTCTTTCGTGTCGACACCAGAGTGTCGGCTTGATGAGTCGGCGAGGCCAAGGACTCTGTGATTATGCCTTGGGTTTATTCCTGATAAGATACCAAGGTCTTGTAACTAGCCATGATGATCGAGTTGTACTGGAGGATTCGACTATATGTCATGCCTTGGGCTTACCTTGATAAAGAGCTAAGGACATGTAATTCAACTGAGGAATAAAATGCCTAGAACTCTTGAGAGTTGACTAGGTGTTTTATCCCCCCTAAGGTCGAGAGATGACTGTGGGAGTCGGCCAAAGGGTTGAGTTTATTTTGCTATGACACTTATTGTATCATTTTACAAATATCCGTATCTTAGGTGAGTGAACATCATAACATTATTGATGGTGGATCACGGCCATCGATGGTCCGTTGATGCTCATCTATGGTTCAACTATAGCCATTAATAGTGTTGATTTTAGTTTCTATATTTCTTTGATTGCCTTCTGTAACCATCGATGATTCCCTATGACCATCAATAGGTCAATGCAGATCGTCGATGGCGCTAATTCTTTTTTTTTTTTTCTCTGATTGGCTCCTATAACTATTGACGAGATGTTTGATCATCGATGGCTGCCTCTTGAACATCGATGTTCAAAGCCTAAAATCAACGTTCATATTGATTTTTATATCATTTCGAACTACATCTTGCTCGTTCATGTTTATACCTGAAATATATCATCTCACAAAATATATTAGTAGTAATAAGAGTTTGTTATTATTCAAACAAGAGACATTATACAAACAACATTCTAACAATCTCGTATGAACAACGTTCTAACACAACAAGTGTTGTATGTGAAAGCAACCCTTATTTTTAGCTAATTTAAATAAAATTTAAGTAATTTAATTAAATATTTAATCATTAATACTCCTTATATCTGATCTAAATGTTTGTCTAATTGGATTTGAATCTGGTTTGCTCTACTATCATCTTAACTTTGAAATTATAATGAATGTTGAGTCCTGTAATTTTATATTCTAACACATAACTCTTGAAATATATATGATCCTAATTAATCATCATCAAATTCTTTATCCTTTTCAGGGACTGTGTGGACTGCAAGTGCACATATAGTAACAGCAGTAATAGGCTCTGGTGTTCTCTCACTAGCATGGTCAATGTCTCAGCTTGGATGGATAGCTGGCCCTGTGACACTCTTCCTTTTCTCCATCATCACCTTCTTCACTTCCAGTCTCTTAACGAACTGTTATCGGGCTCCTCATCCCGTAACGGGTAAAAGGAACTACACTTACATGGAGGCAGTGAGGTCTAATCTTGGAGCAACTCAGGTTTGGCTTTGTGGGATTTGTCAGTATGTCAATCTCATCGGAACAGCAATCGGTTATACGATTACAGCGTCGATTAGTGCTGCGTAAGTTTTAATTTGTTACATATTTGTGATAAGGTTGATTGCAGATAGACCGCCTGTACTATCACCAAATTGAACATACTACTATTGTAGTTCTACAGTTAGACCCGATGAGTGAATTTTTTTTAAACCCTTTTCAGTGGGTCTATCCAGAACAGTAGATTTTTCACGTAGGGGTTCTATCTAAAATAATAGAACTTTAGGGGTCATAAGTTAAATTTTGCGATAGTACAATGGGTCTATACCAAATTAATTCTTTATCATATGAATGTTGGTTAATTCAATAAGTAGTTTGTTTAGTAGATTAGATATGCAAAATTTTCCTACGAACATGATTATTTATATGATAGGTTTAATCAATCATTGTGCACAAAAAATTATTTTCTGATAAACTTGGTCTATTAGTATTCAATAGACAGTAGTATTCAGAAGATTTTCTCAGTAACCTATTTTGTCTAACAATAGATTTATAATGTATTAAACATAACATTTTCTAGCCTTTTCCCTTTCTTATAGTTTTCTTTTGCTAGGATTTTTCTTTTCTGAAGTTTCATATAGTTAAGCTATTATGTACATAACCCTTCAATTGCATCAGAAAAAGAGATTACTTTTCTGATTCCTGATACAATAACATAACACAGTGTCATACGAACACAAAATTTCATGATAAAAAATATTACAATAAAATATAACATACCAAGAACCTAAAAATTTGAGTATAAAACTATATGATATGAAAAATTGTACCGGAAACATGAATTTGTTGATAGGAAAAGTCCTAACTTGATGCAGGGCAATAAGCAAGGCAAGTTGTTTCCACAAAAAAGGCCATGAAGCTGATTGCAGTGTTGCCGACACCTTTTACATGGTCGGATTTGGTGTGATTCAAATTTTCCTCTCTCAGCTTCCAAACTTCCATGAGCTCTGGTGGCTTTCGATTCTTGCTGCAGTCATGTCTTTAACTTACTCCTTCATTGCCATTGGCCTCTCCATGGCCAAAATAATTTCAGGTACCAAATTCATTATCTACATTCGCAATAGAAATTTGTTCAAGCTTGTAGAAATGATTTTTAATATAAGCAGGAAACACCGGGAAGACCAGTATCACTGGCGTTGAAGTTGGAGTTGATGTAGATTCGGCTCAGAAAGTTTGGAAAGCATGTCAAGCACTAGGAGATATTGCGTTCGCATATTCCTACTCTATGCTTCTAATAGAAATCCAGGTCTGAAATTTTCTAGATTCATGTCTGAATATGGTCCCATTCTGAAGTTAAATAAATAAACAGGGTAATGAATCCTCAAAAAAGTGTATCTATAGTAAGTAACTTAAGTAGAAAGTTAGGAATTTATACCCCATACTTCAAGATTTTAGACTAATTTGGTCCTCAGTTATGTTTAAGGTCCATTTAATTCTCAGACAGGGTCCAATTAGTATGAGTATAGTCCCACAATGGAAAGATTTTGACAATTAGACTAATATCTAACTTATACTTTCTGGTTAATTTGGTTGTCAATCTATATTTAAGTTGCATTCAAATCTCAGAGGGGTTCAATTACTCCCAATGATAAAATTTGATCATGATTCTAAATTAATTATTCTCTTTATCAACTCAGGACACTTTGAAATCACCTCCAGCAGAGAACAAGGTAATGAAGAAGGCTAGCTTTATTGGAGTATCAACAACCACCACATTTTATTTCCTTTGTGGTTGTCTCGGTTATGCTGCATTTGGAAACAAGGCACCAGGAAATATATTGACTGGTTTTGGATTCTATGAACCCTTTTGGTTGATCGACCTTGCCAACATCTGCGTTATTATCCATTTGGTTGGTGCATTTCAGGTAATTCTCATGTTTAATCTGTCATATTGAACAATTTGAGGTCTTACAATATGTTCATGACTATATTCTACCGATCTATTCAACACTAAAACCACCAGATATACAGATGTGAAATGTCAATGTTTGCAAAGTTCTATTATCTTATTCAAATGTCTAGTAGTATATTAGCTTGCTTCCAGTTACAGATACTTGTATTTTCTGACATGTGTATCATTATTTGTTATGTGCATTTTGTATACTTATCATGTTTGATATGCCATATTGAACAAATTTTAGATTTTTCCTATGTAATTACCCATACCAAGAGATCTTTTCAACACTCAAAGTAGACAACTGATATATCAGTTATTTTCTAGGTTCTATTTTGTATTAGTATGTAGCAATATTTCTGTAGGCTACCAGTTGTAGATACATGTATTAAAGTTAGAGACAATTGCTATTATCTACATCATTATTAATTTGGTTTGTACAATATTTCAGTTAATTACCATGTTCAATATGTCATTGAACAAATTTGAAATTTTTACTATCTAATTATTCATAAGCATAGATTGGATGGCTTCAATACTAAAATGAGAGTACCATATAAAACAAAGTAGATATCTGATATATGAGTATTTGTCAAACTCTATCATTTTATTCGTACGTAGCAACATATCAGTTTGCTTCCAACTATAGGTACATGTATCAAGGTCAGGCAAAATTACCAACATCTGCATCATTAGTCATTTTGTTGGTTTATTTCAGATAATTATCATGTTTCATATGCCAAATTGAACAAATTTCAGGTCTTTATTATGTAACCTCTCATAACTATATCGGTATTTTCTATCATAAATTCTAACTATTTGATTTGTAATTCCTCGGCCAGGTATTTTGCCAACCAATTTTTTCAGTAGTTGAGACATTGATCACCAGAAGGCACCCGAACATAAAATTTCTGACCAATGAAAAAACCCTAATCATTGGTAAAAGCTTCAAATACAAGATCAATCTTTTCCGACTAATTTGGAGAACATGTTTTGTGATCGTGGTAACATTTCTAGCGATCCTCATGCCTTTCTTCAATGATATACTCGCGTTCTTGGGTGCTGTAGGGTTCTGGCCTCTTACAGTTTACTTCCCAATTGAGATGTACATTGCTCAGAGTAATATTAAGAAATTCAGTAAGAAATGGAATTTGTTGCAGAGTTTGAGCATACTCTGCTTGTTGATTTCACTATCTGCAGCAGTTGGATCTATTGAAGGAGTGGTGGATTCACTTAAGCATTATACTCCTTTTGAGACAAAATCATAAGGAGCCGATACGTTTGAAGAAGTCATTTTGATGTCCTTTTTTGATATTTATTTGCTGTAATTGCTCATAGTTTCCGATTCAATAAGAAATTTTGCCTGGAGTTGCAGAAAACTATCTGAATGCGTGTGATTCAGATGTAATGGTTTCCTAACTAGCTATGTTTGGCAATACAATTAACTTTGGTAGGTTATGGTTTTGTGGAGTAAAGAGGTCTAACACCATAAATAATACGGAAACTTGATTGTTTCCATAATTAATTTAGATAAAACTACGCTTTTAGGCCTTAACAATGGTAAACTGTGAAGACTAGTTGCAGATAGAACCCCAGTTGCAGTTTTGAACTTAGAATCCCGCTAGTTTTATTTTTGCTGACACCCTCCTGATTGTTTTTATCTTTTTATTTTTAACTTAATTTTACAAATTGACAGTTGTTATTTGAGAATTATCTCTAACTCCCAACTCCCAAATAAAAAGAGGACAAGTTCATTGAATGTTGAGAAAGAGGGTACAACTTTTATTTTATTTTTAATGTGTTTTTATCTTAAACTCTCTGAACTCTCTTTCTACTTACCAATGATCAAGGTTCTAGGGAGATGGTTGTAAGAGTAGGCTTTTTGCTCTGAAGCACAGGAAGGGGTTTGTGCATAATACCACATTTTCAATGGATTGATTTTTTTGAAATAGAAACTGTTAAGTTAAATATTGGGTATTGGGTTAATGGGCTGTTACTCGTTAACCTTAACCCTATTTGTATGGCTATATATATCTCTCTTGTTATTCTCAATAAACAACAATTAGGGTTTTCTCTATTCTCTACATGGTATCAGAGTATGAAACCCTAGCCATCACAAATCCTCATTCAAAAACCCTAGCCCGCTAGCTACCACACCGCTGCTGCTACAGTACCGCCGCATGTTGCTACAGTAACGCCGCTACAGTACCACCACCCACTGCTACAGTACCTCCACCGCTACAGTGCCATGCTACAGTGCCCCCTACAGCGTGTTACCTATTCCCTCAACATCTCAGTCTTCGAACTGATGAGAGGACGATTGTATCCCTCGACATCTCAGTCTTCGAACTGATGAGAGGACGATTGTATCCCTCGACATTTCAGTCATAGAACTGACGAGAGGAAGAGTGTCTATCTCACGTTGTTGAGATATTTCACTTTTATTCTTGTTTCCTTCGAGAAACAAGAATATAGAAATTAAACCTTTGTGCAAACAAAAGCTAGGGCTCTCTCCCTCAGGTAATCTCGCCTACGCAGCGTGAGGGCATGACTATCTACCACTCTGCCTCTAATCATGCTCCTGATCTGCTCTTAGTTTATGTTTCGAAAACGGATCTCTACAACTAATCTGCCTATTTGACTACTATTTGTCTCCTATTGTTGCTCAAAAATAAAAAAATGACTACTACTTTGATGTCGGACATCTCCTCCTCTACTACTCCTTCTATTGTTGTTGGTGAGACTTCTGCGCCCAAGGTAGTCTTGGGGACTACTATTAAATTGAATGGTGCAAACTATCTGCTCTGGGCATAAGCTTTCCGCATCTTCATTGGCGCTCAGAGCAAACTACCACATCTTCTTGCATCTCCACCACCAACCTCAGATCCCACCTACAATTCATGGCTCTCATCTGATTATTGTGTTATGACTTGGCTTCTCAACAGTATGGAAGCATAGATTAGTAGCAGCGTTATGTTTTTAACCACTGCAAAGGAGATGTGGGACAGCCTAAAGATTATGTACGGGAACGAGAAGAATGTTTCCCGTGTATTTGAAATTTATGAGCGACTGTTTGTGCTCAAACAGGGACATAAGTCAGTTCCGGAATTCTTTGGTGAATTGAAGGGACTGATAGACGAACTAGAGATGCATCAGCCTGCAGTAGCTGATGCAGCGACGCTATTAGGGTATCATCATGATCTGGCAGTATCCAAATTTCTTTCTGGGTTGAACCCTAATTTACAGTACCAGGTGAGAAGACAGATATTGGGTGGAGATACAATTCCCTCACTGACTACTACATTCTCCAGAATCATACAGGTCTCTACTGGTGTTACTTCTGATACTACTACACCATCTCCACCTACGATGGATCAGTCTGCCATGTTCTCTAATCAAGGCAAAGACCGCGGTCATGGTCGTGGTCGTGGCCGTGATTCAGGGGGAGGACGTGGCTCCTTTGGTGGGAGGCAAGGTGAATCTAATAAGGGCTCACGACAGTGTGGTCAATGTGGGAGAACCAATCATATTTCTGAGAAGTGTTGGGAGAAGTTTGGTCGTCCTCAGTGGGCCCAGGTAGCTGATACAGAGTCGACTAACTCATCTATTTCTGCTACTACTTCTGGTGGTCCAGCTGTAACTGCTCCTACTGTTCAGATTTCTCAGGCAGATTATGAGAGGTTACGCCAGCTAGAACTTTCTCAGAACATTCATTCTGCTACTCATGCATCCTCTTCAGGTATGGATGCTTACATAGCTTCTTCTTACAAACCCTAGGTACTAGATTTTGGAGCCTCATCTCATATGACAGGTATAAAGGATCACTTTGTATCTTTACATCTTTCTGATAAGTTTCCTTCTATCCGCATTGCTGATGGTACTCTTTCTCCAGTTCGTGGTGATGGAGTAGTTCATGCTACTTCCTCTTTAAAACTAACTGATGTGTTATATGTTCCCAAATTCCCTGTTAGCCTATTATCCATTAGCAAGTTTACAAAACAAAATAATTGTAAAGTCACATTCTTTCCATCTTATTGTGTTTTTCAGGACCTAGCAATTGTGGTGAAGATTGGTTCGGGGCATGAGAGAGGAGGTATGTACTATTTGGACGACAGTGTGCCAGAAGCTGGCCTTGTTGCATCACGGTCTGACTCCACTTTATTGTGGCACTGGCGTCTGGGTCATCCTTCACTATAAAAACTTAGATCGGTAGTTTCTGTTCAGCCATCTATTTCCTCTTTAGGTTGTGAGTCGTGTGAACTGGGTAAGCACCATCGTGCTACTTTTCAGAGTCGAGTCGATAAACGTAGTAGTTTTGCTTTTGAGTTGGTTCATTCCGATGTCTGGGGTCCTTATCGTGTTCCCTCTGTGCAAGGTTTTCGATATTTTATTATCTTTGTTGATGATTTCTCTCGCATGACGTGGCTTTATCTGTTAAAAGAGAGGTCAGAGGTCTCGCACGTTATTGAACTCTTTTATAATGAAATAAAAACTCAGTTCTCTACTTCTGTTCGTATTCTTCGTACTGATAATGCTTTGGAATATATGAAAAGTGATGTTTCAAAATTTTGTGCTCTTAATGGCATTATTCATCAGACTTCTTGCTCTCACACTTCACAACAAAATGGAGTTACTGAGAGGAAGCATAGGCATATTCTAGATGTTTCTAGAACATTGATGATACATATGAATATTCCAATGTATTTGTGGTCTAATGCTGTTCTCACTGCAAATTATTTGATTAATCGCATGCCTTCCTCTGCCCTTGATGGTTTAATACCATTAAATTGTCTTTATCCTGATAAAAAACAATTCTCTGTGATTCCCTGTGTCTTTGGTTCTACGTGTTTTGTTCAGGATTTAACTGCTGGTTTGGATAAGTTGTCATCTAGATCCATCAAATGTGTTTTTGTTGGATACTCTCGTACTCAAAAAGGATATAGGTGTTATCATCCGTCCACCAGTAAATATTTTGTATTTGCTGATGTTACCTTTTTTGAGTATGTCCCATATTTTTCGTCTGGTTCCACTACTATTGGTTGTCCACAGGCTGATGTTACCTTTTTTGAGTATGTCCCATATTTTTCGTCTGGTTCCACTACTATTGGTTGTCCACAGGTACCACTACCTTCTTCTGCTCCTACTACTATTCTATTACTTGCTCCTGTTGCTCCTGCACCGAAACCTCTACTAACATACTCTCGCCGCCCAAAAGTACATGCCCCTGAATCTGCTACTACTGAACCTTCATCTCCAGCTGTCGGTCCATCTCATGTTGAGACCTCTATTCCTTCTGACTTGGATATCCCTATTGCTCTTCGAAAAGGTAAACGGTCTTGCCCGAAATATCATATATCTCTTTTTGTCTCTTATGACCGTCTCAACCCATCTTTTCGTCAGTTTGCCTTGTCCTTGTCCACTGTATCTATACCTAGGTCATATGAGGAAGCTATGTTAGTACCAGCTTGGAAGCAGGCCATGGATGAGGAAATGAATGCACTACTTTCTAGAGGGACTTGGGACTTGGTTTCTCTTCCTACTGGAGCGGCTGTGGTTGGTTGCAGATGGGTGTATACCCTAAAATATCACCCCAATGGGTCTGTTGACCGTTATAAAACTCGCCTGGTTGCGAAAGGCTTTTGAAACCTTTTCTCCCATTGCTTGTCTCAACTCCATCAGAATTCTTTTCTCTCTGGCTGTTAATATGGATTGGGCGATGCACCAACTAGATGTGAAGAATGCTTTCCTTTATGGTGATTTGGACGAGGAGGTTTATATGGAGCAACCTCCTGGGTATGTTGCTCAGGTGGAGAATATTATCTGTAGGCTGAGAAAGGCCATCTATGGGTTAAAGTAGAGTCCTCGAGATTGGTTTGATAAGTTCAGCAAGGTTATTTCTAATGTTGGTTTCCAACTCTGTCTTTCTTCGACGCACAACAACTGGTTTGGTTATTTTAGCCGTATATGTTAATGATATTCTGCTGACTGGGAGTGACTCTATTGCCTTAACTGAGACTAAGGAGTATCTAAACCGTCATTTTATCACTAAGGACATAGGAAAGCCAAAGTATTTTCTTGGGATTGAAGTTGCATATCAAAAACATGGCCTGTTGTTGTCCCAAAGGAAGTATGTGCTAGATTTACTAGAAGAAGCAGGTCTCTTGGAATGCAAACCTGCAAGCACTCCAATGGAGGCAAATGTTGATTTGTGGCGTGATGATACCTCTCTCCTAGATGATGCTGGACGATATAGGAGACTAATTGGGAAGCTAATATATTTGAAAGTTACCAGACCTGATATTACTTTTGCAGTAGGTGTATTGAGCAGGTTTATGCACAACCCTAGAGAGGTTCATTGGACAGCAGCTCTGAAGATTTTGGCATATGTCAAGAGTTGCCCTGGCAAAGGATTGTTATATAAGAAGCATGGGCATACTCACATTTCGGCTTTCTCTGATGCTGGCTACGCAGGAGACATGGGAGACCGGAAGTCAACCTCAGGATTTTGTACTTTTGTTGGAGGTAATCTTGTGACTTGGAGAAGCAAGAAACAAGATGTAGTATCACGATCTAGTGCAGAGGCCGAATATAGAGCAATGGCTCACACTGCTTGTGAGATGGTGTGGCTAAAAAAGTTTATGACAGAGCTTGGTTTTTTTCAGCCTGGACCCATGCCAATGCATTGTGACAACCAGTCTGCCATTTATATTGCACAGAATCCTGTGTTTCATGAGAGGACAAAACATATTGAAGTTGACTGCAATTTTGTCAGAGATGCTTGGGAGAAGAAGATAGTATCTCTCATATTCACTCTGTCCTCACAACAACTTGCTGATATTCTTACCAATGCTACTTCTTCAAAGGTGTTCTCTACTATATGTGACAAGCTGGGCATGGTAGACATCTATGCTCCAGCTTGAGGAGGAGTGTTAAGTTAAATATTGGGTATTGGGTTAATGGGCTGTTACTCGTTAACCTTAACCCTATTTGTATGGCTATATATATCTTGTTATTCTCAATAAACAACAATTAGGATTTTCTCTATTCTCTACAGAAACTAATTTGAATAATCAGATAACAATACTAGGAGTGGAATTGTGACTTAATCAGCTGTTCGTGTATACAAAGTAGAAGGCTCCTACAGAGGTTTTTAGTTTATTCTCATCCCTCCAACAATCCTCGTATATGTCTATCTTCCTAGATACATGCAGTGGCATTGTAGCGCCAAGAGTCTAAAAATGTTGCCATAGATTATGGAAGTTGATTGGAGGAATGACTAGTTGAGAACAGGATTCCAAATAACAGGAGTTCAAGGTCAGTCCAAGGTCAATTTCATTAGGAAAAATCATCAACGATAAGTTTCTATAGCATGAAGTGATTAAACTAAAGGTCAAAATTTTATGATTAGATACATCTCAAATAATCATATGCTTCCAAGTTCTCTTAAGATGTGAACAAATCATATCATGTTATAGCTTTTCCAAGTCGCGATAACATGTGCATTCGTTTTGTAGAAACCATCTTCTTCTTCTTTTTCTTCATGTACATTTTTATATTTCCTAATATAAAGTAAATGCATTGCACGTGGATATACTAAATAATTTTATGTTTTCACAATGTTCTAGGGACAAGGAAATGAGGAATAACTTGAATGGAAAAAAAATATTTAAAGTAAGAATTGGAAGAAGATTTTGATTATTAATAAGTTTTAAAGTGAAATGATTAGAAATAGCTTAGTGAATCCACATGCGTTGGAATGAATGACCAGATGGCAAGGTTCATTTTGTTGATTTTGAGATGAAAATGGATAGGATTGAGGTTAGAGGGAAGCATGACCTTATTTCAATTTATCTATCCTTTTCCGTTAGTAAATTGTGAGTTAATTGTGAAAAATAGAGATTGATTGTTACGTTTCTTAAACAAGCGCTAAATGTATAGATAAAATCATCCTAAGCACTGTTCATCTCATTTGCCTTAGCTTGCCTAAACAAATAGAAAATCTTTATGGAGTCTAACCAACCTCATAGCAAATGTTATTTGTGTTGCAAGTCGCATGGTTTCAAATTATATACGTTAAACCTTTGAAACATATTCATAACAAATAGAAAAATCTTATAATTAACCTTTAAAAATTGTAAAAATTTATTTCTTAGAAAACAAATAACATCAGTTGTTTACTTTGTTCTCACTGGGACCAAATCTAGCTTACACATAAGAATGATATTGATGTTGCACCATCCCGTCAAACTTCTTCTTTATCTTACTATTGTCTTTACTGCTCTAAATACTGTATTAATGTCAACTATTAACTCCGAGCGTGAAACAAATTCTAATTTTTGTTCCACAACTCTAAACCTAAGCTATACAATATTGGAGAGCTAATAATTGAAGCATCAATAAAGATCCACAATAAAGCAATTTTGCAATAGCCTTGTGCGAAAAACTATTGTGCAGCTAAAAGGAGCACTTCAAGCTCTTAAACTTAAAGATTCACTTTGCCCCACCCTAAAGCTAGTTATCAATGAAAATCCTCTGTCAGAGTTTGCACGAAGTATGGTTTTAAATCGATCTATTTCGCAAATTCATGCACCTTTTTTGTAGAAAATAGATGAAGCTAAATTGATAGTGAAAACACTTTAAAATTTAAAATTGAAACCTATCAGATCGACTGGAGTAAAATCATGCATGTTGGTAAATTTTTAGCATATTTATTTTTATAAGCAAATGTTAAATTTCTCAAGTTGAAGAATGTAGTAGTAAAACCAATTGTTGAACTTCTCTACCATGGAGTAGAAACAAAAGTTACTTAGATATTAGTTCATTATATGTTTAATATTTTGAAATTACTCCCTAAAATTATTGAAATCGCTATCAAGTCTTCAAATTCCTAATTTATTTTAAAGTTAACAACTTAAATCATTAAAATTGCTATCAGGCCCCCCAAGAGTTTTTCAAATTAATTCCTCCAATTGATACTTAAAGATATAGGGGCCTTAATAGTAATTCAATGATTTGAGGAACAATTTCAGAATATTAAATGCTTAAGGAACTAATATCCAAATAACCTCAAATCAATATCTGTCAGTCTCAACGTGACACACTACATTACTCGCTTTCTCTACTTCCGTCTCAAGAGTAATAAATCCTTCATCTTCTTTGATTTTCATGATTTTTTTTATCAAATTCCATGCATTGAACATATTAAGCAATTAAAACACAAAACTTTAATACAAATCCCAAGTTCTAATTTCTGAAATGATTTAGCAAGATTCAACCTTTAACAAAGATCCAATGCTCAGTTTGCCTAAAAAAACCCAATAAAACTTAAAATTAACCAAAACAAAGACGTTAACAAGATATACCTCAACCATCTCAGCATTCCTTGCATTATCGAATAATCTACCAAGCTCCACACACACACACAAAAGCAAGTTTCTACTGAAAGCTTCAAGTGATCATGTAAGAAATTGTCTCTGAAGTTGAATTGCCTTTCTTTTTCCAATTCGGCAGTGAATAATTTAGAATTTTGACGAATAAGTTGTTGAGAAATTTTAGGATTGGCCATCATTTTCCAGCTCTACCATCTATTTGTTACATTGTTACGTGCTGTGCGGGAGCGTGCTCGACAACCAAACTAGTCGTTTAGCAATGAGAGAAGAAAACCAAAACCAAAACACGACTGCAATTCACCAAAATATGATATAAATCAAACCAAACACAGAGATTTACGTGGTTCGGCAATTGCATACGTCCACGGGGAAAGGATGAGGAGATTTCACTATATGGAGGAGAAATACAACGGGGTACAACTCACAAAATCACTCAAATATAACCCTAACCAAATCTTTCAACTCCCTCACAATATCTCCCTCTCAAAGTGCCCAAAAACCTCAATAATCTCTTGTTCCCAAAATCCTAGAAATCGTGTTTTAATTTATATCAAAACACCGTCCAAAACCAACTGGGAAAACAAACGGCTCAAATACCCACTTTGCGGTCGACCGACCATGCTCGTTCAGTCGACCGGACAGAGACCCGAAACCGCACCCTGTAATGTGCACGGGATTGATCAACCGGTCACACCCTATCGGTCGACTGACTCGCAAATCCTGTAAAAGAAACATTTTGGAGATTGCGTCGGTCGACCGGCCTTGCTCCTTTGGTCGACCTACCCGAGGAACCATGTGGCTGCTTCTCAGCTTCAATTTTCCTGATTTTTCCCGTATTTTCTACAATTTTCCACCTTATAGGCGTCAAAAATTGCCTATTGGTTCCCACACGCAGCTCTAGATGAAGAGAAGATGATAAACATCATCATCTGAGTCAAATAGGATCATCCAATGCCGTAAAGAAGAACATGAAGAGAATTAATAAAGTGACGAAGCAACAACGTAACACGCGAAACAATAAAACAATAAAGAAACAACTCAGCCAGGAGCTGTGTTTCGCCCACAAGGGGCGAAACACCATAGGTGTCTCACCCACACCATGTGTTTCTTTCCCATGGGAAGTTTTAGGTCTCTTCGCTTGCTTTTTAATGCATCTTGAATCACCTCATTTTGAGATCAGACGACAGGGTTAGAGCCAAACTACCCGATACAGTCCAGATTGTTTATCACCTACGAGACACCAATGGTATCTCGCACATTTTGGCCATGATACAATTCGATTCTAAAAAATCTCAAAAGACAAAAGTTGTAGGTATCTTTACCAAATTTCTAACGCATTTTGAATTAGCTTATTCCGAGATTGGACGAGAGAGTTAGTGTTAGTCTAAGTGTGTAGACCCGAAGCTGCAATCAAAAAGACGAAGAAAACAGTCAAAAGACTGTGCGGTCAACCGCAGTGGCAGATCCGGTCGACCGCGTGCACTGCAGGAAACTAAGGAGAAACTTTTGCTCTGGCCAGTCGACCGGAGTGGTCTCTGCGATCGACCGAGATCGTGCACAAGACCCTATAGGATTTCGTCGTTCTGACCGGTCGACCGACTATGGTAAAGCGGTCGACCGCGACGTAGATTCGCTGTTTCCTATTTTATTTAGGAATCCTGTTTGGCTGGGGTTTGTTATAAATACCCAAACGTTTTTAGGGTTTGTAAGAGATCAAAAAGAGAGCTTTTTGACTGAAAAGAGAGAGAGAATCTCAGAGAGATTAACCCCTTGTTTGAGAGCTTGTATTTTCTTCTTCAATTAATAAAGAGATTGTGTGGTGTGGCTCCCGAGGACGTAGGCACGTTGCCGAACCTCGTTAAATCCATGTGTTCATCTCCCTTACTGTTTTTTTGCAAGTTAGATCTTTATTTGTGGTTTTATTTCTACTTTCCTACTTTCAACACAAGGTCCGGAAGGGCAAGGGTTCGATTGATTGTTTCGAATCCCCAACAGTTAGATCCAAAATACCAAAGGCAACACAATCTGTCTCGAAAATGTGAGACATCTCTAGGTGTCTCGAAAGTGCAAGACACTTCAAGGTATCTCGCACATTGAGGAGTTGACGACGTGTTTTCTAATGGATTTTTTGGACTTTGTGTGATCCACATGGTTTCATAACTACTAGGGACCATGTGTAAACGTGGGAGGACCGTTACAAATGGAAAACCCCACCCATAACTGCAGAAATAATAGTATTTAAACATGGGGAAGTTGGTTACAAAACTGATAGGCTGATCCCCCTTCTTTTGAGACACGGAACGTGTCTTGGAAATAGGGGTCTGTCAAGTTAGTATTGTTTTGATTTTCTACCTTTAGTTATAGTTTCTATGGACTATAAATACCTCTCTATCACCTATATGCACGAGGAGGAGGGCAGAGACAGCAGAGGACCAAGCAGATTCTAGGCAGAGACTTGAGTTTTTTTAGCAAATTTTGAGCAAGAGAGAGAGAGTCTTCATTGTTTTCAAACATCATCAAGAGCCTTCGGCATTTCTTCGAGATCTAAGCTTTGGCTTGATCTTGAGAAGAGTGCTTTATCTCACATTGTTGAGATATTCACTTCAGTCCTTATATCTAAAACAAAACATGCCTTTTTCACGATTCAACTTGGATCTGTGATTCGGTCGTTTACGGGCTAACGCACCCCCGGTACAGGCAAAGATCCTACACAAACAGCGGGTGATAAACGTCATCTGCGTGTGTTTCTAGAGAGTTATATTTTTCTTATTTTTATTGTATAAGAAAGTCTTATAAAAAGACTAATTTTACTTTGAACCTGTAATCGATAAACGTGTAATTGATTCAGCAATGAAAACAACTTTTAACGTAAACATGCTGGCAATCACAGTGGAAACCAATAGTGTTACTACCGAGACCATCGTGTCACAACCGATCAAGATCCCGGTTGAATCTACGGTCAAGTACGAGTTTGACCAAGCAAAGTTCGAGGAATATCTCTCCTCATCCTCCTTAAGATCTTCCTCATTTCGCAAATACAGGAAGATTTCGTCCATGAAGAAGGTGTTTCAATCGTCAATTTCAATGAAGGCTACAGGCGATAACTCTCACCCAATCATTGTCGAGGCTTCCCCTCGCAACGCTGCTCCGGTGATTAACAATGCTGGAACCTCTGCTCACAACGACTCCTCTCAAGTTAAAGAGTTGTTGAATGAAAATTCGCCGACTCTGACGAAGAGGGCTCGTCAGAGATAACGCTAGTGCCACGCTTGCCAGCTAGCTAGGGCTATGGAACAAATGATGGAGTTCGCTGCTATGCGGATCTAGAGTCAAAGGGGCATCGAGTGATCCAGTTGCCTCAAAGACAAACCACCAACATTTCTGCTAAGCCATCGGTCGAGGAATTGGTCCAATTCAAAAGGACATGTTCAACTCTCAAGAAACGCATTCAAAAGTGTCGTGTAAACAACGCTCGTGCCCTTGTCCTCACGCATAAGATACAAGAAATGAAGAGGGAAATAGTGGCTAAAGAACCACCAAAAGCCCGCAAAGTCTCGATTCCAAAATCTGAAACTGCGCGAAAATCAGACTCGGAAGCTATTCCCTTCAACCGAGATACTAACCAGTGTCTCGGCCAAAGGGGCCTTGTTTGAGACACTAACCAGTGTCTTAACCAAAGCTAAGTTTCCGAGGCCACTTCTTCAACTCTTTCGACGTTCGTTCATCGCCTGTCTGCTATAATTATATCTGCTATACCACCAATGGAACCTTGGGTCAGTCCGGACCTATCAAAGTTCAAAATCAGAATGGCGTATCGTCTTGGTCCTTTGCATGAAGGTCGAGACAAAGCTCCGATCAAAGAATGCTTAGGTCCAGTGAACAAATCCCAAGTGATTCATCAGACTAGGGGGTCGCACGTGTCCTCCTACCAAGTCAAAGCAATCCTAGGTTGAGAAAGTTCCTGTAACCACCCGCTTGGGGTGGGTGTTGAAACCCAAGAGCCCATTAAGAGTCCACACTCACAAGAGGGTGGATCTAAACGTGCAACTCTAGAGAACTCCAAAAAGGCTTTACATCCACGGAAGAAGACGAGTACGTTAAAAGACAACTTCATACCCAGGGAGTCAAACTAATAGTTGATAGGTTGCTCCTGTCATCATACTGATGAGTTGTACTATCAGACTAGGGGTGTAAATAAGTCTCAAAAGAGGACTGTTCGAGAAATAAGCCCTCATTGCTCATGTGAAAGAATCATCAGAGCAGTATTGTTTGAATGTAGCTGCTCTAGAACCACTCCACAAAAGGTCTCTGTATTTCAGAGACTTTACACCGAAGTGTCAAAGCCCAAACCGAGACGTTTCCAAAAGAAAAGATCAATCATTCAAGATGATGAACTCCCAGAAGTCACCATCAATATGGCAGATAGAGGAAAACGGTATTCGACAAACTCTGACCCTGACTTTTTTCTAGGAGGAAGAGTTGGTCAGAGGCTCTCTCAAAGAATGTCACGGCTATGGCTAAGGGCCACTAGACGCAAAGATTATAGAAGAATGCACAAAGGGTTGTCTTTAGATGAGGAGCTCTCGGGTACTTGTTCCGTAGTCACCTCTAACAACACAATGTCCAGTGTAGGACAGGCTAGGGAGGCATTCACCATCACACCAGATCAATTGTCTCAAATGCTTCAAGAAGCTCTGGCTAAGCAACAAGAAGAAATCAGAGCTGAGATGAGAATGGAGATAGAGTTGACCATGCAAGAGATGAGAGAATTGCAGACTCAACAACCTCATCAACAAACTAACCCAAGTCAACAAGCTGAGTATAGTTGGCGCAATTCCACGCCTATTCAAACAAATACAGCCGATAGTGACTTAGAGGTGGATGAACACATCTTTGCTGACACACCTCCCAACAACAATAACGCTGGGGGTGGTCCAGTCTGTTTGCGTCGAAAGTTGTTCTCATTGCTGAATCAATTACACGTTTATCGATTACAGATTCAAAGTAAAATTAGTCTTTTATAAGACTTTTTTATATAATAAAAATAAGAAAAATACAACTCTCTTCAAACACACGCAGATGACTTTTGTCACCCGCTACTTTACGTGGGATCTTTGCCTGTGCCGGGGACGCGTTAGTCTGTAGACCGTCACGGATCAGATCCGGTTAACAGAATAAAAATTCAATGCTCTTACTTCACAAAGGAAGTATTTGCAGAAGTAAATAATCTCAACCAAGCGAGATTACTACTCTTCTCAAGATCAAAACTAAGTTTGATCCGAAGGAAAGGGGAATGAGCCTCAGATCTCTCGAACTCTCCCTCTTTACGCTGAAGAACTTCACCAAGATTTGCTAGTCTCTCTGAAATTCGCTAGAGCCTCACCCTAGCTCCTCTAAAATTTGTGGCTCCCTTTAGATCAACCTTTATGAGGGTACTAGGGATGTATTTATAGATTTTAAATATCGTGTTTGTGGATAGGATCGAAGAACAATCGTTATTATCCGTTTAGATAGGTTTTCGGTTATGTAACAGCTTCCACACGTTTAAGGATAATCTCATATGTTTATGGATGATCTCAAGGAGTTCTAGAAGCCAACCTTATCAGAAAACATGTCGGTAGCTGACCTGGGCACGAGTCACTTCGAAGTGACTCGGAAATTCCGAGTCACTTTGTGGTGACTCGGATTTTCCGAGACAGTTTGTACTATTTTTGGTATTTTATCTTTAATTCTGTCATCTGACCTCATAATGAAGTGATTTAAGATACATTAAAAACATGACGAAGAGAGCTACAACTTTTGTCTTTTCAAATTTTTTGAATTCGAAGTGAATCATGATCAAAATTTTAATTCTTCTCGAACCATGCATTCTAAATCTCGTTGTTGCTTCCTCGCTTCATATTTTCACGTGTTTCTTCCGCTTTATGCGCTTCTTCGCCTCACGTATTCATTTGCTTCCTTTTGGCATCAAATGGTCCTTTTTGACTTAGATAATCCTCTCTAACTTGGATAATAACGTTTATCGTCTTCTTTTTATCTCGAGCTGCGTGTGGGAACCCATAGGTAATTTTTGACGCCTATAAATAGCCCCTCCAAAGTGTTTCAGTCTTATTCTTTTATAGAAAAAGCTAGAATACTTTGGATATGTTGGGCCTAGATTTCAATTCTTTGATTTCTTCAGCTTTCATCCTATTCAATATTTTTGTAGAATAGTCTAAAATTCTTATGGTACTGCGTTTATCGTCTGACCATTTTCAAAATCTTAAATTAGATCGATGTTGGACTGATCATCTTTATCAGGAATTCATATCTAAATCACGATTGAACTCTGGAGGATTATCCTTTGACCTAGAATGTTTCTAAGCCTTATTTCGGCGAATCTATCGCTACGTTGATCGGCATTGACCTTTATTATAGCGCGTTGTCTGATGTTAACATAGTTTATACTCGTATGTTTACTAGAGTTTACATAATTTAAGCTTGACCAGCATTGTAACGTGTGGCAAGCCCAAGTGTAGAGGTTGCAAGACCAACCATTGATGCTAGTTCATCTGCAGGTACGGATCTTACCCTTACGTCCCGCTAGTTATTTGTTTAACCTTAGGGGAGTTTTGGTTGTAGGACCAGCTATTAGAGCTGATACGACTATCATTGTGAATGCTTTAAAGGTTCATCATGGAGGCTTCGGCTAGAATTGATGTTGTCCCGGGTGCTTAAGTCATGAGACCAACTGATGAAGCTGGTGCGTCAATTGACAATCGTACTTATAAGATTTTTGGCAAACCCTTAGCCATCAACGGATTTGATAAGCCTCTACCAACTACCGTTTGAGTCGGGCTAGCATGCAGATTGTCTATATCCGTTCCACATGTAACGTTGTGCTAAAAGAGTTAACCCTTTTAGGCTTAGTACTATGATATTGAATACATAAACTTTGTCATTATTACTGGAATAGGCTACCCGGCAACACGTGTTCAGCGTAGACTTGAACAATCCTTCGATCTCAGTTTATCCTTAAGAATATTATGTGTAATATTCTCTAGGAACTTCACGCTAGAAATAAAAGAAGCGGTTTAGCCTCATATACCCATTGGAGGTTGTGGAAATAGTTTATACTCATATACCCGTTGGAGTATGAGAGCAGTTTAACCTCATATACCTATTGAAGGATTTCGTTCTTATTTGGCTTATTTTGCCATCATGATACCGGTGTCAACCAAGGCTTGAATGTTATTTTTTAGAGTAATACAAGCCTTGGTGGGTGATGAACCCTCCTGTGATATGCACAGTACTTCGGATCCAAAATCTTTTTTACTTCCTCCTGATTTGTAATCGGTGGTAGCTTGATTTTGTTGTTGGCGAGGAGGTACTTGAAGATGATTAGAATTTCATCATCTTTGAAAGAATACTCTTCCTAGAACTTCGGATTAAGAGTCCCTTGTTGCCTCCAAGGTTGTTGTTGATGAATGTCGACAGCAGTTGCAGGTGCTTTAGCCGTCGGTTGGCCTCTTTCAGCTTTTTTCCTTTTTAGAAATCCTCAAGGCTTCTAGGACATTGATGGAAATATTGTCGTGGCATGTCTGCAAGATGAACTCTTCTGTGACAGGATCCCTGCAATTCATTACCTTATTACAGAAGCGTTTGACAAACTATTAACTAACTCACAATCCTTCTGTTTCTCATCCAAAAGAGCTTTCGATCTTCACTTCGGTGTCATCGTCAAAGAAATTATTGAGGAACGAGCTTTCCATGTCATCCCAGTAGTTAATGCTCCCCAACTTAAGACGTTGATACTAATCGAAGGCCGCCCCACGAAGGGTGCCCACGAATGATCGAATCATCAGGGGTTCATTCCCGAAGATCACTCCTAGGTGGGATTTAAAATAAATTAGATGCTGAGCGAGTGAACCTTTCCCATCAAACAACATGAAATAATTAGATTGAACTTCACTAGGTACGGGATTGAATCCCACTATCTTAGATATGGACATGGAATGCCGGTCCTCTTTACTTCTTGAGCCGATAGCAAGGCGTTGACCTTATCTTCTAGCTCCTGCATCATCTTGTTGTCCTCACCCGTATCTTTCTTTGGAGGATGTCGAAAAAGATTAACCGAACCACCCACAGTGATATTGAGGGGTGTAATTGAACCTCCCCTAGTGTTACTGAGAGATGCGATTAGGCCACCCCTAGTATTTTTGAGGGGTGCGTCAGCCATGATGACTTCGTCCATTTTTAGATTATTGTCAACTGTGACATTCTGAGTATGGCAACTGGATTCAGCCCGCTGACTGGACTCATGTGGTGGTTGAAGTCGTTGAGCCCGTAACTCTCTCATCTATTGCATGGTCAACTCCATCTCCATTTTTTTCAGCTCTGAGTTCCTCTCGCTATCGAACTAAAACCTCTTAAAGCATTTGAGCCACTTGGTCGGGAGTGATTGTGAACGATTCCCTTGCTTCCCCCATACTCAATATTGTATCATTGGAGGCAATTACGGATCAAGTATCTGACAGTTCATCTTCTGAAGACAGTACTTCGTGCATCCTTGGGTAATCCCTATGTCCGATGGCTTCTAGCTGGAGCCGAGATATTCGTTGGGCTATCCCTAAATTAACTTTTTTTCCAGGAGAAAAGTCGGGATTAGAGTCGTTTGAAGCAATCACAGACTTTTCTTTGTCAACCATGTTTATGGTGACTTCAGAGAATTCATCATCCTGGACGGTGGATTTTCTCTCATGAAAACATCTTAGCTTGGGCTTTGATGCTTTGGTGGCAAGTTTATCGAATACCGAGATCCTTTGTGAAATGGTCCTAGGGCAGCTACATTTTGATAATACTGTCGTGATAGATCTCCCGCATGGACAGTAAGAGCTGGTTTCTCGGACACCCTCCTTTTGGAATTTGTTCACACCCACAGCCTGATGGTGCAGCTCATTAGAATAACCCATCGCTTGTCGGTGTGATGCCCCAAGTATAACATTGTCTTTTAATGGACACATCTTCTTTTGGGTATGAAGAACCTTGTTGATATTCTCGGGACGATTTTTTGTCGCATTTGAACGATCCAAGGACGTATCAGGAGTTGCACGTTTAGAACCACCCCCTTACGAGCATGGAACCGTAACGGGCTCATGGGTTTCAATACGAACCCCCAAGCGATTGATGCCAGGAGTCCTCTTGTGCACGATGCACGAACATGTATATGAGGTTCCCTGGTTTATTTGGAGGCAGCGGGACACCTTTGAGTGGCCTTTGGCTTGATGGGAGTGTTTGTACGACCCTCAGCCTGAGGAACTACCTGGGTTTTATTCACCGAAGCTTTGCCTCGATCTTTGTGCGAAGGACTAAGACAGTTCGTCATTGTAACCTTGAATTTTGATAGGTCAACACTGCCGTGAGACTTCTCCAGAGGTACGGGATCAACTGGAATAGGAACGAGGCTTGGCAAAAGCGAAGAAACGGCTACAGGAGGTGAATTAAGCGTGGGACACCTTAAGGTGACTCGGGCTTGGCGCGAGTCATCCTGGAGTGGCTCAGTGGCTCGGGACTTCTGATCTTTTCGGCCGATGTCGAAGTTGTTTTTTATGCCGTTTTGGACTTTGGCCTCCAGACTTGGCGTGGTCTTGGTGGTTTATTGGCCACCTCTTCCTTCTTCATGCCTTGTGCCTTTTGCAAAATGGTGTGAGCATGTACGGTACGTGCATGGTTCCTTTGGATATGCTCCTTTCGGGTCGAACGATTCCTTTTGACAAGGATCCATTCTTCCGTCGATATCTTAGAGGATTTGTTAGCCACACACTGTGGAAGTGATTCAGTTGCCTTATACCTCCTGTACTCCAAGTTTGCATAATATCGAACCTCGTCGACTTGTTCTAATGCCTTGACGATTTGACGAGCTTGGCGTTAGCGTCGCCTCTGACGAGCTCTCTTTGTCAGAGTTGGTGTACTTTAATTGGATAAATGCTTGATTGGAAAGGAGCCACTTGTAGCCTTCATCAATGAGTATGCCTCCTTCAAAGACAATATCTTTCCACACATGCAGGGAGATGAGCATTTTGATGAAGACGAGGAGAAATATTCCTCAAACTTGGCTTTGTCAAACTCGTACTGGACTGCTGAATCAACCGAGATCTTGATCTTCGGTTGCGACATGACAACCTCATTGATGAGACTGTTGGCTCCCACTATGGTTGCCAGCGTATTCGCGTCAGAAGTTATTTTCATTGCTGAATCCATTACATGTTTATCGATTACAGATTCAAAGTAAAACTAGTCTTTTATAAAACTTTCTTATACAATAAAAATAAAAAAATATAACTCTCTTCAAACACATGCAGAGGACATTTATCTCCTACTGCTTTGCGAGAGATCTTTGCCTGTGCCGGGGACGCGTCAGTCCGTGGACCGCCGTGGATCAGATCCGGTTGACAGAACGAAAATTCAATGCTCTTACTTTATAAAAGAAGTATTCACAGAAGTAAATAATCTTGACCAAGAAAGATTACTACTCTTCCTAATATCAAAACCAAGTTTGATCCGGAGGAAAGGGGAATGAGCTTCAAATCTCTCGAACTCTCCCTCTTTATGCTGAAGAACTTCGCCAAGATTTGCTAGCCTCTCCAAAATTCACCAGAACCTCACTCTAGCTCCTCTGAAATTTGTGGCTCCCTTCAGATCTACCTTTATAAGGGTACTAGGAGTGTATTTATAGATTTTAAATGTCGTTTTTGTGGATAGGATCGTAGAACAACCGTTATTATCCGTTTACGTAGGTTTTCAGTTGTGTAACAGCTTTCACACGTTTAAGCATAACCCCACATATTTATGGATGACCCTAATGAGTTCTAGAAGCCAATCTTATCAAACACATTGGTAGCTGACCTTGGCGTGAGTCACTTCGAAGTGACTCGGAATTTCTGAGTAACTTTGAGGTGACTCGGACTTTCCAAGACAGTTTGTACTATCTTTAGTATTTTAGTTTTAATTCTCTCATCTAACCTCAAAATAAAGTGATTCAAGATGTGTTAGAAAGCTGATGAAGATAGCTACAACATTTATCTTTTGAGAATTTTTGAATTCAAAGTAAATCATGGTCAATATTTCAATTCTTCTCGAATCATGCATTCTAAATCTCGTTGTTGCTTCCTCGCTTCGTATTTTCACGTGTTTCTTCCGCTTTGTACGCTTCTTCACCTCATATGTTCCTTTGCTTCCTTTTAGCATCAAATTATCCTCTTTAAGTTAGATAATCCTCTCTGACTTGGATAATAACGTTCATCGTCTTCTCTTCGTCTCGAGCTGCGTATGGGAACCCATATGTAATTTTTGACGTCTACACAGTCGAGCCTCCTCAACCTCCTCAACATCCCCCAAAGAAAAATACGGGCGAAGATAAGAAAATGAAAGAGCTCGAAAGCAAAATTAATACTTTGGTGTCGATTTAAGAAGTAAAGAAGACCGACATTCCGTGCCCATATCCAAGAGTGTGTGAATCAATCCTGTATCCAGTGAAGTTCAATCTAGTTAACTTCACGCTGTTTGATGGGAAAGACTCACCAAACTAACACTTGATCTACTTTAAATCTCATTTGGGTATGATTTCTGGGAATGAAGCTTTTATTGTTCGGTCATTCGTAGGCACCCTTCATGGGTCCGCCTTCAATTGGTACCACCGTCTAAAACCAGGGAACATTAACAGCTAGGATGACATGGATAGCTCATTCCTCAGCAATTTCTTCGATGATAAAACTGAAGTATCAATTAGGACTCTGCTAGACAAGAAACAAAAAGACGGAGAATCAGTCGACAACTTCGTCAAATGTTTTCCGAATAAAGCAATAAACTGTCAAGACCCGGTTATAGAGGAATTCATCTCTCCTTGGTTGTCTTAGAAGCCATGGGGGTCATGCCTTCCAAAACCTGGAAGGAGTTAAAACTACACGGTGAACAGGCCGAACTCTTCCTCAAAAGAAAGAAGGCTGAGAGAGGCCAACTGACAGCGCCTACAACTGCTGTTGATGTTAATCAAACATTACAGCATGGCGGCAACAATCACCATAATAATCACCTCAAACGCAATGGTACTCCTTCAAGGACGATGAGGTTCCAACCATCTTCAAGTATCTCATGAACAATGTCAAAATTGAGCTACCACCTATTAAAAATTAGAAGGAAGCCAACAAGAGTTCAGACCCAAAATACTGTGCATACCATAGGAGAGTTCTTCATCCCACTAAGGCTTGTTTCGTTCTCAAAAACATAATCCAAGCCTTGATTAACGTCGGCATCAAAACAACAAAACAAGCCAAATGAGAACGGCGAATACTCCAAAGAGTATACGAGTATAAACTACTTCTCCAAAACTCCAAAACTCCTAATTGACAGCGAGTCCACTAAAAGAATTCATGGTTAAATCCATTCAAACTCCCACCATATTTAATCCTTTAACACTCCCACTGTTTAAGTCATGACACAACATCCAAAATTTCAATCTGCTGATCCATGGCAATTATCAAACCCCTTCGTGTTAAGTCCCTTCAAATTAACACCAAAAATCTCATTGAGTGATTTGTACAAGTCAACATTCTCACTGTTATTTGTACCTTCACTCCCGCTATTTCTTGGTCAAACCTTCCTACAGTTAAGGCCAAAGCTAAAATCCTCTCTCGATTCTTTCCATAAACAAGAGGCCCACTCAAATTGAACGATTAAATATTCAAAAAGTTAGGGTCGTCTCAAATTCCCACTTGGTCAAACCTTTAAACAGTTAGGACCAAAACTGAAATTCCCTTTCGATGAACAAGAGGTCCACTCAAATTAAACGATTAAACGTTTAAATAGTTAGGATTGTCTAAAATTCCTACTTTGTCAAACCTTTAAACACTTAGGGCCAAAGGCAAAATCCCCTCTTGACTCCTTCCATGAACGAGAGGTCCACTCAAATTAAACGATCTAACCTTTAAATAGTTAGGATCGTCTTAAATTCCCACTTGGTCAAACCTTTATATAGTTAGGGCAAAAGCCAAAATCCCCTCTTAATTCCTTCCATGAACGAGAGTTTCACATAAATTGAACGAACAAACATTTAAACAGTTAGGATCGTCACAAATTCTGACTTGATCAAACCTTTAAACAGTTATGGCCAAAGCCAAAATCCCTTCTCGATTCCTTCTATGAATGAGAAGTCCACTCAAATTGAATGATCAAACCTTTAAACAGTTAGGATCGTCTTAAATTTTTACTTGGTCAAACCTTTAAACAGTTAGGACCAAAGCCAAAACCCCTTCTTGATTCCTTCCATGAATGAGAGGTCAACTCAAATTGAATGATCAAACCTTTAAATTGTTAGGATCATCTTAAACTCTCACTGGGTCAAACCTTTAAATAGTTAGGATGAAAACTAAAATTCCCTTTTGATAAAGGAGAGGCTTCCACCCACATCGGATGATCAAACCTTTAAATAGTTAAGTCATCTCAAATCCTATCTTGGTCAAACCTTTAAACAGTTAGGACCAAAATTAGAGTTTGATCTCAATAAACGAGAAATCCACCTTCAGATTAGGTAATCAAACCTTCTGACAGTTAGGGTTATCTAAATCTTTCAGATTCTCAGAGTGGAGATCCCACTTTTAGTTTTGCCCTTCAGATTCTTAGAGTGGAGATCCCACTTTAAGTTTCTCCTAACGCGGGTGATAGAATATAAAATTCATCCTCTTCGGTACCGGGTTCGTCTTTGCCCCAAGAGAAAACTTAGAGATAGAAAATAAAATTCTTCCTCTCCAGCATATAGTTCATCTTTGCCCCAGGAGAAGAAAAAAATTTTAAAAGTCTACACGTGTAGCCAGTCTACACATGTAGCCAGTTGTTATTATTAACTTAACAACAACTGAATCTATGCCTCTATGGCATGGGGGACTCTATCTCAATCTCTAATTAGAGATAAGTCTATGCCTAACACGTATTGCCGGGTAGTCTATTCTCGTGAGAAATGACAAAGCCTGCATCTTCAGTATCGTAGCACTAAGTCTAAGAGAGTTTATTCTTTTAGCACAACGTTACGTGTGGAATGGATCTAGACAATCTACATGCTAGCCTTACTCAAATAGTAGTCGGTAAAGGCTCATCAAATACGTTAATGACTAAGGTGTTCGCGGTGAAAATTGCCTTCATTGAATTCATTGTTATCTCAAGTAATTGATTTTTTAGTTACAAAAGATCCGGTCTTTTTATAAGATCCGGTTACAATGAAAATCAAAGAAAAATAAAAAAAGATTACAACTTTCTCCTTTTGTGTCGAACAAATCGCGAGCTCCTGTTTTGCGGTCGCTCGCTTGTGTGGGTTCCTTGCCGACGCCGGGGTTAATCCGTGGACCACCGCGCGATCTAGATCCGGTCGGATCTACACGATTCGACGGGTATTATTTCGCGAAGGAAATAATAGCCGGGGGGGATTAGTTCACCAAGGAAATAATCGCCCTTAATTCTCGGGATCAAAGGCCAAGCTTTGATCCAGAGTGTGATATCGTGTAGATCTCAGATTTGATCTTTACCTCTCTCGAACTCCTGCCTTTTGTGACGTGGACGCTCGCCGAGAATCAGATCTGAATCTTCAAGTCTTCAAGTCTTCAAAACTCTGAGCTCAATCTTCAATTCGGCAGAATTTCGGCTCTCAAAGTTCCAACCTTTTGAAATGAACCAAGGGGGGCCTATTTATTGGCTCTCTGAACTGTACCCGCGCACAGATCTGGGTCGGCCAGAGCCACCCATAGGTGGCTTGGCTTTGGCCGAGCCCCCCCTTAGGCGTTGGGTTTCGTCGTTTTGCATTTTTGGTTTAGTTCGTGATTCGGTTGACTTAGACTCTGATTTGTTGATCTGATTTGGCAGTAAATCTGATTCCTGATTTGGCAGTAAATCCACTTCTGAGTTCGAGTCCGAAACTGATCTTGATTCGATGGTGATTCGTCCGAGTCTTCCCTTGGTTGGATGACTCGTTGACTCTTCAAACCCTTGGTTTGATTCTACACGCGAATGGATGTATTCCGTTGCTTGCGTGTGATTCGTTAACCTCGTCGCCTCGTTGGTTCGTCGGTTTGTGCCGAGCTGTACTAAGGGACCTATAAGCAATTTTATACGCCTACAGATACCCCCTCCAAAGTATTTCAGCCTCGTTCTTTTATAGAAGAGTCTGGAATACTTTGGATATGATTGTCCCAACCTTCAGTTGGTGTAACTGGACCTCGGAATGGCTTCTGTTCTTGATTCCTTCAATCCTCCAGGCTATTCGGTGCTTTGTTGAATGTCTGTAAGAGTTCCGGTGCTGCATTTATTGTCTGACCGTTGTCGGAATTTTAAACTTGAAGTCGATTCCTGATTTTCTAATCTTTAGCTCGTGTTTGTTGGTTCAACATAGACCTGACCCTCGAATGTTGGCGTTGAGTCTTTATTTGCGACGCGTTGTCTGGCGTAGTGTTGTTGAGTTATCCTTAAGAATATTTAGAAAAATATTCTCTAGGAACTTCTCAACCAAAAATAGGGAACAGTTTATACTTATATACCTTATTGGAGTATTAAGAAGCAGTTTATACTCGTATACTTTTCGGAGTATTGATTCTTTCATTGCAACGCATTGATTGGCGTTGACCTAGGGTTACACGTTGGCCGGCGTTGACCTTAGGGTTTTAAACATCGTATGCTGACTTTTTGATCGCAACGCGTTGAATAGCGTTGACATAGGATTACGCGTTGACCGGCGTTGACCCTAGGGTTTCGAATGTCGTATGTTGACTTTTTGATCACAACGCGTTGACTGGCGTTGACCCTAGGGTTTCGAATGTCGTACGTTGACTTTTTGATCGCAACGCGTTGACTGGCGTTGACCTAGGGTTACGCGTTGACCGGCATTGACCTTAGGGTTTCGAGTGTCGTTGGATGCTCAAGTCACGAGACCAACTAATGAAGTTGATGCATCAGTAACTCTCGTATTTATAGGATTTTTGGCAAACCCTCAGCCATCAACGGGTTTGATGAGCCTTTACCGACTACCGTTTGAGTCGGGCTAGCATGCGGATTGTCTTAATCTATTCCGCATGTGACGTTGTGCTAAGAGAGTTAACGCTCTTAGTGCTACGATATTGAATACGTAGACTTCGTCTTTCTCACGGGAATAGACTACCCGGCGACGCGTGTTAGGCGTTGACTTTAGGATTTTTGGCTAACCCCCAGCCTTCAACGGATTTGATTAGCCTTTACGGAGAAAGACTAAACCGGCGACGCGTGTTAGGCGTCGGCATATCCTTTCTTAGGATTCAGGATGAAATTCCCCATGCGTGTAAGGCATGGATTTCGGTGTTATTAATAACAACCTGCCACAATGTTGAATATGTGAGCGGGTGTTCTTTTTAACGGTTAAGAACTAACCGGCAGCGCGGGTTAAGCGCAGACTTATCCCTGCTTAGGATTCAGGATAAAATACCCCAGAATTGAACTCTGGTGTCTTTTTTCTACGAAAAAAGACTAAACCGGCGGCGCGTGTTAGGCGCAGACTTATCCCTACTTAGGATTCGAGATAAAATTCCCTGTACCTGTGAGGCACAGATTTTGAGAGTTGAAAAAGGTGGTGTCTTCTCTTGGGGCAAAGACGAACCCGAAATGGGAGAGGAAGAATTTTATATTTTATCTCCCGACACTAAAGAAGAAGAATTTTATATTCTATCTTCAGCTGGAAAGGAGACTAGAGGTGGGATCTCCACCCCCAGAATCCGGAAAGGTGAAACTAAGAGTGGGATCTCCACTCCAAGAATCGAAAAGATTCTGATAACCCTAACTGTCGGAAGGTTTGATTACCGAACTAAAGATGAATTTCTCGTTTATCGAGAATGAATCGTGGTTTTGGTCCTAACTGTAGGAAGGTTTGACCAAGTGGGAGGTTTGAGGTGACCCTAACTGTAGGAAGGTTTGATCACTCGATTTGAAAGTGGACCTCTCGTTCATTGGAGGAATCGAGAGGGGATTTTGACTGTGGTCCTAACTGTAAGAAGGTTTGACCAAGTGGGTGTTTTGAGACAATCCTAACTGTAGGAAGGTTTGATCGCTCAATTTGTGGACCTCTCGTTCATTGGGGGAATCGAGAGGGGATTTTGACTGTGGTCCTAACTGTAAGAAGGTTTGACCATGTTGGGAGATTTGAAACGATCCTGACTGTAGGAAGGTTTGATCGCTCGATTTGAAAGTGGACCTCTCGTTCATTGGAGGAATCGAGAGGGGATTTTGACTGTGGTCCTAACTGTAGGAAGGTTTGACCAATTGGGAGGTTTGAGACGATCCTAACTGTAGGAAGGTTTGATCGCTCGATTTGTGGACCTCTCGTTCATTGGGGGAATCGAGAGGGGGGTTTTGGTTTTGGTCCTAACTGTAGGAAGGTTTGACCAATTCCGAATATTATGTCTAGACTCTAACAATAAGAGTGTTGAGTGCACAGACACGGTGAGAATTTGAATGGGAGTTTCTTATTTATCATCTTGCTGTGGTGACCGGGTTATCCCTAAGAATACACTATATGGATTCCTTTTGGGAACTTCCCGTTACATGAATCATCCACCCCCAGCTTTCTATGCGGAACTGGTTCGGACATTATTCTCAGTTACCTGACTGGGTTATCCTTAAGAATACTAGCGTAATATTCTCCAGGAACTTTTTGTCAAAAGTGGGAAACAGTTTAGACTCATATACCTATTGGAGTATGTAGGGAGCAGTTTAACCTCATGCACCTGTTGGAGGATTGAGAAACAGTTTATACTCGTATACTCTTTGGAGTCTCGACTTAATTGAGCGATATAACGCCGGCTTCAACCAAGGTCTGAATGCTATTCTTGAGAGCAAAGCAATCCTTGGTGGGATGAACGACCCTCTTGTGGTATGCACAGTACTTTGGGTCCGTAGTGTTGTCAGCTTCCTCCTGATTTGTGATAGGTGGTAGCTTGATCTTGTTGCTTCCAAGGAGGGATTCGAAGATGGCTGGTACGTCTTCGTCCTTGAAGGAATACTCCCTTTGGAGTCTCGGACCCAAAGTCTTTTGCTATTTTCGGAGTTGCTTTTGCGACGTCTGGTTAACACCATCAGCAGCTGCAGGTGCCTTGCCCTTACCACGAGAGGCGAAGTTTGAGTTTAGCGGATTAACCGTCGGTCGGTTCCTCTCGACCTTCTTCCTTCGGAGGAAGCGTTCGGCTTGTTCACCGCGCACCTTCAAGTCTTTCCAAGTGTCAGACGGTGCTGTTCCCATTGCTTCCAACACGTCCAGTGTAAGGTTGTTGTGGCAAGTCTGGAGGATGAACTCCTCAGTGATCGGGTCCCGATAGTTCATTGCCTTGTTCCGAAACCTCTTGACGAAGGTGTCGACTAACTCCCCGTCTTTCTGCTTCTCATCGAGCAATAGGGACATCGGTCACGTGCACATTTGCGTGCTCGCCCTGAACTGAGCTTGAAGTCTGCGACATTGCCGTTGCCGAGCAATCGTCGTCGTCATTGTCAGAGACGGACGTCAGACTCGTGCCGGCAAACGGGGTGGCCACCCCCATTTGAGCGTGATCGTGTTGGCGAGGTTCAGGCTGGCGAGGTTCGCCTGTCAGGCGAGATTGGTACAGTGTGCCTGCGCCTGTCTGGCGAGATGTTGCTTCGCCTTTCTGGCGAACTTGGGCCGTCAGGCGAGATTGGTGAAGTCCGCTTGTTTGACGAAGGTTCGCCAGGTGCCCTTGGTTCGCCAAAATTGAGCACCTTGCTCACAGAGTGGGGCTCGCTTAAACTGCTAGGCTCGCCCGATTTGAGCGGTTCGCCAAAACTGGGAACCTGGCTCAAGAGATTGGGCTTGCCTAAGCCGTTAGGCTCGCCTGATTTGAGCGGTTCGCCATAACCGGGAACCTGGCTCAAGAAGTGGGGCTCGCCTAAACCGTTAGGCTCGCCTGAATTGAGCGGTTCGCCGAAACTGGGAACCTGGCTCGAAGAGATGGGTTCGCCTAAACTGATAGGCTTGCCCGATTTGAGCGGTTCGCCCGTACTGGGAACCTGGCTCAAGGGGTTGATTCCTTTCAAGCCTGAATAATAATTCAGGCTGTCGTGGGGGATGAGGGATTGTGCCTCGAGACGAGCGAGAGCTTTTCGTCGCCGCTGTTTGGATCTTTTTGAACGAGGAGCGTTCATGTCGACGGCGGAGGCGTGGTCTGCGTCGACACGAATGGTTGATTCCTCTTGCACAGGGGTCTGCGAGGATCGTTCATCGACCCACCCAGCAGCTCCTAGACCCGCATTCTCGAATCTCGGCTCGGACTCAACTGGTTTGGGGGGGAAAAGAACCCCCTGCCTCGGCTTGGGTAGATCCCTCAGGCTTGGTTGCCTCAGCCTCTTGGGGCTGGGCCACCCGCACGACTCTGCAACCATCGCGAGATGTATTGCTGCGAGAAGAGGACGATTGTAAGTACCCTTCGAATTTGATCACAAGGGACTCAACAGTAGTCCCTGCAGCAACTTCGTCAGACTGCGCCACCACCAATTCATCTGAATGAACGGATTCTCCCACTGTGGTCGCCATCTTCTGTAGGGTGAAAATTTGATTCTTCCGAAGAAAGGAGTTTCGTTTGTATTTATAAGAAAGCTTATTACAAACTAACAAATCAAATGTTTACAACAGAAGCAGAGGGAAGGCCCTCTTTGTTTTGTGTGGGGACTTTAGGTGGCGATAGGATGCCTCGCTCGGTGCTCGTGCCGAGTCTGCTTCCCTTGGACGATCCGATCGAAGTTGATGCCGGAGCCGGAGCTTCGGTTCTCAAATGAGGGAGCCTTTGGCAAAGGTCCAGGTTCAACCTTTGGGAGATTAGCCAGCAGAATATGCAACGGCCAATCCCCCTCTTCATGCTGCTGAAGATGGGTTTTAACAGGCAAGGGATGGCATGGGCTCTCCCTTGATTCATGGGATTTGACCACTAATAGAGGTGAGGGAGATAGCTTGACTGCTCCTTGAATTATGGGATGTGACCACACGTTGTTCGGAGACGTCCTGCTGTTCATTCGTACCGTCAATGGTCATTCGAAGAGCTGTGCTCTGCATCACGCTACATAGGAGTGGGAAAGCCCCTCCTCGTATGCGTGACAACGGCTGTCAGATGCTTGCGTGGATCTGACCAACCACCGAGCGTTGGCGGCTCTCGTCCCTTCACCTGGACAACTGAGGTGAGCCGCATTTATGAGGGTGCAGGCTGTTTCGGCGCCTGTCCGCTCATTCGTACTGTGGACGGCCATCTGACGGGCCTGGAGTATTGTGCCCTCTCCCTTGATTTGTGGGATTTGACCACTGATGTAACTGTTCCCATACTCCAAGTGGGCAGTTGACAGTGAGCTGGCGAGTCTGCAGCTTGGGTCTGCAGGCGAGCTTAGGACTGCAGGCAGACTTGGGTCTGCAGGCGAGCTTGCAGGCGAACTGGGTCTGCAGGTGAGTTTGGGACTGCAGGCGGACTTGGGTCTGCAGGCGAGCTAGCAGGCGAACTGGGTTTGCAGGCGAGCTCAGGTGCGCAGGCAGACTTGGGTCTGCAGGCGGATTTGGGACTGCAGGCGAATTTGAGTTGCAGGCGAGCTCCTGAGCATGGATTGAAGAATAGGCCGTAACTTTCAAACCGTAAGTCGGAATTGGACGAATTATATATGAAAATCGCCTATCTCGACGAGATGGAGCCATCCGAACCAAGCCGATTCGCTTCCTCCGTTTTGCCAAATTCCTTACGGTTTGGGAGATATCTGCGTTTTCCCCTTTTTCGCTATTTCGGGTGAGGTTTTAGCAGTTTTGTTCTGAACTTCTCTGATAAGGATTTAAAGGCAATTTTTATTGCCTACAAAACCCCCTCCAAAGTTTTCAGACCTGAATCAGGCCGCATGGGGTCTGGAACACTTTGGATATGAAGTCCCGTAAAGTGATCCCTGCTCTTCACTCGCAGCTGATGATCGCCTTCTAGGATTTTGAGCAAACCCTCAGCTATCAACGGACTTGATTTGTCTTTACCAACTGCCGTTTGAGTTGGACTAGCCATGCTCTTGCCCTTAGCATGGTAAGTTGTCGAGGAGTCTCTCTTAGGCTCAATGCTAAAATTTCTCCTCTATCCTTAGCCTTTCGAGGCGTTTGGATTTAAGGGAGCAGTTTAACCTCGTATACCAGTCGGAGGGTAGGAGCAGTTTAGACTCATGCACCAGTTGGAGTGTAAGGGGGCAGTTTAGACTCATGCACCAGTTGGAGTCTAGGGGGGAAGCTTATCTTAGGGCAAAGATGAAGACGAACCCTGATTTGTCTTCTCTTGGGGCAAAGACGAACCCTGAAATAGCAGCACATCGCATAGTAGGCCACTATCAAACAACAACGCCTTTTATGGGAAAGACGGTGCTGGGAGAATCAAATCGTTCAGGGACGTATGAGTGTGACGATTGATTGGACAACATCATTTGCGGGAATGATGGTGTCGGCTATCAGAGGTAATCGTTAACATGATAGGGATTGCCGCGATCGGAGCGACTTTGAGGACCTACCATCCTTTTGAAGAGGATTGGTAAGTTGATTTGTCAGAGGTGACCGTTAACATGACAGTGGGGGTCCCGCCATCCTATTGAAGAGGATTGGCGGGGGATTGTGGCTTTGGTCCTAACTATCTGAAGGTTTGACCAAGTGGGAGTTTGATGCAGCCCACCTGAACTGCTAGTCTCGCCTGTTTTGAGCGGTTCGCCATAACCGGGAACCTGGCTCAAGAAGTGGGGCTCGCCTAAACTGTTAAACTTGCCTGATTTGAGCGGTTCGCCGAAACTGGGAACCTGGCTCAAAGAGATGGGCTCGCCTAAACTGTTAAGCTCGCCTGATTTGAGCGGTTCGCCGAAACTGGGAACCTGGCTCAAAGAGATGGGCTCGCCTAAACTGTTAAGCTCGCCTGATTTGAGCGGTTCGCCGAAACTGGGAACCTGGCTCAAAGAGATGGGGCTCGCCTAAGCTGTTAAGCTCGCCTGATTTGAGCGGTTCGCCGAAACTGGGAACCTGGCTCAAAGAGATGGGGCTCGCCTAAGCTGTTAAGCTCGCCTGATTTGAGCGGTTCGCCGAAACTGGGAACCTGGCTCAAAGAGATGAGCTCGCCTCAACTGTTAAGCTCGCCTGATTTGAGCGGTTCGCCGAAACTGGGAACCTGGCTCAAAGAGATGAGCTCGCCTCAACTGTTAAGCTCGCCTGATTTGAGCGGTTCGCCGAAACTGGGAACCTGGCTCAAAGAGATGAGCTCGCCTCAACTGTTAAGCTCGCCTGATTTGAGCGGTTCGCCGAAACTGGGAACCTGGCTCAAAGAGATGAGCTCGCCTCAACTGTTAAGCTCGCCTGATTTGAGCGGTTCGCCGAAACTGGGAACCTGGCTCAAAGAGATGAGCTCGCCTCAACTGTTAAGCTCGCCTGATTTGAGCGGTTCGCCGAAACTGGGAACCTGGCTCAAAGAGATGAGCTCGCCTCAACTGTTAAGCTCGCCTGATTTGAGCGGTTCGCCGAAACTGGGAACCTGGCTCAAAGAGATGAGCTCGCCTCAACTGTTAAGCTCGCCTGATTTGAGCGGTTCGCCGAAACTGGGAACCTGGCTCAAAGAGATGAGCTCGCCTCAACTGTTAAGCTCGCCTGATTTGAGCGGTTCGCCGAAACTGGGAACCTGGCTCAAAGAGATGAGCTCGCCTCAACTGTTAAGCTCGCCTGATTTGAGCGGTTCGCCGAAACTGGGAACCTGGCTCAAAGAGATGAGCTCGCCTCAACTGTTAAGCTCGCCTGATTTGAGCGGTTCGCCGAAACTGGGAACCTGGCTCAAAGAGATGAGCTCGCCTCAACTGTTAAGCTCGCCTGATTTGAGCGGTTCGCCGAAACTGGGAACCTGGCTCAAAGAGATGAGCTCGCCTCAACTGTTAAGCTCGCCTGATTTGAGCGGTTCGCCGAAACTGGGAACCTGGCTCAAAGAGATGAGCTCGCCTCAACTGTTAAGCTCGCCTGATTTGAGCGGTTCGCCGAAACTGGGAACCTGGCTCAAAGAGATGAGCTCGCCTCAACTGTTAAGCTCGCCTGATTTGAGCGGTTCGCCGAAACTGGGAACCTGGCTCAAAGAGATGAGCTCGCCTCAACTGTTAAGCTCGCCTGATTTGAGCGGTTCGCCGAAACTGGGAACCTGGCTCAAAGAGATGAGCTCGCCTCAACTGTTAAGCTCGCCTGATTTGAGCGGTTCGCCGAAACTGGGAACCTGGCTCAAAGAGATGAGCTCGCCTCAACTGTTAAGCTCGCCTGATTTCACCTATGGGTGGCTCGGCTTTGGCCGAGCCCCCCCTTAGGCGTTGGGTTTCGTCGTTTTGTGTTTTTGGTTCAGTTCGTGATTCGGTTGACTTAGACTCTGATTTGTTGATCTGATTTGACAGTAAATCCGATTCCTGATTTGGCAGTAAATCCACTTCTAAGTTCGAGTCCGAAACTGATCTTGATTCGATGGTGATTCGTCCGAGTCTGCCCTTGGTTGGATGACTCGTTGACTCTTTGAACCCTTGGCTTGATTCTACACGCGAATGGATGTATTCCGTTGCTTGCGTGCGATTCGTTAACCTCGTCGCCTCGTTGGTTCATCGGTTTGTGCCGAGCTGTACTAAGGGACCTATAAGCAATTTTATACGCCTACATAAGGGTTTGCCAAAAATCCTATTATGCTTGCGATGACGGATTCGCTCTTTTAAACTCACGCAAACTCCATCTTCAAATTAGCTTTTATGGAGTCTGCGTTAGTAGTCAAAGCCTTGGTAATCTCCTCCTTCATAACACTACCAAATTGACCACATGAGTTGTGGAAGGCTATTCTGGTTTAATAGTCACTGACGCACCAGCTTCATAATTTGGTCTCGTGACCTGAGCACCCGGGGTAACATCATGTCCAGTCGAATTCTTCACAATCAGTGGATCCAAAGATTTGATTTCAGTAGGATCCTTGAACGTATTTTGGAGGATGACGACTTCAGACGTGTAGTAGCCTCAGAGATAGTAGTTGTATCAGCATCTATATCCGGTCCTACAATCAAAACTCACACGAAAGATCCTTTCGACTTACGCCCAATATGTTTTCCAGTCCATCTTTGATATGCTTATAGCATGCCTTCGATGTACACAATGTACACACTTGTGTACCAAAGGTGATGAACTTCCAAAATTTCCTATTGGGAATCCCACACATGGAGTTCAACCACAATTCAGATGTAAATTCCTAACAAAGATGATCAGTTTAATGTTAACTCAACGATATGAAATTCAAGTATTAACACGCTAGTTTCGGTTCAAGATTTCGACAACGGTCAGACGATAAACGTAGTGTCAGAAGAATTTTAGATTATTTGACAAAAGACTAAATAGACTGAAAGCTGAAAAAGTCAAAGAATTGAAGACCGGTCCTATCTTATCCAAAGTATTTCAGACTCATCTATAAAAGAATGAGGCTAAAACACTTTAGAGGGGGTATCTATAGGCGTCAAAAATTACCTATAGGTTCCCACACGTAGCTCTAGATGAAGAGAAGATGATAAACATTATCATTTGAGTCAAAGAGGATCATCCAATACTATAAAGAAGCACATGAAGTAAGTTGATGAAGCAACAACGTAACACGCGAAACGATAAAATAACGATGAAACAACTCAGTCAGGAGCTGTGTTTTTCCCACAAGGGGCGAAACAACATGGGTGTCTCTCCTACACCATGTATGTCTCACCATGGGAAGTTGTAGGTCTCTTCTCCAGCTTTCTAATGCATCTTGAATCACCTCATTCTGAGATCAGACGAGAGAATTAGAGGCAAAATATCCGAGACGGTCCAGACTGTTTCTCACCTGCAAGACACCAATGATGTCTCACACATTTTGGCAGAGATATAATTCTATTCTAAAGAAACTCAAAAGACAAAGTTTGTAGGTATCTTCGTTAGATTTCAAACGCATCTTAAATCATCTCATTCTGAGATAGTACAAGAGAGTTAGAGCCAAAATAGCAAAGACAACATAAACTGTCTCGGAAGTGCGAGACACCTCAGGGTGTCTCAGAAGTGCGAGACACCTCAGGATGTCTCGCACACTGAGAAGCTAACGACAAATTTTCTGATGGATTTCTTGGACTTTGTACGATCCACGTGGTTTCATAACTATTAGGGATCGTGTGTGAACGTGGGAGGGCCGTTACAGACGAAAAACATCACCCATAACTGTAGAAATAATGGTATTTAAACACGGGGAAGTCGGTCACAAAACTGACAGGCTGACCCCCTTCTTCTGAGACATGGAACGTGTCTTAGAAATAGGGGGCTATCAAGTTAGTTTAGTTTTGATTTTCTACCTTTAGTTATAGTTTCTATGTACTATAAATACCTCCCTATCACCTATATGCACGAGGAGGAGGGCAGAGAGAGTAGAGGATCAAGCAGATTCTAGGCAGAAACTTGAGCTTTTTTAGTGAATTTTGAGGAAGAGAGAGTTTTTATTGTTTTCAAGCATCATCAAGAGCCTTCAGCATTTCCTCGAGATCTAAGGTTTGACTTGATCTTGAGAAGAGTGTTTTATCTCACCTTGTTGAGATATTCACTTATGTCCTTATTTCTAAAATAAAATATCGACCCTAAGCCTTCTTTACGATTCAACTTGGATTTTAATTCGGTCGTCCACGAGCTAACGCACCCCCGGCATAGGCAAAGATCCTACAGAAGCAGCGGGTGATAAACATCCTCTTCGTGTATTTTTAGAGAGTTGTATTTTTTTATTTTCATTATGTAAGAAATTTTTATAAAAATACTAATTTTACTTTGAATCTATAATCGATAAACGTGTAATAGATTCAGCAATAAAAACAACTTTCGATGCGAACACACCTCGACAAAATTTTCCTCAAAATGAGCTAACACCAAACATGAACACCTCTGCGTCGTTTTATCAAATCCGGATGCACCAATTTGGTTGCCTATGTACCCCCTCTCCCAAGGGATTAAGATGCCCGTAGTTTATCCAAAAGGACGTGAATGGTCTCAACAATCACGAATTTGCAATAAATTTTCATAATGATCGAACTTGTTGCTCGGAACCACCTTAGTGAGCAGATCCACTGGATTGTCTTTTGTGTGGACCTTTACGACCTCCTCATCCCCATCTTCAAGAACATATCAAATGAAGTGATAACGAACATCGATATGCTTTGTCCTCGCATGAAAGACCTGATTCTTTGACAAATAAATAGCACTCATACTATCATAATAAATAGTGATGGATCACTGTGAAGCACCAAGATCCTCCAAAGGTCCTCGAAACCAAATTGCCTCCTTAACACCCTCTATAATCACCATATACTCTACCTTCGTCATGGATAAATCCACCGTAGACTGCAAGGTGCATCTCCAATACGCCGGCGCATGGGTCAAAGCGAACACATACCTCATCGTCGACCGACATTTATCCAAATCTCCGGCGTAATTTGAATCTATGTATCCAATACATAGCTGCCTACCGCTAGTGTCCCGCACAAAAACCAAACCAATTTTGAGAGTACCTCAAATGTACCTCAAAATCCATCTCATGACATCCCAATGACCCGGACCCATGTCGTGCATGTATCTCGAAACCATGCTCACTACCTGTGACAAATCTGGCCTTGTACAAACCATGGTGTACATCAAAGTTCCCACTGTGCTTACATACGGAGTCTTCGATATCAACTCTCTATCTTCAACTATTTTCGATGAAAGGTCAGCCAAAAACTTCAAATGGGCTCCTAATGGTACAGTAATTGGCTTCGTCTCTATGCTCACATTGAACCGTTGTAGAACCTTCTTCAAATAAGCTACCTGTGTCAAATAAATTCTTCCATTGTCTATGTCTCTATCGATCTCCATTCCCAAAATGCACTTTGCTTCACCCAAATCCTTCATCTCGAGCTCGCTCAAAAGCTGAATCTTTAATCTATCTATCGCAGATCTGAAAGTAGAAGCAACTAACATGTCATCAACATAAAGCAATAAGTAAATGTATGCACCTCCATAAAACTTGAGATAGTACATGTAAGAATCAAACTGGCTCCTAATATATGAATGACCGATCATGAACCAATCAAATCGCCTATACCACTGTCGCGGAGATTGTTTCAAACCGTATAGCCATTTCTTCAACCTACAAACTAACTTTTTCTTCCTTGCAGCTCAGAACCCTAATGGCTGATTGATATAGATTTCCTCATCAAGATCACCATGAAAAAATGTTGTTTTCACATCCAATTGATCTAATTCCAAATCATACTATGCCACCAAAGCTAGTAAAATCCAAATCGAAGAATGCTTCACCACCGGAGACAAGACCTCATTGTAGTCAATACCTTCCTCCTGTGCATATCCTTTTGTAACCAACCTAGCCTTGAACCTCACGGGAGTGCCTTCAATGCCCTCCTTCTTCATATACACCCACTTGCAACCAATAGCCTTCCGTCCCTTTGGAAGTTCAACAAGCTCTCATGTGTCGTTCTTATGAAGAGACTCCATCTCCTCCTACATAGCCATCTGGCACAAATCAGCCTCCGAACTCTGTTTGGCCTCTCTGAATGTAGTAGGAATCATCTCATCGACACTCTCCACCAGTAGTGCATATGCAATGACTGTGTCTGTATACCTCGCTGGCATCCGTATGTCTCTCATCGGCCTCCGAACCATAATAGAATCTTGAACCTGAGCTGTCGATCCCTGATCCTACTCAATTGTATCTGTGTCCTCCAAATTATTACCATGCTCACTTGGTATCACCTCAGTCGGCACTCTAATGGATACAGTCCTATCTGGATACTGTGAAGCTGCATCAATCTCCACCACCTATGATATCTCATCTGTCGTGATGCTCTCCACCTGATGAGAGCTGGGAAGCTTTAAGACCGAAGCCTCATCAAAAATGACGTCTCTACTCAGCACAATCTTCTTATCAACTGGATTCCAAAGCTTGTATCTTTTCACACCACGCTTGAATCTAACAAATATAGCCTTTTTAGCTTAAGGTTCTAATTTATGAGTCTTCGCATAATAAAATGCAGGGTACCCAAATACCTTGAGCTTATCACAGTCGTGTGCTAGATCTCCCGACCACATCTCTATAGGGATTATCCCCTCAATCGCAGATGAAGGTAACCTATTAATGAGGTGGCTCGTATATGAAAGTGTTTCAGCCCAAACGATCTTCTCCAAACCACTCTGTGATAACAAACATCGGACCTTATCCAGTAAAGACTGATTCAATCTCTCTGCTACCTAATTCTGCTGTGACGTATGACTAACTGTGAAGTATCTCTCTATGTCATCGTCTCGACATAGCTGCTGAAAGGGGTCTGAAGTGTACTCGCCACCATTGTCGGATCTTAACGTCTTGATCTTCTCATAGTCTGCAGTCTTGATCTTCCACTCCACAAATAACTCTAGGACTTTATTTTTATGCTTCATGGTATACACCCAACAACACCTAGAATATTCATCCACAAAAGTGATGAACCAATATCGACCACCAAGTGATACCGTCTTGGTGGGACCCTAAACATCTGTGTGCACATAGTCGAAGGTGCCCGTCGTCCTGTGTACAACCATCTCGAACTTCACTTTTGTCTTCTTGCTAAGAATACAATGCTCACAGAATTCTATCTTTCCACTCTTGGCTCACTTCAATTGCCCCTGCTTGCACAAAGCATGCAGTGACTTTTTACCTGTGTACCCCAACCTAAAGTGCCAAAGTCTGCTCGCGTCCACCTCTAAAATGGTTGAAGCTACCTGACCAATCTCGATGCTTCCCTTCAGATAATACAAATTCCTACTGTGGACTCCCTTCATCACCACCAAAGATCCCTTAGTAATCTTCACTACAGTGTTCTCAAATGTCACCTTGAATCCCTTTGCCTCCAAAGCTCCAATGGAAATAAGATTCTTCTACAACTGAGGAACGAATCTCACTTTATTTAGTTCACGAATAACTCCATCGTGCATCCGGATCCTAACGATATCTATCTCATAAATACCACAGGATTGATCATTTCCCATGACTACCATGCCCCCCCATCGAATCTCTCGAACGATGCAAACCAATCTCACCAGGGAGTCATATGATAAGTAGCACCAGAATCTAGCATCCAATCAAATGCATCCATATGGTGAAAGTACCCTAATACCACTAGGAAAGAACCCTAGAGGAGGGGTGAATAGGGTTTATGCTAATCTAATCCGATTTAATACCAATTAAAAACTAATAATAAATATCCTAGCAAATAAGATATTCAATGAGATATATGCAAGGACAAACATTATAAACAGGGGTAAACAAATAGTGTAAACAATATAGTGGACAAACTAAATAATGAGACAATGGCGATATGAGCAATGAAACAATATAGTGGACAAACTAAATAATGAGACAATGGCGATATGAGCAATGAGCACAAGTATAAATGAACGCCAATGCAAACTCAAACACAATCAAATAATCATGGAGTTTGGACCTTTCATCCTACGTCTTCGCTCCCCACTCCCGGGGAGAAATCCACTACACAACCGGGTTTTTAACGCTCACCTGAATAACATTTTACACCTCACAACTCGGTTTTCTAGCTCACCAAAAACTTTACAATCACTCACAATGTAAACACACTAACTACCACCTCAAGTGTTGGTCTCTAGCCAGTGTCTCCCTCAAGTGTTAGGAATTACAACCTCTCTCTAGACATTACCACTTACCCCACTCCTCTTGGGACGACCCCGTCTCTCACCACACACTCTTCTTAGTGTACTAGTGTAATACAAAGTGAATCTCATAATTTAGGCACTCAATACAAATGATTTGTTCTCTAATACAAGGCAAGAACTCAATTAGGCACAACTCAAAGATATAATCTCTCACAACCCCAATTATACTATGTATGAAAATACTAAAAGCTCAAGTGGGTGTGTGTAACAATGAGATTTAATAAAATAAAATCAAACTAAACTCAATATAGATTCTAGATTATGGAAATGAAAATCACACATATAAAATAGCTAGATTGAGTTTAGAAAACTTCTCCAATAAATGACAAGAGTGAGAGAGAGATGAGTTGAAGCTCAAACACCAAAGGATGATCTCCTCTTTGCTCTTGTGAAGATTTCTTCACAAACTAAACTCTTGAAACAAAAGGATGATCTCCTCTTTGCTCTTGTGAAGATTTCTTCACAAACTAAACTCTTGAAACAAACTAAAAACCCTTGTAAACTTGTTTAAAAACTTCTTTCTTATATAAATGAACTGAGGATATGTGGGGGTATTTATAGGAAACCCCAAAGCCAAGAAGAAACCAACAAAACTTAGCAAAAGGACAAAAACAAAAAAGCTAGAAAAAACTAACCGTTGGGCCATCAGTCGACTGATACTGTCAGTCGACTGATGAGCTGACCGTTATAGGCTAGCAACACATCATCAGTCGACTGATGAACTCGTCAGTCTACCAATGACCTCATCAGTCGACTGATCAGTCGACCAAAATAAAATAGAAACTTTTTGTTATTCCAGACATTTTCTTCAGTCGACTGAACATCTTTATCAGTCAACTGATAACACTGTATCAGCCTGATTTGAATAGTAAAACTGATTTTTAAAGTGCCTTTAAAAATAGCAAATAAATTCTAAAAAATATAAAACTTTGGGAAATCATTGTAAACATATAAATGAACTTGTTACAAAAAGAATTTTTGGAATTGCACTTATCAATAGAAAAAAAATCATCATTTTTCAAATATGTCCAAAAACATGAAAACTAAACATACATGCTTTTGTCATTTGACATAAATGTAGGATCTGAAATAGATACACTAGAACACTAGAGGGGGGGTGAATAGCATTCTTTTAAAATTTATGCAAAGTAGATTATAAATTGTAAAAAAAATGACAATCTCAGAAATTTACAATCACAAACACAATGATTTATACTGGTTCTACCAATCCGGTGTACATCCAGTCCCCAAGCAAATCCTGCTTGAGAGTTTCCACTATGATTTTAAATAAACTTACAAAATCAAAAGCAAACCTGACCAATTTGTAAGTCCCTACAAATTGCAACACCAATTTGACAAACACCTTGCCAATATGCACACCAATCTCTAAACCAAGAGATTAACACCTCTCACAACTTGAGAGAACTTTTGAAGCAACAATTTCAATTCCTATAAGCCTTGATTTGTAGTGTAGTGTAGTAGTGGCTTAGGAATAATTCTAACTTCTATAAATTGCCTAAACAATAAGTATTTGAATGATGTTCAGAGGCAATTTCAGAAACTTTTCTTTTTCTCAAAATCTGAATATTTTTCACTTGAAAAAATGCACAAAAATCAAAGCTTATGGGTATGTAGGTCTCTTCATTTTTTCTGAACAGATAACCTATTTATAGCCCTTGAAAAGACAATTTTTTAAACTTTAAAAACGTTTAAAAACGGCTATAAACAGTCATAAATTCAAACTTTGAAATCTGGAAAAACTGTATCTGTAGTCGACTACAATACAGATTAGTCGACTACACTGAGTTCAAACAGACTCTGTGTATTCAGAAAATTTCTCAGTAGTCGACTACAATGCTCATTAGTCGACTACACTGTATTTTGACAGAAACTTGTAAAATGAATTTTGCCTTCAGTAGTGGACTATAATGTAGATTAGTCAACTATACTGTAAAATAACAGAAACATATGTTTCTGTCAAACACCTGAGTAGTAGACTATAATCTATATTAGTCGACTATACTGTAAAATAACATAAATATATATTTAAGTTTTATACACGAGTAGTCGACTACTATTCTAATTAGTCGACTACTAAGAGTAAAAATTATAAAATAAAATATTTTTATACTCAAGTTTTTAACTATAATTCTAGTGGTTAACATAGAAGATTTCTATAGTTAACCAACACACTAAGCCTGTGTTAGTGTGTTCTAATATTGTGCGTGTGCGTGTGTGTGATCAAGGCTTGTACAATAATTCTAAGTAAAGAAAATGTAAAATACATTATCTCATATGTTCTTCATTTTCTTCACTTCATAATGCCTTGAAATCAACTTGCACTTGTTCATATTCTGATATTGAAATCTGTATATAAAAGTTAGTGCACACATTGTATAAATTGTTATCATCAAAATACTATCATGGAGATATGATATTCAACATTCTCCCCCTTTTTGATGATAACAAATAATTTATGCATAAGTATGTATTTTATAATCAGATTTAAACATAATGAAATAACCATACTTACTCCCCCTGCATATATGCAAATTTAAGTCTATAACAATACATAACAATACCTATTTCTCCCCCTTTGTTATCAACAAAAAGAGGAAAACATTTATGCTGAACATGACATTATTTCTTCAACATGAGCTAAAACTTCAAACAAATCATCCAGGTTATGAACATAGTCCATAACTTCACCCATCCAAATTGGTAGGCAAAGACTTGTCATAAAGATCAAAAGTTCCACAATGTTCATCACCATGATCTATTTAAAATATGTAGCACATATATTAACTAACCAAACATCATCATAGATAAGTAAACACACAATCAACATACTTGACACAGTAGCAACATAAATAACATATTACATAAGTCCTAACATCTCACAACTACAAAGTTTTTGATACTTAAACAAAATAACATAATTGTTTTTAAACTTAACATAAAAACATCCTAAGGTGCTGGAGGAGGTTGCTGTCCTTGAAAATATGCATTAAGCTTTGTGTCCAAGTCTTCAAACTTCTTGATTAGCTCTTCTTGATTACTAATGATATATGAATTCTGAGAATATAGAGCTCTTTGACCAGTTTCAAGTTCAAGAATACGTGCACTTAAAGTATTTAGAGTGTTGTATTGCACGTCTGAAAAGCATGAGGGTTCTATAGGAAATGGTGGTGGTTGACTAGAAGAAACTCCTGCTTGAGTTGAAGATTGTGGAATATCTTGTGGAATTTCTTCTTGATGAGGTTCATTTTGAGGATTTTGTTCTTGAATTTCAAAATTTGTCAACTTCATCCTAGTTAGGGCATTGGAATCAAAGAATTCAATAGAACGGACAACAAAATTTTCAGATTGGAGATCCACATGAAATTTGTCAAAGATTTTTGTTAAAAATGCACCATAAGGAAGAAATCCTCTTGGTATTATCAAAAGATTATCAAAGTAAACTTCAGCTCAATTAACTTGGATATGTCCCATTATAGCATATAGAGCATTTGCTAAATCTAGGGAAATGAAATGAAAACTCCCAGTTTTTGGAAATAAGTTATAAGCTAGGATTCATGCAATGAACCTAGGAATTGGACGAAGTTTGTTTGAGTTGTTTAAAGGTTTGCTATATCCAGGAAGAAATATATAATTAGATAAAAGATCTGAATCATTCATCCTAACTGACCTAAGAGAAACTCCTTGATAAGGAATATTGAATATTTTTTCAATTGACTTTGTAGTTAAGTCAATCTCTATTCCTTTAACAAGAGTCTTAAGTTTTTCAGAACCACCAATAGTTCCCACACGTTCTATATTAGTATAGAACAATTGCACAAAAAATGGATATGTGGGTTTTCTATTTTCAGCAGAGAATAATTCAAGCAAGCCCACATTTTCAAAATATGACCCAAAATTCCAGGGAATAAAATCATCAAATTTCACAAATCGTCCTAGAAGAACATCAAAGGATGATATTTTGTTAAATTCTTCTAATAAATCAGGACTTTTTAAATAAATGATGATTTCATCATTAACAGAAGTATGAGTTTGCTTAGCTTTCTTAGATCTAGACATGATGAAACAGTTAAATACCAAAAGATTCAGAGATCAAGTTTAGAAATATACCCCAAACAGTTGAAACCCTAGATTAGTCGACTAGAACTTGGAGTAGTCGACTACTGATATTGACCGCTTGACAGATTTGAAAGAAAATTGAAGAACTTGATGAAAAAAAATTGAGAACAACGAAGATGCCCTAACCTGGAATCGTGGGTTCTAAAGAGGAAGAAGAGGGCACGGTTTTTAGATGGGTTAGTGGATAGTTTTTAGGTTTTTACTTTATCTTTTAAAAGAAATTATAATGTATGGTTCATATTTGATAGTGAAATAACTGTAGGGTTAAGATTTGATCTTAGATATGTGGCTAGGATTGATAGAGTTAAAAATCTATGGTTGAGATGAGTTTTACTTAACTTAAACGGGTATTGGGTATTGGGTTTTGGGTTTGAATCTAAGTAAAAAACCAATAAGCTTTAAAACTATAAAACTGTGAGTTCAAAATCAGTAGTCAACTAATAGTAAAAGTAGTCGACTACACTATAATCGACAGAAAGATGATTTTTCAGTTTATGACTTAGAGTAGTCGACTATAACTAATATTAGTCGACTACACTGTAAACAACAGAAAGTTGATTTTAAGATTTTAACTTAGAGTAGTCGACTATAGAAGCAAGTAGTCGACTACACTGTAATTCACAGAAAAACTTATATGTAAGAATTGTGCATGTAGTCGACTATAAGTCAAATTAGTCGACTATAAAGGTTATGAATGTATATGAGTTTGTGTTTAAAATTTTAATTTAAATCTTCAATTGAACATATACCTAATTCCCTTCTTAATTTAACATAAATTTCTTCTTTTAAGGGTTTTGTTAATATATCTGCTATTTGTTTATCTGTAGGTATAAATTCTAATGAAATGTCACCTTTAAGCACATGATCACGTAAAAAATAATGTCTAATATCAATGTGTTTTGTACGTGAATGTTGAATAGGATTTTTAGATAAATTAATTACACTAGAATTATCACACATAATAGATGATATGGAACTATTTATTCCATAATCAGTTAAAGTTTGTTTCATCCATAATATTTGTGCACATGCAAGACTTGCAGCAATATATTCAGCTTCAGTTGTTGATAATGATACTGAATTTTGTTTTTTACTAAACCAAGATACAAGTGAATGTCCTAAGAAATGACATGTTCCACTTGTACTTTTTCTATCAGATTTACATCCGGCAAAATCAGCATCACTATATAAAATTAAATCAAATGAACTATGTTTTGGATAAAACAAACCATAATTTGTAGTATCTTTAATATATCTAAATATTCTTTTTACTGCTTTAAGATGTGAAACTTTAGGATTTGATTGAAATCTTGCACATAAACATACACTAAACATAATATCAGGTCTACTAGCAGTAATGTAAAGAAGTGATCCAATCATACCTCGATAGAGCTTTTGATCAACATTCTTACCATTTTCATCTTTGTCAAGAATTGTAGTAGTGCTCATAGGTGTTGGTTTGCTTGTTGAATTTTCCAATCCGAATCTTTTAAGTAAATCTTTTGCGTACTTGCTTTGATTGATGAAAATTCCTTCTTTCAATTGTTTAATTTGAAGTCCAAGGAAGAAATTTAGTTCACCCATGTGACTCATTTCAAATTCATCCTGCATAGTCTTAGCAAATTCTTGACAAAGATTGTTGTTAGTAGAACCAAAAATAATATCATCTACATATATTTGAATTAGTAAAATATCTTTATTTATTTTCTTAATAAATAATGTTGAATCAACTTTTCTAATTTTAAAACCTGAAGTTAAAAGAAACTTCTTTAATCTATCATACCAAGCACGAGGTGCTTGTTTAAGACCATATAAAGCTTTCTTAAGTTTAAAAACATGATTTGGAAAACTTTCATGTTTAAAACCTGAAGGTTGTTCTACAAAAACTTCTTCTTTTATAAAACCATTTAGAAAAGCACTTTTAAAATCCATTTGAAATAATTTAAAATTCATAAAACATGCAAATGTAAGTAAAATTCTAATTGATTCTAATCGAGCAACAGGTGCATAAGTTTCATCATAATCAATTCCTTCTTCTTGATTATAACCTTGAGCAACTAATCTAGCTTTGTTTCTAATAACTTGACCAAATTCATCTAATTTGTTTCTAAAAATCTATTTTGTTCCAATAATGGATTTATTTTGAGGTCTAGGTATAAGATCCCAAACATTATTTCTAGTAAATTGATTAAGTTCATCTTGCATAGTAATTATCCATGAATCATCAAGAAGTGATTCTTTTATATTTTTAGGTTCAATAGTTGAAATAAAAACAGTATGAGCAATCAAATTAAAATGAGATCTAGTAGTTACTTTATCAGAAATATTTCCAATAACTAAATCATGTGGATGATTTTTAACTTCTACAAAATCTTTAGGTAAATCATTTTGTAAATTATCATCTTTTGTAATATCTATCATAGGAGTATCATGTATAGTATCAATTATATCATTATCATTATTTAATATAATAGGTGATTTTGAAAAAATTTCATCAAAAGAAACATGTAAATATTCTTCAATAACTAATGTTCTTTTGTTATATATTCTATATGCTTTACTGTGATTAGAATATCCAATAAAAATTCCTTCATCAGATTTAGAATCAAATTTATCTAAGTTATCCTTTGTATTTAAAATAAAACATTTACAACCAAAAACTTTAAAGTAAGATACTTTAGGAATCTTGTTATAAAACAATTCATAAGAGGTTTTCTTTAAAATAGGTCTTAATAAAACTCTATTTAATATATAACAAGCTATTGATACAGCTTCTGCCCAAAAATATTTTAGTAAATTACTATCACACAACATGGTTCTAGCACATTCTTATAAAGATCTATTTTTCCTTTCTACAACTCCATTTTGTAGAGCAGCACGAGGAAAAGAAAAAGTATGTGTTATACCATGTTTATCACAAAAATTTACAAATAATTCATTTTCAAATTCACCTCCGTGATCACTACATATAGAAATAATAGAAGTAGATTTTTGATTTTGAATTCTTTTGTAAAATATAGAAAACTCATTAAAAGCATCATTTTTATGTTTGAGAAAAATTACCCATGTGAATCTAGAATAATCATCAACAAGAACAAATGCATATCTACTTCCATTTAAAGATGCTACTCTAGATGGACCAAAAAGATCTATATGAATTAATTCTAATGGTCTATTTGTAGATATTACATTTTTAGATTTGAAAGAAGATTTGTGTATTTTTCCTTGTTGACATGCATCACAAAAATTATTTTTAAAAGACATCTTAGGTAAACCATTTACTGAATCATTTTTAGAAATCTTAGACATGTGTTTAAAGTTAACATGTCCAAAACATTTATGCCATAAAATAGAATCATCAGATGATGCAATAAGACAATGTTCATTTGAAATATTTTTCATAGGTAAAACGTATATGTTATTCTTTCTATGGCCTTTAAAAATAATAGTTATTAAATCAATATCATAAATTAAGCATGATTCTTTTTCAAAAACAATTTTAAAACCTTTATCACAAAGTTGACTAATACTAAGTAAATTACGTTTAAGACCATCAACTAATAAAAAATTATCAATGATAGGTTTGTTTGGATTACCGACAGATCCAATACCGATGACTTTTCCTTTGTTGTTATCTCCAAAAGTAACGGTACCACCATCCTTGTTTTGAAAAGATGACAACAATTGTATGTTTCCAGTCATATGTTTGGAGCAACCACTATCCAAAATCCACCTATCTTTCTTGGGTACCTGAAATAATAAACATTTACATTTTGGTACCCATACTATGTTGGGTCCTTTAAATTAGCCTTTAGGAAACCAAACCCATGAAGAGTTTGATTTGCCTAAATAGTTAGGTGATAAACAAATATTTTTAATAAAATCAGAAATATAAAAATTCTTATGTAAAGAAGATAATTCTTTTGGAACCCAAATAGAAAAGAATTTTGATTTCTTTTTACACAAATTTTCAGTTCTATAATCATACAAATCTTCTCTTTGAAAAGAAAGAATGTTATTAAGATTTTCTTTACCTTTATTAAATTTGCTTACAGAATGTTATTAAGATTTTCTTTACCTTTATTAAATTTGCTTACATTCAAACATATATCCTCATATCTTGATTTAAAAGAAGAAATATCTTTATCTAAACTATTAATGCAAATTTTTAAATCATTACATTCTGATTTTAAATAAATATTCTCATTAGATAAACATTCATTTTCTTTAAGCAAAGAATATTTTTCTTCTTTCAATTCAATTACTTGAGAATTAGAAAAAGTAGAAGAATTTAAATCAGAAATTTCTTCAAGTAATCTTTTATTTTCACCTTTAAGAAAATTATGTGATGTCTTTAATCTCACAAAAATTTCATATAATTCATTGAAAGCATCTAAAAGCTCTTCATTGTCACTTACTTCATCTTGTGCCATAAAACACATGTGAGCACTTTCCTTTTCTTCAATATCTTCATCTGAAGATGATTCATCACTATCATCCTAAGTGACTGCCATTGCTTTCCTTTTCTTGTTATTTTGAATGTTATTAAATTTGTTAAAATAACTTGATTTTTGCTTATTCTTTAACATTGGACAATCTTTCTTCATATGACCTGGTTTATTACACTTAAAACAAAGAGGGTTATTTGAAATTGAACTCTTAGATTTAAAATTACCTCGTTTTATAAATTTTTGAAATTTTCGTGCAAACATGCCCATTTCTTCATCATCATCATCTGAATATTCTTTATCGGAAATAGTATTGAATGCAAGAACTTTCTTGTTCTTATTTTCTTCATCATTCTTTTTATCTTTAATTTGAACTTCATATGCCATAAGATTACCAATATGATTTTCAACCGTAAGAGTTGACAAATTATTAGCTTCTTCAATAGCGGTAACTTTTTTTTCCCATTGTGGAGTAAGTAATCGAAGTATCTTTCTTATCATCTCCACTTGTGTATATATTTTTCCAAGACCAATGAGAGAATTTGTGATGTCGGTGAATCTTGTAAACATTTCTCCAATAGTCTCATTTTCCTTCATCTTGAACAATTCAAATCGTGCACAAGAACAGAAATTTTAGATTCTTTAACTTTATTTGTACCTTCATGAGTTACCTCAAGTGTATGCCAAATATCGTATGCATATATGGCCGTTGACACCCTATTGAACTCATTCTTGTCAAGTGCACAAAATAATGCATTCATTGTTTTTAAATCTGTAAGGACCATGAATTTTCGATACTAGTTAAAATACTTTTTTGGTATTTTAAAATATTTAATTATGATTTTTAAAAGTGTATTTTTATTTTTTTGATTTTCTATAATTTCTATGATTTAAAAATCTGATTATATAATTATTTAAATGATTTTTATATTTATAAATTTATTTTGTACTGTAAAAAATTTCTAGAATTAATTTGTTATGTTATCGGTATTATCCGTATTATTTTAAATAATATATTGTATTATTAATATTATTATAAATTATTTCATATAATACATGGTATTATTAATTACGTGTTTTTGGTATAATTTGTTGAATTATTCTACTGTTACATATTTTCTGTCGTATTAGTATAACTAGTACGTTTTACTGCGTACGTAATTATTCCATAATTATTTTATTTTAAATGTAAATAAAAATATTTTTTATTATTCATTATTCTCGTTTAATTATACAATATATGTATATTTTGACTATTTTGTATCAACTGTCGTATTTGCACAACAGGTACGTTTTTATTTGTAGGTATTTATTATGTAATTAGTTTAATTTTTAAATACTCGTAACTATTTTATTTTAATTATTTTTTTATTATTTAAGCCTAACACTAACCCTAATATATATATATATATATATATATATATATATATATATATATATATAATATACCTCTCTCTCTCCTCTCTCTGGTTCACAAGAAAAACGCTCCGCCTTCCTCTATTTCTCTCCTCTCTTTCTCTTTTCTCTCTCTCTCGTGAAACCCGCCGCCCCTGAAATGCCCTATGCCACCGCTTGCTGCCTCCGATGACCCGCCCCCTCTCCCGCCGTGACCTCCTCCTCCTTGACCCGCGCAACCCCACGCCGCTCCGTCGAACCTCCACCGCGCCTCCGCCGGCTGCGAGCGCCAGCTAGCCACACCAGCTACAGACCTCCTCCACCGCCTTCCCAACTCGCCGCCGACCTCCGCCCCCTCTCTCCCCAGCCGCGTCTAGGTCCAAGCCGACCCCACGGTGCTCAGCCTCTACAGCCCGAACCACCAGCAACACCAACGCCGCCGCTCAGCCTCCCTTGTGGCCGCCTATTCGCCGCCTCCTTCGACCAGGCCACACCTGACCATCTCGCCCGAACCCTCAGCTCCAGCAGCCCCTCCCCTTTGTCGTCCGCCCCCTCGTCGTCGACGAGTGTCACGAGATCCCACAGTCCTTCGTCGGAGTTCCCCGCTGTGCACGCGCTCTCCTGCGCTCAGATCGACCCGCGTCGTCGACGTCGATTCGTTCGACGTAGTCGTAGGCAAGATCCCGCATCACCTCATTACCATTACAATTTCTATATATGTTATTTATTATATATGTTGTTTAGATTATGATATTATGCGTGTGATGATGATGAATGTTGTTAAGTATTATTGTGGTAGATTACTTATGAAATGATGAATATAAAATGACAAGCTTGCATTTTGAAAGCTAGATAAATTTTAAGAGTTGTTATCGAAAAAGAAAATTAGAATAATTAAAAAGAAAAGATAAACAATTACTATTCATATAGAATAATATAATAATAATAATATATTTAAAAGGTTATTTTTTGAATAATTTATGAGAAATAAATTAAAAGGATTTATTTTGGAATTAATAAATTTATGAGCATGATGATTGGAAATTACGATATTTTATGTGTATTTATTTGATAGATATAGTTTCATCTTGTACTGTTTTTAGTAGTTGTTCACGATTCTTGTTCATGATCCACGACACTGTTAATTAGTATTTATTGCATTTATCATTCTTTATTATAATTGAGAATTGTTAGGAGTTTACGACTATAATGACTTGTGTTTTATGGATAATACCCAGAGGCTTGTGTGTTGATGACTTAGAAAACAAGAAGAGTTAGGATGGGTTAGTTTGTTAGGCCAGTGAACCGATACGCACTGGAGAGTCTGTTAGAGTTAGGATGGGTTAGTTTGTTAGGCCAGTGAACCGATACGCACTGGAGAGTCTGTTAGGCCAGTGAAACGATACGCACTGGGTGAGTCTGTTAGGCCAGTGAAACGATACGCACTGGGTGAGTCTGTTAGGCCAGTGAACCGATACGCACTGGGTGAGTCTGTTGGGCCAGTGAACCGATACGCACTGGGTTAGTCTGTTGAGCCTGTGAACCGATACGCACTGGGGTTAGACGGTTAGACCAGTGACTTGTTATAGAATGGCTAGTTACATGAATTGTTACTTGGATGAGTTTTGATCCTTGTGAGATATAGGCCAGTTATGTTTCTTTCCATACCTAGATCGGGATTAATGTTTAATTATCTACAATTTGAGGCATATGGTATATACATGAGGGTTTCCTTGTTTGGATTATTTCGCTCGACGTACTACGCCTCGAGTTGTAGATTTTTAAGTATTAATTCCATCTAGTGGTATGACCTTGTTATGTGGATGATTATAGGGTGGTTAGCTGCATGATCTTGTTACTCGGATATTTATGAATTCTCTTGTCTATTATAATCTAGTAACGGATTGTATCTAGCTTGTTAGTATTTCAGTTGCATACTCTATTATTACTACTATTATCACATGTTTCTATTATCGCATTGGTCACTCTTCTATTATTATTACTACTGTTGCATCTGTTATTGCCTTAGTCATTCGACCATTTCCTTCTCCATTGTGGGATCTTGCCGTGCGCCATGCACCTGACGTACACCTGTTTTCTATGGTGTACGTCAGACTTAGAGGAAGAACAGGTTCAGTTGGGAAATCATCAGGAACCAGAGGATTCTCAGCAGGAGTGCCTAGCGGATGGAGCAGAAGAAGAAGCCAAAGTTTAGTTATTGGTCCTCAGTTTTCTTTTGTACTACATTCCATTTCTATTTGATCAGTGTATTTTGTATCTCTTTAGTTTTCATTTGTTCAGATTTGTATAAGGGTATGTTTGACCCGTATTTTATGTCTGGGATATATATTCATTGATGATATGTCTATTTTTATTCTGGGTTGTCTTTATATTCTTGCTATGTGTGATCGGGGACCTGTGACTTCTTGTATTTGTTTCTAGACGCTTAGCGTATTGGATTGAGAAGAAAAGAAAGAGAAAAAAAAAGATAGTGTATATTTCTTCTTAATCTAATACGTCGCGGGCTTGTTCACGTCCCGATTCCCTGGTATTTTGGGAAGCGGGGCGTGACAAAATCCAAATTTGCATTATTTCTTTGAGAAGTAGTCCATTCTGTAAAAGGAGTTGTTGGCTTCTCATATTTCATTTCCACAACGTTCCAAAGTTCGTAGCCAATTGATTGAAGGTAAATCTTCATTCGGCACTTCCAATAGTTGTAGTTCAATCCATCGAACATTGGTGGACGATTTGTTGAGTGACCTTCTTTGAATTGTGAAGTAGGTGTACATCCAGTCCCCAAGCAAATCCCGCTTGAGAGTTTCCACTATGATTTTGAATAAACTTACAAAATCAAAAGCAAACCTGACTAATTTGCAAGTCCCTGCAAATTGCAACACCAATTTGACAAACACATTGCCAATATGCATACCAATCTCTAAACCAAGAGATTAACACCTCTCACAACTTGAGAGAACTTTTGAAGCAACAATTTCAATTCCTATAAGCCTTGATTTGTAGTGTAGTGTAGTAGTGGCTTAGGAATGATTCTAACTTCTGTAAATTGCCTAAACAATAAGTATTTGAATGATGTTCAGAGGCAATTTCAGAAACTTTTTTTTTCTCAAAATCTGAATATTTTTCACTTGAAAAAATGCACAAAAATCAAAGTTTGTGGGTATGTAAGTCTCTTCATTTTTCTGAACAGCTAACCTATTTATAGCCCTTGAAAAGACAATTTTTTGAACTTTAAAAACGTTTAAAAACGGCTATAAACAGTTATAAATTCAAACTTTGAAATCTGGAAAAACTGTATCTGTAGTCGACTACAATACAGATTAGTCGACTAAACTGAGTTCAAACAGACTCTGTGTATTCAAAAAATTTCTCAGTAGTCGACTACAATGCTCATTAGTCGACTACACTGTATTTTGACAGAAACTTGTAAAATGAATTTTGCCTTCAGTAGTCGACTATAATGTAGATTAGTCGACTATACTGTAAAATAACAGAAACATATGTTTCTGTCAAACACCTGAGTAGTCGACTATAATCTATATTAGTCGACTATATTGTAAAATAACAGAAACATATATTTAAGTTTTATACACGAGTAGTCGACTACTATTCTAATTAGTCGACTACTAAAAGTAAAAATTATAAAATAAAATGTTTTTATACTCAAGTTTTTAACTATAATTCTAATGGTTAACATAGGAGATTTCTATAGTTAACCAACACACTAAGCCTATGTTAATGTGTTCTAATATTGTGTGTATGCGTGTGTGTGATCAAGGCTTGTACAATAATTCTAAGTAAAGAAAATGTAAAATACATTATCTCATATGTTCTTCATTTTCTTCACTTCATAATGCCTTGAAATCAACTTGCACTTGTTCATATTCTGATATTGAAATCTGCATATAAAAGTTAGTGCACACATTGTATAAATTGTTATCATCAAAATACTATCATGGAGATATGATATTCAACAATAAACACAATATTAAAACTTTTGTAAAATGATTTTATAGACTTAATGAATTGATATAAACTGATATTAAAGTCTATAAACTAATAAAACAATATTTTATCAAAAACACCTATATTTTGATAAAATCAACAAATACGTGTGTGTGATTAATATGAACTTAAAGTATCTACACACAAGTATAAAACCTAAAACTAAATTACCCAAGCTTGATAGATCTTCAATATTCTTGACTTGGTTGCGGATGAAGCTTGATCTTGAATATGACTTGATGTGCAATGGCTTCATTCCACTATTCCGCCAACCTCCATTTGATGTGATCGTGAAGGCTCAAATCATCCAACCTCCAACATATTATTTTCCTAGAATAAATATAAAACACAAACACTAGACAAACAACATTAGGAATTGTTTGTAATCATCAAAACAAGATTAGAAAATGTAGGCTCATAACATGAGACCTAACAATCTTCCCCTTTTAGATGATGACAAACAATCTACACAAAGAGTATATAAGATAAGGAATAAAGTACAATACTCTTAAAATATACTCACAATCCACTTGTTTCTCCCCCTTTGGCAACATCAAAATAGGGAAACAAAAGAATAAGAGAGCGAAAGCTCCCCCTACAAATAAGCACGGTGAGTATAAAATAAATATAGGGAAAAACTCCCTCTATCAAAATGCCTTATGAAATATATGCAGTGAATACTAAGGCATATATATGTGAGCAAACATAGAAATAGAAAAACATGTTAGGTACAACTCACATACAAAAAGACAATGAGAACACATATTGATATGTCATTATGAAATAATGTCTCATTATAAAAACATAAAAACCATGTTTAAAAGTAGATTTATGAAATCAAAAGAAAAAGAACATGAAAATCATGCAAAAAGTTTTCAAATAAAAACAAATCACTCAAATGAAATCATAAATTACATTAAATCATCTAAAAACATAAAACCAAACCATTATTGATTTTTAAAAAGTAAGAGAGGCAACCATATCAAGCTCTTAAGCTTGTTTCGACCCATATAAACATTTTAGTACCTGGTAAACATGATTTGGGAAATAAACACCCAATAAATCCGGAGGTTATATAAATACAAACCTCTCAGCAAAAATCAAAACTAATAATCATTAAAACAAAAGAATTGATCAAAGAAAAATTATTTTCATATTCAAAAAAAAAATTTAAAACATAATTTTCAAAACCAAGAAAAGAAAAAAATAATAAGAATCTTGGTTTAAAAGGATTTTGGCACACAAACATTCTTGGTGCCGGATTGTTTAGGGATATGAACCCTATCAATAAAGCTCAAAGCCCTTGGGTTATGAATCCGTTTGGGCGTATTTAGTGCACGAATACGGTCAAAGTAAAAATTATGCAAATGACCTTTCCGATTATAATAAGTGCAATGAAAGAGATCCATATGATTTTTTTGACCAAAAACATGTGCACGAGAAACATTTGCAAATAAAGATGGTCTTTTAAAATTATTTTGCAAATGTGAAACATTCTTTAAATCAAAACAAAATTTGGCCAAATGACCAAATCTACCACAAGGATGACATTTAAAAATATGTGGTCTACTAGAAACATTTGACAAAGCAGAATTCTTTTTCATATCAAAGCAAAACTTTGCCAAATGGCCAAACCGACCACAAAGATCACAATGATACACACTAACATGCTTATGATGAACATTATGTGCATGTGCATAAGTGTGTAATGAAGAAGCATTATGAGATGCATAAGAAGCATTGATATTAGCATTTTTAGATTTTTGTGCATCATAGTAAAATTTAGATAAATGGCCTTTACGATCACAAATAGAGCATTTGTAAAGTTTGCTATACAAGTGTGCATAGTGTGTAGATGATTTCGAATTATTTTCACTAGACTTGGCACACATATTCATAAGCTTCTTATGATTGTTAATGCATGTATTAAGAGTTGAATCTAAGGATGAAATATGATTTTTAACAACATTCAACTCATCATTAGGCACATTAGCATTAACATTAGAAGTAGAGCAAACATGATTATTCTTAAAAGAATCAAATTCATTCCTAATAGCTACTTCTTCTAGCATGACATCATATCTTTCATGAGTTAACCTAGCAATGTTTGAAATTAAAGAATTATGATCCAATTTTAATTTATCATTCTTTTCTTTGAGGATCACATTCTCATTTGAAATAGTATCAAACTTAGAAGCTAACAACTCATGATCGGATTTCAAATTAATATGCTTGCTTTTTAAATCAACAAAATTATGGTGCAATTTCTTATAGGCATGCATTAATTTTTTATATGCACATGCGAGTTCATCAATAGATAAATCATCTTCAGAATCGGACTCGCTTACCATACTAGGGCTATCACCTAGTGGTCATGTGCATGATGCTCCATTTGAACTTGAAGAGGAAGCCTCCAAAGCTTGTCAGATCACCTCCAAGTCCCCTTGATGTGCTTCTATAAATTTCCATAAATTGTAAGCACTATCAAAATGAATAAATTTGTTAGAAATGGATGAGTCAAAAGCATTAAGCAAGAATTCTAACAAAAGCTTGTTCATTGTAAACATTCTATGATCTTTTTTACTCCACTTGGATTTTTTCGAAGTGGGTACACTATAAGCATTATCAATAATATCCCATAAATCAAAATGTCTAGATCTAACAAAGATATTAAATCTAGAACACCATTGGTCATAAGGGAAATTATCTATACTAGGAGCAACATTAGGATCATAGCCTAAACAAGGTGCATAATATAACTTGGATCTTTAACTCAAGGTGGTTAGACCTTAAATCAAAGAGCACCAAGCTCTAATACCAATTGAAAATACCCTAATGCCACTAGGAAAGAACCCTAGAGGGGGGTGAATATGGTTTATGCTAATCTAATATGATTTAATGCCAATTAAAAACAAATAACAAATATCCTAGCAAATAAGATATGCAATGAGATATATGCAAGGATAAGCAATATAAACAAGGGTAAACAAATAGTGTAAACAATATAGTGGACAAACTAAAGAATGAGACAATGGCGATATGAACAATAAGCACAAGTATAAATGAACGCCAATGCAAACTCAAACACAATCAAATGATCGCAGAGTTCGGACCTTCCGTCCTATGTCTCCGCTACCCACTCCCGGGGAGAAATCCACTACACAACTGGGTTTTCAACGCTCACCCGAATAACATTTTACACCTCACAACTCGGTTTCTAGCTCACCGAAAACTTTACAATCACTCACAATATAAACACACTAACTACCATCTCAAGTGTTAGTCTCTAGCCCATGTCTCCCTCAAGTGTTAGGAATTATAACCTCTCTCTAGGCATTATCACCTACCCCACTCCTCTTGGGACGATCCCGTCTCTCACCACACACTCCTCTTGGTGTACTAGTATAATACAAAGTGAATCTCATAATTTAGGCACTCAATACAAATGATTTGTTCTCTAATACAAGGCAAGAACTCAATTATGCACAACTCAAAGTTATAATCTCTCACAACCCTAATTATACTATGTATGAAAATACTAAAAGCTCAAGTGGGTATGTGTAACAATAAGATTTAATAAAATAAAATCAAACTAAACTCAATATAGATTCTAGCTTATGGAAATGAAAATCACACATATAAAATAGCTAGATTGAGTTTAGAAAACTTCTTCAATAAATGACAAGAGTGAGAAAGAGATGAGTTGAAGTTCAAACACCAAAGGATGATCTCCTCTTTGCTCTTGTGAAGATTTCTTCACAAACTAAACTCTTGAAACAAACTAAAAACAAACTTAAAACCCTTGTAAACTTGTTTAAAAACTTTTTTCTTATATAAATGAACTAAGGATATGTGGGGGTATTTATAGGAAACCCCAAAGCCAAGAAGAAACCAACAAAACCCAGCAAAAAGACAAAAACAGAAAAGCTAGAAAATACTAGCCGTTGGGCCGTCAGTCGACTGATACTGTTCATCAGTCGACTGATGAGTTGACCGTTATAGGCTAGCAACACATCATCAGTCGACTGATGAACTCGTCAGTCGACCAATGACCTCATCAGTCGACTGGTCAGTCGACCAAAATAAAACAGAAACTTTTTGTTATTCCAGGTGTTTTCTTCAGTCGACTGAACATATTTATCAGTCGACTGATAACACTATATCAGCCTGATTTGAATAGTAAAACTGATTTTTGAAGTGCCTTTAAAAATAACAAATAAATTCTAAAAAATATAAAACTTTGGGAAATCATTGTAAACATGTAAATGAACATGTTACAAAAATAATTTTTGGAATTGCACTTCTCAATAGTGAAAACTCATTATTTTTCAAATATGTCCAAAAACATGAAAACTAAACATACATGTTTTTGTCATTTGACATAAACACAATATTGAAACGTTTGTAAAATGATTTTATAGACTTAATGAATTGATATAAACTAATATTAAAGTCTATAAACTAATAAAACAATATTTTATCAAAAACACCTATATTTTGATAAAATCAACAAATACGTGTGTGATTAATATGAGCTTAAAGTATCTACACATAGGTATAAACCTAAAACTAAATTACCCAAGCTTGATAGATCTTTAATATGCTTGACTTGGTTGCGGATGAAGCTTGATCTTGAATATGACTTGATGTGCAATGGCTTTATTCCACTATTCCGCCAACCTCCATTTGATGTGGTCGTGAATGCTCAAACCATCCAACCTCCAACATATTATTTGCCTAGAATAAATATAAAACACAAACACTAGACAAACAATATTAGGAATTGTTTTTAATCATCAAAACAAGATTAGAAACAAGATTAGAAGATGTAGACTCATAACATGAGACCTAACATATGGTTCACCTCTGGAGTAATCAAAAGAGAAAAGCACGAATCATCGGAATCATCAGCTCTAGCGACATTCACCTTATTGGCCTTCAGACCCTTCTTCTTTCTATTCTCATTCTCTTTAAGATTCGGGCAATCTCTCTTCTAATGTCCATGTTCTTTGCAAAACGTACACCGGTTCTTTGCTAATTGGTGGTGGCTGTAGGCGTCAAAAAATGCTAATAGATATCCCAAACATAGAGAAGATCACTCAAAAGGATCTCATACTGTTTTTGGAAAATCAAGACAGGTATGAACTGTCTCGCCAGCGAGACAGGCTTTGCTGTCTCGCCAGCGAGACAGTCTTTACTGTCTCTTCAGCGAGACAGTGTATACTGTCTCGCCAGCGAGACAGTGTTGAAATGGTCAAAAGCCTCCTTTATAACCGCCGACACGTGGCCATTAACTGTCAAAGAACATGGGGAACGTCGTGGGCGAGAATCACGTGAATAACTACCAAAATAACGGAGTTTGAAAACGTAGGAAGGCAGTTACAACGAAAACTGCCAAACAGTTACTGTTCCCGAGACAGTATTTACTGTCTCGCGCCACGGAGACGTAAACACTGTCTCGGAAATACTGTTCATCCTGGAGGCTATAAATAGCCCTTGAGATCGTTTTTTGAGAAGGGAGGGGACTGGAGCACTAGGGGGCTGATCAGAGAGCATCCACAGGCTGATTTCAGAGCAGAGAGGGCAGAGTACTCAAGCTTCTGGTAATTCCTTGAGATTTAAGCTTTGACTTAATCTTAAGAAGAACGACTATCTTACTTTGATAAGATATCGTTTCAAATTCTCACTTCAATAAACAAAGGAAGAATCATAAACCCCTCACGATTCAATCAGAATCTGTGATTTGGTGGTCCATGGGCTAACGCACCCCCGGCACAGGCAAAGATCCCACACAAGCAGCGATCCAAACAACGATCCTGCGTTTGTTTCTCAAGAGTTGTAATTTTCATTTTGTTGTGTAAAAGAAGTCTTATAAAAAGGCTATCTCTTTTTGAATTTATTGTAATCGACCGAAGATATAATGAATTCCATGACAAAGTCAACTTTTGGCGCAAACAAACTGGCGACCACAGTGGGAGCCAACGGTCTCGCTGTCGAGACCGTCGTGTCGCAGCCAATCATCAAGATCCTGGTTGAATCAACGGTCGAGTACAAGTTCGACCAAGTGAAGTTTGAGGAGTATATGTCATCCTCATCTGTAAAGTCATCCTCACCTCGCAAATGCAGGAAGATTTCATCTTCGTTGAAGTTATTAAATGCTACGGATGAAGACTCTCGTCCGATTGTTGCTGAGGATTTTACTCGCAACAGCTCTGCTCAAGATGATTCCTCCCCAATTAAGGAGTCGTTCAATCGAAGTTCGCCACTGACGAAGAGGGCTCGTCAAAGGCGACGCCAACGCCGCGCTCGTCAATTGGCTAAGGCATTGGAACAAACCGACGGGGTTCATTATTACGCGGACCTAGAGTCGAGGAGGCATCGAGTGGTTCAGTTGTCTCAACGACCAATCACTCATATCTCTGCTAAATTAACGATGGAGGAATGGACTATTGTCAAAAGGGTTCGTTCAACCCTCAAAGAACGTATATAAAAACGTCGTGCTAACGCTGCTCATGCCCATGCTCTCTTACAACAAGGACGAGAAAGAAAAAAGGAAATGGTGGCCAAAGAACCACCGAAACTCTGCCGAGTTTGGATTCTAAAGTCTGAAGTTGTGCAAAATCAGCATTCGGAGCCCGTTAAGACTCCACACCTGCAAGGGGGTGGTTCTAAACGTGTGACTCTTGACATAACCTTGGGTCGCTCAGAGGCAATGACAAGTCATCCTGGGTATGTTAACAAGGTTCAAATACAAAAACAGAAGATAGGTTGCTCCGGTCACCATGCTGACGAGTTGTACTATCAAACTAAAGGTGGAAACGAACCACATAAAAGGACTGTTCGAGAAACGAATCGTCATTGTGTATGTGAAAAACTTATCAAAGCAGTGTTGTCTAAGTGCAACTGCTTTAAAGCCATTCCGCAGAAAGTTCTTGTGTTCCAGAGACTTTCTACTAAAATGTCAAAGCCCAAACCGAGACGTTTCAACAAGAAGCTTGCTATTCAAGAGGATGAATTCCCTGAAGTCACCGTCAACATGGCTGATAAAGGAAAATCTAAATGGCATTCAAGTGAATCAAACCCCTACTTTTCCCCAGAAGGAAAAGTCAAATCAAGAATTGCCCGACGGATGTCTCGACTCCAGTTAGGAGCTCTCAAGCGTAGAGACTATAAGAGAATGCATGAAGGAATGTCATCAGAGGATGAACTCTCGGACACTTGTTCTGCGATCGCTTCGGATGATACAGTATCTAGCACAGGACAAACCAAAGAAGTATTCACAATCACCTCTGATCAGTTCGCTCAAATACTTCAAGAAGCTCTAGCCAAACAACATGAAGAAATTAGAGCTGAAATGAAGACAGAGATGAGTCCAGTCAGCAACCTGAATCCAGCCGCCACACTCAGAATGTTGTAGATGACAGTGATCCGGAAGTGGATGAAGTCATTATGGCTGATACACCTCCCAATAGCAATAATGCTGGGGGTAGTCTAACGGATCCTCCCAATAACGAGATTGGGGGTGGTTCAATAGCACCTCTCATTGGGGGTGGTCTAACTCATTCTCCTCAACGTCCTTTGAATGAAGACATAGACGATGACGGAAAAATAAAAGAGCTTGAAAACAAAGTCAACGCTTTGATGACGGCTGAATGAAGACATAGACGATGACGGAAAAATAAAAGAGCTTGAAAACAAAGTCAACGCTTTGATGACGGCTCAAGAAGTGAAGAAGACGGGAAGTCAACGCTTTGATGACGGCTCAAGAAGTGAAGAAGACGGGTATTCCATGTCCATATCCAAGAGAATAGGATTCAATACCGTATCCGACAAAGTTCAATTTGATTAACTTCACACCGTTTGAGGGGAAGAGCTCGCCTATTCAGCACTTGATTTATTTCAAGTCTCATTTGGGCATGATCTCTAGAAATGTGGCTTTAATGGTCCGGTCATTCGTTGGCACCCTTCGCGGGTCGGCCTTCGATTGGTATCGTCGTCTCAAGCCAGGGAGCGTCAATTGCTGGCATGACATAGAAAGTTTATTCCTCAGCAATTTCTTCGATGATGATACCGAAGTATCAATCGGAACCCTTCTGGATGAGAAGCAAAAAGATGGAGAGTCAATTGATAATTATGTCAAGCGCTTCCGTAACAAAGCAATGAATTGCAGAGATCCCGTTACAGAGTAGTTCATCCTGCAAACATGTCACAATAATCTCTCCATCGATGTCCTGGAAGCCCTGGGGGTCGTACCATTCACCACTTGGAAAGAGTTAAAACTACGTGGCGAACAAGCTGAACACTTTCTTAAAAGAAAGAAAGTTGAGAGAGGTCAACTGACGACATCAGCAATTCCTGTGAACACGACTCTTGATCTGAGGTTCCAAAAGAAGTATTCTTTCGAAGATGATGAAGCTCCAGCCATCTTGAAATATCTTCTTGCCAACAACAAGATCGAGCTACCTCCTATTAAAGATCAAGAGGGTGCTAAGATGATTACAGATCCAAACTACTGTGCATATCACAGAAGGGTTCTTCATCCCACCAATATTTGCTTTGGACTCAAAAATAAGATCCAAGCCTTAATTTGACTCCGGTGTCATAACGGCGGAACAAGCCAAGTAAAGACGGTTCTAACTCCAGTGGGTGCACGAGTATAAACTGTTTCCCCACACTCCAAAGAGTATATGAGTATAAACTGCTTCTCGGTCATCCAACTGAGTAAAATGTTAAACCCGGTTTCGCAAAGGAAGCTGGGGGTGGATGATTTATGTAACGGGAAGTTCCTGGAGAATCTTATATTCTTAAGGATAACCCGAACATACGACTGAGGATAACGTATTCCAAACCTTTAAACAGTTAGGACCAAAGCCAAAATCCCCTCTCGATTCGTTCCATGAACGAGAGGTCCACAAATTGAACGATCAAACCTTTAAACAGTTAGGATCGTCTCAAATTCCCATCTTGGTCAAACCTTTAAACAGTTAGGACCAAAGCCAAAATCCCCTCTCGATTCGTTCCATGAACGAGAGGTCCACAAATTGAACGATCAAACCTTTAAACAGTTAGGATCGTCTCAAATTCCCATCTTGGTCAAACCTTTAAACAGTTAGGACCAAAGCCAAAATCCCCTCTCGATTCGTTCCATGAACGAGAGGTCCACAAATTGAACGATCAAACCTTTAAACAGTTAGGATCGTCTCAAATTCCCATCTTGGTCAAACCTTTAAACAGTTAGGACCAAAACCAAAATCTCCTCTTGATTCGTTCCATGAACGAGAGGTCCACAAATTGAACGATCAAACCTTTAAACAGTTAGGATCGTCTCAAATTCCCATCTTGGTCAAACCTTTAAACAGTTAGGACCAAAGCCAAAATCCCCTCTCGATTCCTTCCATGAACGAGAGGTCCACTCAAATTGAACGATCAAACCTTTAAACAGTTAGGATCGTCTCAAATTCCCATCTTGGTCAAACCTTTAAACAGTTAGGACCAAAGCCAAAATCCCCTCTCGATTCGTTCCATGAACGAGAGGTCCACAAATTGAACGATCAAACCTTTAAACAGTTAGGATCGTCTCAAATTCCCATCTTGGTCAAACCTTTAAACAGTTAGGACCAAAGCCAAAATCCCCTCTCGATTCGTTCCATGAACGAGAGGTCCACAAATTGAACGATCAAACCTTTAAACAATTAGGATCGTCTCAAATTCCCATCTTGGTCAAACCTTTAAACAGTTAGGACCAAAGCCAAAATCCTCTCTCGATTCGTTGCATGAACGAGAGGTCCACAAATCTAGCGATCAAACATTCCTACAGTTAGGATCGTCTCAAAACTCCCACTTGGTCAAACCTTACTACAGTTAGGGTCACATCCAAAATACCCTTTCGATTCATTTTGCGAGCGAAAGGTCAACTTTTGAATTGAATAGTCAAACCTTATGACAGTTAGGATTATTCAAACCAATCCAGATTCTCTAAGTGGAGATCCCACTTCGAGTTTCCTTTAGACCAGGAGATAGAATATAAAATTCTTCCTCTCCATCAATAATCAAACCTTATGATAGTTAGGATTATTCAAACCTGTCCAAATTCTCTAAGTGGAGATCCCACTTTGAGTTTTCTTTACACCTGGAGATAGAATATAAAATTCTTCCTCTCCGATTTCGGGTTTATCTCTACCAACAAAAAAGAGACCAGGAGATAGAATATAAAATTCTTCCTCTCCGATTTTTGGGTTTATCTCTACCAACAAAAAAGAGACCAGGAGATAGAATATAAAATTCTTCCTCTCCATCATCGGGTTCACCTCTACCAACAAAAAGAGACCAGAATACTCCAATGGGTACACGAGTCTAAACTGTATTCCTACCCTCAACAGGAAGTTTCTGAAGAATATTAATCTGAATATTCTTAAGGATAACCTGATGAACTCTCAATGGATATACCAATTCAGTGATAAAAGCTGAACCCACAAGAGCAAATACCAACTTCAATTCAAGATCTCGACAACGGTCAAGCGATAAACGCGACGCCTGGAAAACATTAGCTATTCTACAAAGAACTGAATAGACTAAAAGCAGAATAGATCAAGCATTGAAGCCATTCACAAGTCTTTTCACACGATCTACTCAACCAAGCATTGAAGGGATCGTAAGTAAAATCTATCTTATCCAAAGTATCCCATGCTCCTCTATAAAAGAATGAGTCTGGAATACTTTGGAGGGGATATCTGTAGGCGTCAAAAAATGCTAATAGATATCCTAAACATAGAGAAGATCACTCAAAAGGATCTCATACTGTTTTTGGAAAATCAAGACAGGTATGAACTGTCTCGCCAGCGAGACAGGCTTTGCTGTCTCGCCAGCGAGACAGACTTTTAGTTACTGTTTCCGAGATAGTATTTACTGTCTCGCGGGCCGAGACAGTCTTTACTATCTCGGAACCCGAGACAGTCTTTACTGTCTCGGCCACCGAGACAGTAAACACTGTCTCGGAAACACTGTTCATCCTGGAGGCTATAAATACCCCCTGAGATCGTTTTTTGAGAAGGGAGGGGACTGGAGCACTAGGGGGCTGATCAGAGAGCATCCACAGGCTGATTTCAGAGCAGAGAGGGCAGAGTACTCAAGCTTCTGGCAATTCCTTGAGATTTAAGCTTTGACTTAATCTTAAGAAGAACGACTATCTTACTTTGATAAGATATCGTTTCAAATTCTCACTTCAATAAACGAAGGAAGAATCATAAACCCCTCACTATTCAATCAGAATCTGTGATTTGGTGGTCCATGGGCTAACGCACCCCCGGCACAGGCAAAGATCCCACACAAGCAGCGATCCAAACAACGATCCTGCGTTTGTTTCTCAAGAGTTGTAATTTTTATTTTGTTGTGTAAAAGAAGTCTTATAAAAAGGCTGTCTCTTTTTGAATTTATTGTAATCGACTGAAGATATAATGAATTCCATGACAAAGTCAACTTTTGGCGCAAACAGTGGCCTCTTGACTTTGACCTACCTCTATTGCCACCTCTTGGATATGGACTTCTTTCTCTCGTTGACAAGGCCTCTCCTGAAGTGCTAGCTTGGGAAGTCTCTTTGTTCTTTCCCCTCAAATCGTAATTCGTCAATGCATTAGTCAATTCACTGTAGGTGATGGAAGACTTACCATTCAACAAAGTGAGCACAAAGGTATCATACTCCTTATCGGGTAATGAGCCCAACAAAATAATCACCTTGTACTCGTCTGTTATCTTCTCATCCACGTTTTCCAAGTTCAACAACAACTTTGTATAGTTATTCACATGAGCTGCAAGTGAGGTGCCCCTGGATATCTGGAATCTGAATAATCTCTGCAGCAAGTGTAACTAATTCTCAACACTCTTTGTAATGTACTTGTTGTTAAGAATCTCCCACATCTACATTACAGACGTCACAGCAATCATATCGTATTTCAGCTCTTGTTCCAAACAAGACTTGATCACCCAACAAGCGTTCCTATTCATCTTGTCTCATATGGCCTCATCGTATTTCGGTGGCCTCTCATGGACCATGATGGTTTCTTTTAAATTTTGAGCATTGAGAGCGTCATGCACGTAGCTCATTCACAAACCAAAATTGATCTTGCCGTCATACTTTACTACACTAATCTTAGAATTTTGAAGTCCAACCTGAACTGTACTCATCATTGTCTTGCTGCTTTCACCAAATTCTTCTCTCATTGCAAACTAACTCTAAATGTAAAGAAAGATTCAAAATTTGATAGAATTGAGAAATTACCCAACTGAACCTTAGATAGGATTCTAAACACTATCTCCTAACCACAAGAGGAAAGCGAGATCTCCAACGGCAACTCCGCAACGCTATCTCCACAAAAGCCTAAATCTCCAAGATCCAAGCTTCCAACAATGAATCTTCCTCCACCCAATGCAAAACCCTAGATCTAAAACCCTAAAGCTCTGATACCAATTGTTGCGTGCCGTGCGGAAGCGTGCTCGACAACCAAACTAGTCGGTAAGCGATGAGAGAAGAAAACCAAAACCAAAACACGAGTGCAATTCACCAAAATACAACACAAATCAAACCAAACGCAGAGATTTACGTGGTTCGGCAATTGCCTACGTCCACGGGAAGAGGATGGGAAGATTTCACTATATGGAAGAGAAATATAACATGTTACAACTCACAAAATCACTCAAATATAACCCTAACCAAAGCTCTCAACTCCCTCACAATATCCCCCTCTCAAAGTGCCCAAAAGACTCAATAATCTCTTGTTTCCAAAAACCCTAGAAATCATGTTTCAATTTATATCAAAACACCATCCAAAACCAACTGGGAAAACAAACAGCCCAAATACCCACTTTGCGGTCGACGGACCATGCTCATTCGGTCGACCGGTCACACCCCATCGGTCAACCGACTCACAAATCCTGTAAAAGAAACTTTCTGGCGATTGCGTCGGTCGACCGGCCTTGCTCCTTTGGTCGACCTACCCGAGGAACCATGTAGCTGCTTCTTAGCTTCAATTTTCCTGATTTTGCCTGCTTTTTCTACATACATAACCTGTAGCCGAAAATTCTTTATCATAGGAGAACTTATCCTTGCAGTAGTCTGAAAAATCATCATACATACTAAAAGGAAAAAAAAACTTATAAGGAACAAAAAGTGGTCCTTCTATAATTGAAATAAATTTTTTTCACAATAGATAGAAAAATTACAAAAAATTATGTATCTCCATTTATATCATTATTATGGCTTTTTTCTTGAAAATCTGACATGATTCTTTTTCACATTCTCCATCGTAATCTAATCTTTTGGATGACAAATAATGTTTTCTCTTTCGTTAACAAATAACATAAGATGAACATAGACTTGAATTAACAAAAATCATAGGATGAATAGACTTGAATTAACAAAGATCATAAGAGGAACATAGACTTGAATTTGCTATAATCCAAACATGATGTTAACCTAGTTTAATCGAAGTTAAGACCCAAGAAAATCTTAATCATATATATGAGAAATGATAGTTGCGAGAACCGAGGACTACAATTATTTTATCTGTAAGAAAAATATACATGTCAAGCATTGCATTATTTTTCATGTGTGTGTCTCTTAGAAATTAATTTATCGATAATACAATCGTACAGCACGGCAATACATTAGGAAAGGATTAAAAACAGACCACTATCGCGTGGAACTTCAAAAAAAATCGTAGTAGCAAAGAATGTATTATCTTGAAACTCAAATAGTAGTATTGTCATTGCAGGCAACTTGGTGAAACCTTTCAGGGAAAAGAAATCCATCAAACACTTAGCTGGCCAATTAAACTTATGCATTTATCAATCACGAAAAAAGATCATTGCCATGAACAAACCTCAATCAGACCGGCTCAACTGTCATAATTCAGAGTTGGCCCTCCATGTAAGGGGAAATGAACCAAATAATTACTAAACTATTTGGTTATTATTCGTCTAGATATTTAGTCATATTCGACTCGATAGTTCAATTAATTATAAATAAATATTTCTTTAATATTTAGCTCATAAACAAATAGAATTTAAATATTCATTTATATTTTACATTTTATTCCTATAAGTTTAATTTATCATAGAATATTTATATTTTAAAGTTACACTTGATATATTTATCATGTCGACATATATCATGACAAAATATTTATTTAAAATAAATTCTTATGCAAATTTTAGCTTAGATTACATTCTTAAGATACTAAAAAAGTTGATAGAAAATGAATTCTTAAGATACTAAAAAAGTTGATAGAAAATGAATTCATGTAGATCTAAAATCTATAATGAGATGTTTTCGTGTTTCTACATTACTATTAATAATTTATAAATATATAAATTTATTAATTTTAGTACTTAGGTTTAAGAATCAAATGCCATAACTAAGTGAGCGTTTGGTAACCGGGGCGTTTTTGTTGTTTCTTTTTTTTTAACAATGAAATGCGTTTAGTGAACGTGGTGTTTTTTTTACCTGACCCTTTACAAAACCCAAAAAATAAACGCTTTTCTTAAAACACCAAAAATGTGTTTTGAGATCTCTTTTTTTCACTAAGCCGCTCGCCCCGCCACCGCCCGCCCAATCAAACGCGGCCAACCGCGCCGCCTCCGTTGCCCCACCTGACCCGTCGCCCCGTCGCGCCCACCGACACCCGCACCGCCCGTCGCCGACACCGCCTGCCCGTCCGTCGTCCGTCGGCCGGCTCGCCCGCCGTCCATCCCCTTACCCCTGTCGCACCGCGCACGTCGCGTGGCCCACCCCCACCGCTGCCTATCCGACCACCGGCGTCTTTCCCGCCGTCCTGCGCATATAATAAAATGCAACTAATATTGGAATCAATACTTTAATGTGTATAATAAAACTTTCAGGAAAAAAAACACCATGGTATGGTGTTTTTCTTCAAAACCACAACAAGAAAATCACATTGATTAAGTGGTCTAACAAATATTCATAAATATTTTTAATATACCAAATCAAATTTGAACACCTTCTACTCATTCAACATGGATTCGAATTCGAATTCAAATTCGTTGGACTTAACCAAATTTGAATTCAAATTTAAAGGTATTCAATCAAATTGTTTCCACTCCTACCTCCATGTTCACTGTAAAAAAATTATGTAAGCAACTTATATTTCCTTTATAATGCAAAAAAAAATTGAAAAATAAAAATTTTTACTCACCATATACAAAGTAATTTGTTGTAGGGGCATGCAAGCTAGCTACAATATATAGAGGAAGGAAGAGTGAGTTGTTACTAATGATGAGAAGCTAAAGGGTTAGTTTAATTTGAGATTAATGAGAATATTAAGTGAATCGTAGATGAGATAATAATGGTGATGTAAGAGAATTGGTGGTGATTTTTATTATGATGATGATGAGTGTTTGCATACATATGGCCTGTTCAATTGCCATGTACAAAAATACGTTTATTAGAAAACAAGAGGACTGTTTAAAGAATTGTTTGACATATACTATAGATAAACTGAGATAAAAAGAACACTTTCCAAAAAAAGAAAAAGAAAAAATAGATAAAAAGATCAAAGTAAGTATTAACTTTGTCATTTTTCTTGATCTGCTAGCATAAAACCACCTAAGTTTCTCGAGTTGAAGCTTGTGACTAACAAGGATTAATACTCATCCTTATTTATACTGCTTACAAAAGAGGATTGAGTTGTTAAAACTTTTGATTGCCACTATTACCCTTCCAAACTTTGATAATTCCCAATAATGCCTCGAAATTTCTTCAATTTATTCTATTTATTACACTATATTTATAATTCCTGCAGTAAACATGAGAACTAATATTAAAAGCTAAATATATATTATAAATTTTATCACATTCCTCAAATTTTATTCAATTCATTCTATTTATTACACTATAATGATTTTTGCACTAAACATAAGAGCTTATATATATTATAAATTATAACCATATTAGTCTTATGTTAAATAAGATAAATATTTCACTATAGATATTAGATATTATAAAATAAATATATAATTTTAATATATAAGATAATAATATCATAACTTATGTTTATATATATTATATCGTAGTTTAAGATAGTTTAATATTTAATTACAAATCTAACATCTAACTTAATACTATAATATATTGATATGTGCGTCTGATAAATAAAAAATTTGTGGAGAGGAATACTAATGTAAATGTTAACCACTTGGTGTAGTATAGAAGTAGCATATAAATTATCATAATATATATTACTAACCATTGCAATATACTTATCATAATATTTGGGTACGAGGTAATTCTGAGCATGCGGAATTTTAAGTAGTGTGGAAAGCTATTACAATTGCACTTGACATTGGATATGTGAAGGTAATTTTTAAAGAATATACAGAGGCGATAATTAGAGATATCCGTAATGAGGTGTAGCAACACTCGGTTTTTGGACACTTCATGGATGATATTCAGTGATGTTGCACATGACTCGAGGAATGAGATTTTTAGATAGTTTCGACAAATAGCAAATGTAACGGCTGATGTGTTGGTTTGAAGAGGAAACTAATGATTTTGTAACATGGCTCGAAGACCCACCATTAGTTTTACACAATGTTCTGTAGTCTGATAAGGAGAAGTGTTAATTTGGATGTTTTTAGTCTTACACAATGTTTTTAGTTTAATTTGGATGTGTCTTAATATTTTTTTCATGAAAAAACTATTGTAATATAATAATTAGATCTTAGCTAACAAAGTAATTTACGACATCTCCCCTTCTAAACTAACTAATAATGTATTTAATATGAATAATAGCGAGAAAATGAACCCATTATTAAAGCATTCATGTATCTTCTCTTACTAACTAATCAAATTCTCTTTATTAATTATGAAATAATTATTTTACTATTAATTAACTTTCATAAATATTCCAGTTGGATCTCAAGAGTTGCAAAAATTTATTCTATATATGAATGTGTTGGGTCCTATGATGATTTGCAAACAATTTACAACTAATATTGTTTGTCTAGTGTTTGTGTTTTTGTATTTATTCTAGGCAAACAATATGTTGGAGGATGGATGGAATTATGCATTCACGATAATATTCAATGGAGGTTGGCGGAATAGTGGAATGAAGCAATGCATTTCAAGTTGAAGATCCAAGTTCAAGTTTCATCCGCAAGATTACTAAGTTGAGCTCATTGAAGACCTTCATCAAGCTTGGATATATTTAGTTTAGGTTTTTATATTATGTGTGTTAGTACTTTAAGCTCAATCCTACACACACATATACGTTTTGATTTTATAGTTTACAAGTTTATATAAATATGAATCTTATATTATTGTTTACATATATATACATATTTCATATTTATCATTTTGTTAAATGCATATTGTGTAAAACTTCATTTTTGTATAATATTGAGTTTTTGGTTTATAGACTTAACAACAATAGTTTGTATCTTTTATCAAGTTTATAAAATCAGTTTATAAAGTTTCAAAACATGGTTTATGTCCAATGTTAAAAACAAGTGTTTTTTTCACTTACATGTTTTGATTTTTGTAACATGTGTATTATCATGTCCACAATTATTTTCTAAAGTTTTATATTTTTCTGATTTTATTTGCTATTTTTATTAAGGTTTAAAAGTCAGATTTTCGACATGCATAGTGTCTATGCATGTTCATAAGTCGACTTATCAGGGTTGATAAGTCAACTTATGAAATGCTCTGGAATATGCATTTCTTCTCTGCTAAGTCAACTTACCCATCAATGCAAGTCGACTTATTATAAGTTAGATGCAAGTCGACTTGTTCCCTGACTTTTGTGTGTTATTTTCATCTGGCAAGTCGACTTATGTTTTATATCAAGTCGACTTATAAATATGACAGTTGCACAGTAACGGCTATTTTCCAGATTCGTTTTTGTGAGGGTTTTTGGTCATTTCCTTAGGGTTTTTGCTGAAGTTTGAGTGGGTATAAATATCCCCTTACTCTCATCTTTCATAACAACCAAGAGAAGGTTTTAATAAAGTTTAATAAGAGTTTAAAGTTTTGTTTAAGTTTGTTTAAGAAGCTTTTAAGCATTTTCAAGTTTCGGTTTGTGAAGATAATTTCACAAGAGCAAGTGGAGATCATCTTTTGGTGTTTGAGCATTCACTCTTCTCCCTCTCTCTTGTTATCTATAGAGAAGTTTCCTTAAACTCAATTCTAGCTATTTATTGTTTTGATCTTAATTTCCATAAGCTAGTTTTCAATATTGAGTTTAATTATTTTATTGATACTCTTTATCACACACAACCTATTGAGCTTATTGTATTTACATTCATAGCATAATTTAGGTTTGTGGGTTTGTGACATTAAGAGTGAGCTTAATTGAGTTCTCATCTTGTTAGAAAACATAACATTTGTTGTAGAGAGCTTATTTGTGAGTTGCACATTGTATTACACTTGGACACTGAGATAAGTGGTTGGTGAGAGACGTGGTAGGTTCCAAGAGGAGTGGGGTCGGTAGTTAAGCCTAGTGAGAGGTCTTAGTTCTGAACACTTAAGGAAGATGACACGGGCTAGACCAACACTTAGATGGTGTGAAGTATATTTACAATTGTGTGAAGTGTAATTGTGCTTAATTATGAGGTTCACTTTGTTTACACTAGTACACCAAGAGGAGTGTGTGGTGAGAGATGGGGTCATCCCAAGAGGAGTGGGATAGGTGATAATGCCTAGAGAGAGGTTGTAATTCCTAACACTTGAGGGAGACACAGGCTAGAGACCAACACTTGAGGTGGTAGTTAGTGTGTTTACATTGTGAGTGATTGTAAAGTTTTTACTGAGCTAGAAAACCGAGTGTGAGGTGTAAACATTGTTCGGGTGTGCGTAGAAAACCCGGTTGTGATAGTAGATATCTCCTCGAGGTGAGGAACGGAGACGTAGGTCATGGGGACCGAACTCCGTGATCATATCGTTTGTTTGTGATTGCATTGACGCACTTATTTTTGTGTTCATATCTTATATCGTCTTTTCTATTGCTTATTATTTATATTCCCACTATGTTGTTTGTGTTCATATTGCCCTTGGTTTATTATCCTTGCACATATATTATTCATATCTCTTGTGCTAGGATATATTTGTTAGTAAAGTTTTAAAATGGCATAAATCAGATTAGATTAGCATAAATCCTATTCACCCCCCTCTAAGGTTCTTTCTTAGTGGCATTAGGGTCTAACAGAATGCTCAAATGCACAAAAGAAAAAACTAAAAGAATTAAAAAATGGAGGAAGTGAGAATTTTGATAGAGAAGCCAGTCCATCAATTATAGTAACCAGGATACCTTGCATTTAACAAAATTTCACAGGTGGTAATCGAGAGAGAAGATTGTACTACTTTTCTTTGGAGGAAACGAACATATTTATGACAGATTTCACCTTCAATTTATAAAAAACATCACTCAATTAGTTATACAAGTATGCAAATTCATAGAGAGAAAAACTAATATAAATGTCAATAAATTCATGGTGATTGGATGGCTATGATGTTCTTAAAAAAAGCCATGGCGAGTGCAATGTTAAATATCTTTCGAATATTTTAGTCTCATATCATTACTTAGTATGCATTACGTGCAAAGCACGTATTACATACTAGTTTTAAAAACATGGATAGATATTATTATTGACAATTGAAGAAAAATCCCCATTAAAACCATCTAGTTTGGGTAATTTTTGGCCTTAATAATTAATGATAAGATGCTTATAATATATATGGTCATGTTTGGATTGGATATTATTGTAAGGTAATAACCTTTTATCCTTTAAAATGAAATAGTAAATTGTGTGGTTCAAATTTTTAGGAGCGATTAGGTTAGACTAATTAGTCATTTAAATTGAAATAGTCCAAATATTTCGGACTAAATAAAGGGTGGGGCGGGGGTGTTATTATAATCTTGGTATTATTATCCTATTAGTATTATACCTAAAATGACCATGTTACTCCTTAACTTTTCCAAAAAAGAAAAAAAAGATGGACCTAGAGTTTTTATTATTTCTTTCACCCACGTCCTTTTTATAGCATTTTATTTCTCCCTTCCTCCATCTCTCCCACCCTCCCTCATCCTCTCATGCATCTCTCTGAATCCTCTCTTGTCATCTCTCCTAAATGTACATGAGAACATACGATTGAAGCATCCCCTCCCTCCCTCCCTCTCTCTATACATTTATTAGTCCTCTCATGCATCTCTCTGAATCCTCTCTCCCAAATATACGTGAGAACATATGATTGAAGCATAAAACTATTTCCATCTAAAGAAAATGGGAAGAAATCTATCTAAAATAATAAAAAACTATCGGGTCACTATAATATTAATAAAAATAATAATGTCTAACATCATTAAGAAGAAAGTTAGACACCCAAAACTCGAGGTTATTTTGCTTGTTACACCATTAGGAAGCTATAATTCACTCTTGATAGGAAGAATGACATTTTTAACATTTACTATTATTTCATAATCATATGCACCTTTACAATGACAAGTTCCAAACCTGCCATTGGTATTAGATGTGTTAATAACAAATAGAGCTAAACAAATTATTAAAAATTTAACTCACTATAGTCTCCTAGATTAATATATCTCAGGACTATAGTGAGTTAAATTAGTTCTAGGATAAACAAGTCCCTAATCCAAACGTGGCCATGGTGTATACCTATAAGTAATAGTATAGATATAAACATAATGATAATGTGATATTATTATTGCCAATTGATATTTTAGTTGAGGGTATTTTGGAAGAAAAGTTTCAACAGCCTTCACACTTTTAGAATAATACTAGTTAAGATGCACATCGTTGCACATGGTTAAATATTTTGGTTATTACTTTTGACTTTATGTGCTTGTTATAATTCGGTTACAAGATTATTTATCTATGAGAAAATCAACATGGTTGTAGATGTGCATACTTTCATAATCTTGGCCTAATACATCTTAAGAAGCACATCCTCTTAGAGATTTTCATCATTGCTTGATGTATCTATGCATTACACTGAAACCACCCTAAATTTTTATAAATCTACAAAAAAAAACCTCTATAATTTTGAAACTTTTAGAAAATACCTTAGAAATTCAAAGAAAAATTATTACAAATACAATTTGATAATTTCAAAAACTTTCAAGCACTATACCGAAAATCAAGGTATTACAAAAATTTCCATAAAAAATATTAAAATTTTGGGGCTTTTATGCAAACTTTTAAACTTTCACAGTCTTTTTGTAAATTTTAAATTTATAGATTTTCAACATATTCTTCGTATCGTCAATTTTTTGTAAAATTTAAAAAAATTAAGGATGTTTTTTATAATTTTTTAAACTTTTGGGATATTTTCTACATATTCTAAATATTTCAGAGGTTATTTGTAATTTCTAAATTTTTAGTGTACTGTTTGTAGGTTTGAAATTCTTAAGGTATTTTTTTATAAAATTTGAGTTTTGAGTATTCTTTTTATAATTTTTAAAACTTTCTAAGTGTTATCTAGAGACTGTGAATTTTTTAACTAGTTTACTTCTTTAAATGTGTTAGTTGAATCCACCTCTACATAAGACAAAACTACTATATGGATTGTTTGAAACTCTTTGTATACATAAACTATTGTCTAGAATAATTGATGTGCATATTTTCATAACTGTGGCCTCTTAAGAACCATTTCCTCTTAATTATCTTTATCATTACTTGACATATATATGCAGTATGTTGAAAACTCGCCAAATGTTGAGAAAACCACAAAAAAAACCCATGGAAAGTTTCAAAAATTTTAGAAAATGCCCTAGAAAATCAAAAAGTTATAAATATATGCTGAAAGTTTCAAAACATTTAAACATTATGTTAAAAATCAAAGAATTGCAAAATTCCCTTTGATTTTTTAATTCTTAAGGGTTTTTTTTTCAATTGTATAAACTTTTAGGGTATTTTTAAAAAAATTAAATTTATAGATTTTCAAAGTACCATTTGTATATTTGATTTTTTTAAAGTGTTTTTGTTTTGTAAATTTTGAATTTTAGGGTATTTCTTTAGTTTTGAAACTTTTAGGATATTTTCCACATATTCTAAATTTTTTAGGGGTTGTTTGTAATTCTTATATTTTCAACATACTTTTGTTAGGTTTAAAATTAGTTGAGTGTTTCTTAGAAAATTTTGGTTTTTGAGCTTTTTTGTACATTTTGAAACTTTCAGGGTGTTTGTTGCTGATCATGAATTATTTAGGTGGCTATTTATAGTTCATATATTTTTAGTGTACTATTAGGTTTAAAATTCTCTGGGTGCTCTTTATCAATATTTAATTTTGCGGGTGCCTTTACAAATTTTAAAACTTTCCAGATAAGTTCTACAAATTTCAAATTTTATAGAGGTCTGTTTGTAATTAGGATAAATGTTGTTACGTTTGAAATTCTAAGGATAATTTTTTTTTGTATTTTTTGAATATTTGAGGTTTTTGCAATTTACAAAACTTTTAGGGTATTTTTTATAAATTCTTTTTTTCTACAGATTGTTTGTCTCCTAGATTTTTAGTGTTTGTTTGTAGGTTTATAATTTTTAGTAAGTTTTTATAAATTTTAAATTTTTAGGGGTGATTTCGCAGGTTTGGATTTTTGTTCACGTGAGATTAGGATGATTGGATTTGAAGTTTAAAACTATTCATATGGGGGTAATATGAATATTTAAAGTTATAGTTTACATAGGATTAGAATTATTAGGATAGATTAGGATTATAAAATATAATATCTAAAAAAGTTAAGAACGATATGCTATCATGCGGATGATTTAAGTCTGTTCCGTAGGTAACGTTATGCTAAAAGAATGAACTCTCTTTGACTTGATACTATGATATCGGATATGTAGACTTCGTCATTTGTTGCCGGAATAGACTACCCGGCAACACGTGTTAGGTGTAGACTTTAGAATTTTTGGCAAACCCTCAGCCATTAACGGATTTGATATGCCTTTATCGATTACCATTTGAATCGAACTTGCATATGAATTATCTAAATCCATTTCATATGTGATGTTGTGCTACGAGAAAGAACTCTCTTAGACTTAGTGCTATGATGTTGAATATATAGGCTTTATATTTTTTACGGGGAAAGACTAACTGACAATGCGTATTAGGCGTAGACTTATCTCTATTCAGGGATTGAGATAACATCCCCCAGACGTGAATCCTGGCATTCTTTTCACGGAGAAAGGTTAACCGGCAACGTGTGTTAGACGTTGATTTATCTCTATTTAGGATTCGAGATAAAATTCCCCATGTGTGTAAGGTACGGATTTTGGTGTTATTAATAATAGCCTGTCACGATGTCGACTACGTGGGCTTTTGTCCTTTTTGTGATTAAAGACTTACCGGCAATGCGAGTTAGACGTTGACTTATCTCTACTGAAGATTCGAGATAAAATTCCTCATGCAAGTAAGGCATGGATAATGGCGTTATTAATAACGACCTGCCACGTTATGTCAAATACGTGGGCTTTTGTCCTTTTTGCGGTAAAAGACTAACTGGCAATGCGTGTTAGACGTAGACTTACCTCTACTTAGAATTCGAGATAAAATTTCCTATGCGTGTAAAGTACGGATTTTAGTGTTGGAAGGTGGTGTCTTCTCTTGGGGCAAAGACGAACCCGATGCTGGAGAGAAAAAATTTTATATTCTATCTCCAGGTCTTCTCTTGGGGCAAAGACGAACCCAATGCTAGAGAGAAAAAATTTTATATTCTATCTCCTGCCGCAAAAGAAACTCAAAGTGGAATTTCCACTTAGAGAATTCAAAAAGGTAAAACTAAGGGTGGGATCTCCACTCTGAGAATTGAAAAAAACTAGACAAACCTAACTTTTATACGATTGGTTACCCGATTAGAAGATGACTTTCTCATTTATCGAGACGAAATTCCAACTTTAATCCTAATCGTGGGAAGGTTCGACCAAGTGGGGGTTTGCCAGGACCCTAACATTTATAGGTCTGATCGTTCAATTTGGTTAGAGGCCTTTCGTTTATCAAAAGGGAATTCTGATTTGAAAGTGGACCTCTCGTTTATTGAAGGAATCAAGAGAGGATTTTGGCTTTGGTCCTAACTATAGGAAGGTTTGACCAAGAAACAGTGGGAGTGAAGATACAAATAATATTATGAATGTTAACTCGTACAAATCACTCAGTGGGGTTTTTGGTGTCAAGTGGCTAGGACTTAACACGAAGGGGTTTGATAATTACCATGGATCAGTAGCTTAAAGTTTTGAATACCGTGTTGGGACTTTAACATTAGGAGTGTTAAGTGCACAAACATAGTAGGAGTGTGAATAGACTCAGCCGAAAGAATTTTGGTGGACCCACTGTCAGTTAATTTGATCAGAGAGGGACTTTGTGGTGGAGGATCGTGAATCATCGAGCACTCCACAGTTACATCGTGGGAATTTCTTGAGGGAAGATTGACCGAATGAGGTCATTAAATCTCATGTTAATGAAAGAGTGCTCGGAAAGTTATAGTGGGAGGGTTTTAATCATCTTAAAAATGATTAAATAGCCATAGTGGGAGGTTCTTAATCATGATTAAGTATGAGTTATTCCGATGATTGGTTTTCACTTTGAATGATCGGTTTTGGGTTATCCTATGTATAGCATTCTCTAGAAATTTCCCATTGAAATGCCTCGAGGTATTCCACCCCTAGTTCTTTAGCGAACCTGAATCCAATTATATTCAGCCACATTATTAGGTTATCCTTAAGAATATTAAGAGTAATATTCTTCAGGAACTTCCCATTGTTGGAAATAAGGGAAGTGGTTTAACCTCGTATACCTATCAGAGGTTGCTATGTTATCCTTAAGAATATTATGTGTAACATACTCTAGGAACTTCCCGTCAAAGATATGGATTAGTTTAGCCTCATATACCAGTTGAAGGTAGGAGAAATAGTTTATACTCGTATATCCATTGGAGTATCAGGGAGTAGTTTAACCTCATATACTTATCGGAGGAGACCTTTCTCATTCGGCTCATTTCGGCTTTATGATGCCGGCGTCAACCAAGGCTTGAATGTTGTTTTTGAGAGAGAAGCAAGACTTGGTAGGATGAAGGATCCTCCTATAGTATACACAATACTTTAGATCCGAAGTGTTGTTAGCTTCCTCCTGATTCATAATAGGTGGCAGCTTGATTTTGTTGTTTTTAAGGAGGTATTTGAAGATAGCTAGAACCTCTTCATCTTTGGAGTACTCTTTTTGGAGTCTCGAATCCGAAGTCCTTTGCTACTTCTGAGGTTGTTATTGTGACGTCTGATTAGCGTTAACAGCTGCTGCAGGTGTCTTTCCCTCACCATGAGAAGCAAAATTCGAGTTCGGGGGGTTAGTCACCTGTTGGCCTCTTTTAAGCTTTTTTTCTTTTGAGAAAGCGTTCGGCATGTTCCCCGCGCAGTTTTAATTATTTCTATGTTGTAGATGGCACGACCCCCAGGGCTTCCAGCATATCAATGGAGAGATTGTTGTGGCATGTCACGCCCCACTTCCTAAAATACCCGAAAATCAGAACGTGAACAAACCCGTGACGTATTAGATTAAGGAGAATAAATAAAAATAAACATTTCTTTTCAATCTAATACGTCGTCAAGAAATAAATGCAAAGGCACAGGTCCCCGATCACAGATAGCGAGAATATAATAACAACTCAGAACAAAAAATATACATATCACAAATGAAATATCATCCTAGACATAAAATTCGGGTCAATATGCCCTTATACAAAACTGAACAAATGAATACTGAAGAATGTAAAATACAATGATCAAGCGGAAAAGAAAATGCTACAAAAGTAAGCAAAGACCATCGAACAACTAAAGGGAATAACTAAACTTCGGCTTCTTTTGCTCGGTCTGCAAGGCACTCCTACTAAGAATATCCTGGCTCTAGCACATCTCCAAGCTGGACCTGTCCTTCCTCTAAATCTGACGTACACCAGAGAAAATAGGTGTACGTCAGCGTGCATGGCACACGACAAGATCCCACAAAACAATAGATCGAATGAAAACCCAAGTGGAAAACGATACGATAAAAGAAATGACAAAAAGACGTGCAACTAGAAATACAATAAAATCAACATGCAAAAACACTACTACAACATGATAATCATAAGGCTAACTGCACACTGTAATCGGGTCGAATACTAGCCATTCTAAAAACTCACTAGTTCACATCTCACATAGAGTCAATATTCATATTACCGGATAACTAACTGTTCACAAATCCTCTACGCGCATCTAATACCGCTACACGAATCAGTCAGAGGACTACACGCAATCTGATCTCGGCCTGGTCCGAACGCAATCAAAGCTTAGGTGACAAAACAGGTTACGGACTAAAGTGACTACACGAATTCACTTTAGCCCAACAAACCAACCCAGTGACTACACAAATTCACTAGCGTGAGCCTGGAAGATACATCAACAACCACATCCGATCACATGAACAAACACTTCCCCATCCCAACTCTTCTCGTTTTCTAAGTCAACAATCAAAGTCTACAATATCTCTGGTTCACCACCTAAATTCAGTCAACACACCCACACATGTCACTAGGTCAGTTTATCATGCACGAGGACACTAAGTCATAAACTACTAAGTTCTCAACACAACCAGGAACAATAAAAGCAGACATGTCAAATACAGTAAAATATTCACAAAACATGAAATGTAATCATGAATCAGTAAAAACATGCATACAGCCCGGTTTCATCAATATCTTGTTATCCAACCCTCTAAACTACTCATACAACTTCAGCAGCTAAAATAATATCTAATATGACTATGGTTAAAATGAAATCGAAAACCGTGATTGTTTTGTACATGAAATGTCATAGTCTACAACTACCCACACAAAATCATAAATTACATAAAATCCAAAATAAATAATTCTTTTTGCAGATAAAATTCTTTTAAATCATCATAATTATCAAAATTCTAATTCTTTGTCAAAAATAATTTAACAACTCGAAATGACCCCTTTTCCGAAATAAATAATTTTAAATTATCTATTCTAATAATTATTCAAAACTAACCCTTTTTCCAAAATAATTTCTTTTCTCATCATAATAAATCTAAAAATAATCTTCATCATATATTCTTTCTGTTAAGAACATCGCAAAATAACTCTTTAAAAAAATAATTTTCTTATAAATTATTTATCATATTATCATTATTAATATCAACCATCAACAAACCCACGTAGTTATCAAAATCTTCATACTGTAGCATAATCAAATCACAGTCTAATCGAAGCATTAATTCATAATATATCTAAAAATTGAAACGATGTTTGGTGGAAAAAATTTGTAATAAGAAAATGATGAAAGAATCGTATTTGATTTTATTCTCTCTAACTCCTTAGAAAAAGAATGTTTACAACTCTCTCAAACTTAATTACAATTCAAATTTCCTGATTATAAAAGAGAAGAGAATCGATAGAGATCCTCCCCTTTGTTGAATTCTAGGTTCTTCACGGTGGCGATGTAGTGCCTTTCTCGAATGCTTGCGTCGAGTTTGCTCTCTGTTGATGAACCGCACGTCTCAATTCACTAGAATAACTAACTTGCGTGACAAGTTTTAAAAGAAACTCTTGACGAGTTTTATATGACTCGGAACGAGCTTAAACTCTTGTGAAAAGAGTTGTTTTAACCGAAAATCTGGTTGATAAGCCAAGTGTTAAATCTCTGAAAATCTTCTGTTACTTAAGATCGCTGCCTCAAGATCTCGTGGATGATCTGGTCCAAAAAATCCTCTTTGAACTGATTAAAAATTCTAGTCTTAACTCAGTTGAGTTTGTTGAGATTTATAGGGAGATAAGGGGTGTAACTAACCCTTAATCCGCTCCTAAGTGGGCGTGATTTCCTCAGATAGTGGGGAAAATAGTTCTAAAATCGTTCAGCTCATGTTTGAATGAGTCAAACGCCCAGGTCGACGTTCGAGACCCTAACTTTGCGTCTTAGGCTGGAGACGCAGAGTTGGGCGTCTGCTGGATGTTGAAAATGCAGGGGCCGCCTGTGTTTTGAATTTTGAACTCATGGATGAGTTCTGCATTTTAGAAGAAATTGTTGACTTGTAATCTCTTCTATAGAGCATTACAAAGACCATCGTTCAGTGATTTTTCCTTTAGCAGTTTGGGATGTGAGAGTCGTTAGATTGTAACTCTCATAGTTGATTGTGAAGTCTATTAAATCAATGCTTTCATCAATCATTGTGAAGGTTATCAAATTGTAACCTTTCTCGATCTACATGAAAATCCTCCACTTGCGGCTTTCATTTGTTAACCTAAAATTCGTCTAATTGTATCTTTCTTTGTCAAGATTATTAGTTGAGGTTTGATAGAAATCAGCTATCAAATTGTAACCTTTCTTTGTTATCTTTCTAATGCACTTTGAATCATCTCATTTTGAGTTCATACGAAAGAGTTAAGACCAAAATACCTAAGATAGTCCAAGCTGTCTCGGACATGTGCGAGACAGTCGAAGTGACTCGCGCCCAAGTCAGCTCCTGACGTATTTTTTGATAAGATTGTCTTCTAGAACTCCTTAGGATCATCCATAAACATGTGGGGTTATCTTTAAATATGTGGAAGCTTTTACATAACTGAAAGCCCACCTAAACGGATAATAACAGTTGTTCTTCGACCCTATCCACAAACACGATATTCCTATCTACAAATACGACATTTAAAGCCTATAAATACACCCCTAGCACCCTCATAAAGGCAGATCTGAAGGGAGCTACGAATTTTAGAGGAGTTTTGAAGGGAGCCACAAATTTTAGAGGAGCTATGGTGAGGTTCTGACGAATTTGAGAGAGGCTAGCAGATTTTGGCGAACTCTAGCATAAAGAAGGAGCGTTTCGAAGGATCTGAGGCCCGTCCCCCTTCATTCCTTAAGATCAGGCTTGGTCTTGATCTCAAGAAGATTCGTAATCTCACCTGGTTAAGATTATCACTTTAACGATTACTTCCTTTATGAAGTAAGAGCTCTAATTAATCATTCCGTCAACCGGATCCGATCTGAGGCGGTCCACGCATAAACCCCGGCACAGGCAAACATCTCACACAAACAGAGACTAATAAATAGAATTTGTGTGTTGTTTGACAAAGTTGTAATCTTTATTTTTTCATTATATAAGAAGATCTTATAAAAAGATCAACTTTTCTATTTTGTGAACTTGTAATCGATAAACGATTGTAACAGATTCAATGGCAATAAAGAAATCAACTTTCCACCCCAAACACGCTAGCGACCACAGTGGGAGCCGATAGCTTTTCTGCGAAGACTGATGTGTCGCAACCTCGGATTCGCATCCCAGTTGAAGAAGAGGTCAAATATGAGTTCGACAAGCAGAAGTTCAAGGAATACTTGTCCTCTTCATCCAGATCCGCCTCTCCTCGCAAATCCAGGAAGAATCGCTGGTCTTCGGATTTGAAGACCCAAGAAGATGATCTCCGTGTCACCGTCGCTATAGTTGCACATCACAACTCTTCTCCGGCGTCCAACGAGGGCAGATCTGCAGATCTAGACTCCTCCACGATCAAAGAGTCAACCACTGAAGGCGCGCCAACCCTATCAAAGAGAGCGCGTTAAAGGCGACATAAACGCCTTGTGCGCCAACTGGCCAAAGCTTTGGAGCCAGTTGATGGGATCCGCCATGAGGAGGATCTGAGGTCCAGAAGGTGCCAAGAGCCACAACAATGAGCGAGCAACTCCTCCTCCAAACCAATGATGAATGAATGGGTCTGCGTTAAGAGGGCATGTTCAACCTTTGAAGAATGGATTTAGAAATGCCACACGCTACTTACGCACACAAGAATTCTAGTACAAGAAGTACATAAGTTGTAGAAGGAAGCCATGGTGAAAGAACCAGCAAAACCACGCCAAATCTGGAGGTCGAGGCTCAAAACATCGGCCAAAAAGATGAAGAAACGCGGGTCACACCCAGGTGACCCGGCCAGCCGTGGGTGAAGATCAGCACAGGTCACCAATCCTTCACCCGCGCCAAGGTCGAGACGGGAGATACTCTGCACCCGTTTTTCTGATTCCGTCAAGTTTCGCCCCTGCTCTCATTGGTCCGGTACTTCCAGTGAAGCCCCGCGGCAGTGTAGACTTGTCCAAAAGCAGGAAGCCAATAGTTGATCACCTTGGTCCTTTACACGATGATCGAGGCAAAGCTCCGGTCAAAGAGCGCTTGGGCCCGTTGAATGAATCTCGAATGGTGTATCAGACTGGGCATCGCGCTCATCCTCTTAAGCAATGAAAGAGATCCCATGATGGGAAAGTCCCTATAACTGACCGTATTGGATTGCGTGTTGAAGTCCAGGAGCCCGTTGAAGGCTTACGCTCACGAAAGCGTAGTTGCAAACGTGTGACTCTTGAAGATGCTAACAAAGCGTTGAGTCCCCAGAAAGAAACGTATTTGTCTGACGACGACGTTACACCTGGGGAGTCATGCCAACACATAATGGGTTGCTCCGTTCATCAGACCGACGAGTTGTACTATCGGGCTGGGGGTACTAATAAGTCTTAGAAAAGAATTACCCAAGATTATCAAGTCGGTATTGTCAGAATGTTGTTGTCCTAAGACAGTTCTGGAGAGAGTTTCAGCATTTGAAAGGATCTCCACCGGAACATCCAAGCCCAGACATTTCCGTAGAAAGAAATCAACTACACAAAACAATGAATTCCCAGAAGTGTACGTCAACATGACTGATAAAGGGAAGTCGAATCAACGCTTTAGTCCTGATCAGTTTTCAGGAGTATCCCAGCGAATAACCCGATTACGATCGAGGACCAGTAGACGAAGGGATTGCCAGAGAATGCAAAAGGGACTACACTCAGATGACAAAACGTCAAATGCTTGTTCAGCAAAGGCTTCCGATGATACGGCATCCAGCGCAGGTCAATCCTATGAGTCATTTATGATCAACACAGAGCAAATAGCTAAAATTCTCGAGGACGCTCTAACCAAGCAAAAAGAGAATTTTAACTTTGAAATAGAAATGGCTATGCAGGAGATAAGGGAAATACATGTCCAACAAATTACGGCACTGACGAATCAATAAGCTGAATCCATCCATCGCAATAATCCTAACCAAATAGATAGTGATCGAGAAGGGGATAAAAATGTCAACATAAATATCCCTCTCGTTGACAACAATACTGGGGGTGGGCCCATGAATGATAACAACATGAAGGATGACTACGTCGTTCCTCCCCAAAATCGCCCTAAGAAAAATACAAGTGAGGACAAGAAGATGAGGGATTTGAAAGGCAAAATCAATGCGTTGATGAGTGCTCAAGAGGTAAAGAAGACCGGAATACCATGTCCATACCCGAGAGAGAGTAGGAATCAATTCCGTACCCGGCAAAGTTTAATTGATTAACTTTACGCCATTTGACGGAAAGGGTTCCCCCACTCAACACTTAATATATTTCAAGTCCCATTTAGGAACAATCTTCGGCAATGAACCTTTGATGGTGTGGTCATTCGTTGGTACCCTTCGTGGGGCAGCCTTCGGTTGGTACCGCCGTCTTAAACCGGGTAGTATCAGTAGTTAGGATGACATGGAAGACATATTTCTTACCAATTTCTTCGATTACGATACCGAGGTTTTAATCAGAACATTATTCGATGAGAAACAGAAGGATGGAGAGTTAGTCGAGAACTTCAGCAAATGATTCTGAAACAAAGCAATGAATTGTCGAGATCCAGTTAGCGAAGACTTCATTCTCGAAACTTGTCACAACAATCTTTCGTTGGATATCCTCGAAGCCATGGGAATGGCGCCACCCAAGACTTGGAAGGATTTGAAAGTGTAAGGAGACTGAGCCGAATGCTTCCTCAAAAGGAAGAAAGCCGAAAGAGGTCAAACGATGACTAATACTCCGCAAAAGAAATTTGTCCCTCGGGGTAACGGGAAAGCACAAGAGAACGCAATGGACGTGAACCAAACATTCAAGCTGTAACCGCAATTACAACAATAACAACAGCAGCAAAAGGCACCTCAGCAGTCGCAATGGCAACAACGACATCAAAAACAAAAGACCTCAGAACCAAAATTCCCAAAATTTTACTCTTTTAAAGAAGACAAAGTCCCCGGTATTTTCAAATACCTTATGGAGAATGACAAGATCAAGTTAACTCTAATTCAAGATCAAGAAGGTGCTAAAAGAGTTAATGACCCGAAGTACTACGCGTTCCGCGGTTCACCACCCTACCAAGTCATGTTACGCCCTCAAAGATAAAATCCAAGCTTTGATTGATGTTGGATCATTACTATGAAACCGTCCAAGGAGAAGAAGGTGGGCGCGAATGCAGTAACGATTAGCTTTGGATCTGTTCTTTTGAAATGGTTTCAACCCGAGCCTATGATGAAAATAGCAATGAAGATCGTCAACAAAGACCCTCATGGACAACGCCAGAAAGGACTTGTACCGCATAAAGCCCCGAATGGCGAGATTCTCTGGGTCTATCTTGCTCTGATTGAAGATGAACAATGGGTGGGATCTTTGTCAAAAAAGAAATCAAAAGGGAAAGAAAAATCTTACTGTGGAGCCTCAGTCATCCCAAAAGAAAATGACGAAGGAATCCCTACTTTCCCACTCTCTGAAGATGAGCAAGAAGTCTTTATAACCAGCGGAGAACTGACTTATGCTACCAGGAGTGGAAACGAATACCATTTCAAATATCTGAGTGCCTCCGATCAGTTAACCGAGCAGGGAGTGACCGAAACTATTCCTTCTAAAACATTAGCTAAAATGGGGGTGGTCACAACTCCCCCCGCACCAGCTGAGAAGACTCAACAAAAGCAAATAGAGAAAGAACCCTTATACTAAGAGGTTCAGAACCCGAGTCAGTCTCGATTCAATCAACCGATTGGAAGAGATAAACTGGGGAGCTCGAACACTCCGCATTGCTTCAATATTATGACACAATTAGCTAATATATCGGCTAGATTGACTTTATATGAGCTGTTGTGTCTTTCAAAAGACACAAGGGAAACGTTGCAAGAAGCTTTGGCCAATTCTGACGTTTTCCTAACTCAGATCAAGCCATTCCCTGACGAATCAGAGCTGTCAGTCAAACACTGCAACCTCGCGACGAATCACTTTTCCTGCATTACATTCGCTAAGGAGGACATGCAGACGAAGAATTCAAAGCGAGACCGGTCCCTGTATTTCATCGGGCACCTGGGCTCTAGTGTTATCAACCGGATCCAAGTCGATCCAGGTTCCGCTATCAGCATCATACTACTCCGATTGATGTACAGTCTTGGAATGTCGGCTAGTAAATTAGCCTCCACGGGCACTACGATCTATGGATTCAACACTAGTGGGTCCAGAAACATTAGGTAAAATCTGGGTAAAGTGCCAGATTGGAGATTTAAAGTCAGAAGTCACATGTTATGTGATCGACATAGAGAATTCCTATAACTTACTGTTGGGTCGTCCATGGATCCACGGTAACGTTCTAGTCCCTTCTACCCTCCATCAGTGTCTTAAATATGTAGATACTAATAATGACATAAAGACGATGGTCGCAGATAAGCAGCCGTTTAAGCGGTTAGAAAATTATTTTACTAACTCCCTTCTCTACAGTGCTGAATCCGATACTGAACCATCAGTCTAAGGTACGGACAACGAAGAAGAAGCTGATACCGAAGCTGAGTTTGATTACGATGGTGGTTTTATACTTAATGATATTGTACCCATTGTAATCAATCTTGATGATGAAGAGTCATCGAATAGTAGTTGTAATTGGTAACTTGCCGAAGAAGTAGCAATAAACAATGATTTAGAGTATTCGTTGTGTCTTGATAACATTATAAAGGGGTTATACGATAACCCTGATTTGTATATGCCAATTCAATCGTCTTGCATGATGAAGAAGTATATTCAGGACTCATTTGGAATGACACTTATCATTCCTGCAAAGGTAAGGGGTGAAAAAGAAGTCGTTTATGGTAAAGGGAAGGAGGTTTTAATACCAGACCACTTCTTGACAGAAGAGAACGATGATGATAAACCTGCTCCTCATTTATCCAAATAAGCTCAAAAGCGTGTGATCTCATGGAAAATGCGGATATGACTTCGCACTCGGGGAAGGTCTTTGTTTTGGTCAAGGACCGTGAGTTCCACCTTGTATGGACTATGTACCAAAAGGAAATCTCGATACTTATTATAGCTACAGAAGAGTCTTAGGCTATGTCTCCTCATCTAATGACGAGTGCTGCTGGCAAGTCATTGATCAAATAGCTAATAATGGTAAAGACGAATGTTCTTCCGATTCTTCAGCATGGGATTCTGACGCTAGTATTGGAGAAATGTTCAAAGGACTAATGTGAAACATGGCTTTGATTGAACCCATCACAACTGAGGAAGATGATCAAATGCCAACTTGGGAAGACCCTTGGGTTCATCACCTGAATATGTAGTACGGTAATAGGTTTGAACAAAGGGAACCATCTACCGAGGACCAAGTAATCCAGGTGAATATGGGTGATGAGGATAATCCGGAACCAATATTCATTAGCGACAGCCTCCCGCCAAATGAGAAAGAATAGTTAATTGCCCTCATTAGGGAATACCTCGATGTTTTTGCTTGGAACTACGAGGATATGTTAGGAATCGATCCAAATATGGCAATGCACCGCCTCAACATTAAGCCAGATGTCAAACTAGTCAAACAACAGCAAATACGGTTTCGTCCGCAAATTATGGAGGCGATCAAATCCAAAGTTAAAAAGCTTATTGACTCGGGTTTTATCAGTGAGGAGCAACATCCTGAGTGGCTTGCCAACATTGTCCCGGTCCTTAAGAAGAACGGGAAAATCAAGATTTGTATTAACTTTAGAGATCTTAATACCGCCTGTCCAAAGGACAATTTTCCTCTTCCCATCACGGATGTTATCATCGACAATATATGTGGGTTCGAGAGAATGTCCTTCATGGATGGATTTTCTGGTTATAATCAAATAAAGATGCATCTAGATGATGAAAGCATACCACATTCAGAACACCCCTCGGCGTGTTCTGCTACATGGTTATGCTATTTGGCTTAAAGAATGCGCACATATCAGAGAGCCATGTCGAAGATTTTCCAGGAGAATCTTCAGAAGACTGTTGAATGCTATGTGGATGATCTAGTCGTGAAGAGCCGTAACAAGAATGATTACATTGAAGATTTGAAGACGATGTTCAACCTAATGCGGACTCATCAACTGAAGATAAATCCTACCAAATCTTTCCTCGGAATGTCCAGTAGCAAATTCCTTGGATTCGTTGTCACCACCAAGGGCATTCACATTGACCCTGATAAAGTTAAGGTAATTAATGAGTTACAACACCCGAGAAACCTTAAGGAACTCAGAGGGTTACAAGGATGGTTGGCTTATATCCATCGGTTCATTTTAAACCTTTCGGGAAAATGTGAACCATTCTCCAGGCTCACAAAGAAGGGCGTGTCATTCATATGGATAATACTTGTCAAAAAGTGTTCAAAAATATCAAAGAATATCTCTTGAAACCCCCTGTGCTCGTCGCACCGAAATCGGGCAAACCGTTCTTGATTTATGTCAAGGTGACGAGCCACTCGTTAAGTGCATTACTTGCACAAGGTTCATTTTAAACCTTTCGGGAAAATGTGAACCATTCTCCAGGCTCACAAAGAAGGGCGTGTCATTCATATGGATAATACTTGTCAAAAAGTGTTCAAAAATATCAAAGAATATCTCTTGAAACCCCCTGTGCTCGTCGCACCGAAATCGGGCAAACCGTTCTTGATTTATGTCAAGGTGACGAGCCACTCGTTAAGTGCATTACTTGCACAAGACGATGACAACAATCATGAACAGGCTATATATTACCTGAGCCGGACCCTTGTAGGTGCCGAATCTCGGTCTCCAATGATTGAAAGGGAGTGTCTCACCTTGGTGTTTACTATTCAAAAGATGCGACACTACTTCGTCGGACAGACTATTTATATTATCTCCAATGTTAACCCAGTCTGGGTATTCATGACGCAGTCGACTTTCATGAATTAGTGGTTAACAAAATGGGCCATGCTTTTGTCCCAATACGACCTACACTTTAAATAACAGAAGTCTGTCAGAGGATAAGCTATTTGTGATCTCTTAGCGGCTAACCCAACTACGGATATTACCGAGATATACGATGATCTACCAGATGAAGCCCACGAAGTTAATAGAACTTCCCACCAACAAGTGTGGTGTTTGTACTTCGATGGTGCTTCTCGAGTAACTAATGTAGCAAGTACTCCTGGATGTTCTAAGATCTCCTCCGGAGTCGAAGTTGTCTTAGTTTCCCCGGGAAAATATGTGATGCCTCGAGCCTACTTACTGAGTGACCCGTGTTCAAACAACGTAGCTGAGTACAACGTGCTGCTTATTGGACTCAGCTTCGCTAAAGAGCTAGGGGTCGAGTATCTCGAAGCTTTCGATGATTCTCAACTGATAGTTAACAAGGTTCAAGGAGAGTATGAGGTCAGAAGTCAGGATTTAATACCGTATTATAAGGTGGCTATCAAGATGGCTGAATCGTTTAAAGGATTTTTTATCGAGTACATTCCACATCTATAGAATGCATACACAGATGCGCTAGCAGTGTTAGTAGTATCTTTAGCACAACCCCCCGAAACGGAACAGTTCGTCATAGTAAGAACCCACTAGCTCTTCGTACCAATCTAAGATATGGACAATGAAGAAGAGGATATTAAAGAGGTGCATTCAGTCCAAGTTAGCTTTGAGCCTCGAGATTTGCGTTTTCCTATCATAGATTATGTCTTGCACAGTATTTTGCCTAAAGACGTGAAGGAAACAAAATCAATTCGATGGAGAGCACCGAGGTTCTACTATAATACGGAGAGTCAAACATTATATCGACGGGGGTACGATGGTTTGCTACTCTATTGTCTATCAACTAAAGAAGCGGAAGAAGTCCTTAAAGAGACGCATGGAGGAGTTTGTGGTGTACACAAACCTAGCCCCAAACTTTATGACCGCATCAGAAGGATGAGATATTTCTGGTCCACCATAATTAACAATGCAGTCGCGTACACCCGAAACTGTCATGCGTGTCAAGTGCATGCGAATTATATGCACCAACTTCCGAAGCATCTATACCCTTCGGCTACATCATGGCCTTTTGAGACTTGGGCAATGGACGTTGTTGGTCTTATTTTTCCCTAATCGATCAAAGGCAACCAATTCATCCTAGCAATTACCGATTACTTCTCTAAATGGGCTAAAGTGATTCCGCTCAGAGAAGTTAAGACGAGCAGGATTGTTGCATTCATCAAGAACCATATTATCTATCGGTATGGTATCCCAAGGCGAATCATACATCACAACGGTCCTCAGTTTGTCAGTAATGCCTTCATCAAGTTTTGTGAGAAGTTTAAAATTCAAGATGTCTTATCGACAGCTTACAATCCCACATCAAATGGATTGGCTGAAGCCTTTAATAAGACTATCATAAAACTTTTGTTAAAACTCGTGAAGACTAATAAACAAGATTGAGACGATAAACTTGATGAAGCTCTATGGGCCTATCGCACCACAGTTCGCACGCCTACTAGAGCAACCACGTATTCTCTGGTATACGGGTGTGAAGTCGTTCTTCTATTGGAGATCCAAATTCCATCTCTTCGGATCGCTCTCACAACGGAGATGATGATCGAAGAACAACATCAGAAACGTCTCGAAGAACTCGAAATGATCGACGAAAAGCGCTTGGAAGCTCAACAGCACTTGAGTTCTACCAAGCTAGAATTTCCCGAGCTTTTGATAAAAATGTTTGATAACAGAGTTTTAAAGAAGGTGACTTGGTCTTAGCTGTCCGACGGCCAATGATCCTTAATTCCAAAAAGAAATGCAAGTTCGAACCCAAATGGGAAGGACCATTTATGGTAGAAATAGTCTATTCAAATGGTGTATATCTCCTTATTACCAAGGAACGCGCCCGGCTTATGATGCCGATAAACGGGAAGTTCCTAAAAAAGTACTACCATTAGTGCATTCAGGATAACCCATGTATCGGGAAGTTCCCAGAAGAATACTACGTGTGGTATTCTTAGGGATAACCCAGTTACTACAAAATTGATAAATAAAAAATCCCCACTTGGACCCTGAATGTCCTCAAGATTAAAACGTGTCTCACTGTCGAGATCGAATGAATACTTTTACTAAGACGAGATTCGATCATCGTGATAGATCAATCTTTCCTCACAAAACTCTCACTAGTGTTTGACAATTCATAATCTTCCACCACAAAATCCCCCACTGATCAAATCAATTGATGGTGGGTCCATCAAAATTCCTATCGGTTAAATCTGTTCAAACTCTCGCCGTGTTTGTACACTTCACACTCACGTTATTAGAATACTAACACGACACTCAAAAATTCTATCCGCCAATCTTTGGTAATTTTCAAACTTGGGGTGTTAAGTTCTAATCGCTTAACACCAAAATCCTCCATCGAGCGGATAGTACGAGTCAGCATTTTCACGGCTATTTGTACTCTACTCCCATCATTTGCTTGGTCAAACCTATAAAAGTTAGGGCTAAAGCCAGAATCCCCTCTCGATTTCTTCTATGAACGAGAGGTCCACTTTAAAATTGAGCAACCAAACCTATAAAAGTTAGGATTGCCTCCAACCCTACTTAGTCAAACCTGCAGATAGTTAGGACCAAAATCAGAATGCCCTTTCGATAAACGAAAGACTCTCATCTTTTCCTATTTTGGCCAAACCTATAAAAGTTAGGGCCGAAGTTGGAATTCCACCCCGATATATGAGGATTTCCCTTTTAGATTAAGTAATCAATCCTATAAAAGTTAGGGTTGCTTGAATCTTCCTGATTCTCGGAGTGGAGATCTCACTCTTAGTTTCACCTTTCTGGATTATTAGGGTGGAGATCCTACTTTGAATTTTCTTTGTAACTGGAGATAGAATATAAAATTCTTCTTCTTCAGTTCAGGGAGATAGGATATAAAATTCTTCCTCTTTGGCATCGGGTTTGTCTTTACTCCAAGAAAAGACACAAGTCTCAACTCCAAATCCGTGCACTTTAGGCACGGGGAACTTTTTCTCGATCCCTAAATAAAGATAAGTCTACGTCTAACACACCTTGCCGGTTTAGTCTTTCACCGAGTGAAAAAGACACTAGAATATAAGTCTGCGGAATTTTATCCTAAAGCCTAAGTAGGGATAAGTCAGTGCTTAACACGCATTGACGGGTAGTCTATTCCCGTGAGAAAGATGAAACCTACGTATTCAATATCGTAGCACTAAGAGAGTTAACTCTCTTAGCACAACGTTGCATGCGGAACGGACTTAAACAATCTGCATGCTACCTTGATTCAAATGGTGATCAGTAAAGGCATGTCAAATCCGTTGATCGCTGAGGATTTTCCAAAAATCTTAAGTCTACGTCTAACACACGTTGTTGGTTTAGTCTTTCACTGAGTGAAAAAAATACCAGAACGTAAGTATGGGGAATTTTATCCTGAAGCCTAAGTAGGGATAAGTCAGTGCTTAACACGCATTGCCGGGTAGTCTATTCCCGTACAAATGGCAAAGTCTACATATTCAAATTCATAGCACTAAGAGAGTTAACTCTGTTAGCATAATGTTACATATGGAACGGACCTAAACAATTTGCATGCTAGCCCGACTCAAATGTTAGTTGGTAAAGGCTCATCAAACCCGTTGATGGCTGAGGGTTTGTTTAAAATCCTGTAAATATTATGATTGATTATTCCAAACAAAATGAGACATCATAATAAAAGAGACATAATGAATGAAAAGAAAATATCTTTCATTAATGAAAATTGAGTTCGTAGATACAAGAGTTACGATCAATCTACATGAAGCTTATGGCTAAGAACTTGTTCCTCTAACTTAGATAATTCTACAGTATAAGCTTGCTCAAGCTTGCTCTGCAGTGTGGTCTTCATGGAGTCCTCATCAACAGCCAATATTCATGCAGCCTCTGTCTTTATCAAAGCTAACTTCTCTTTGGAAAGTTCCAGTTTCTTGGACACTATATCTACAACGCCCTCCACATGGGCCTTTGTCATTTCCAAAACAGTCTGAGCATCCTTAGCTGCCTTAAGTTCTGATTCGAGTTTCTCTATCGTAGCAACACCTGATGCGAAAGAAGAGTCAATGTCGCGAAGGGCTGCTAATTTATCATTAAAAATGGCCTCTATTTGATGAACACGGCCCTCTTGTTCTTGAATCTTAGAATTTGCAGAGGCTTGAGCTTCGTGCCACGCCTACGTTGTGAAAGGCTTCTCGTCGCTTAAACCTTCCATCAAAATATCTACAGAAAAGTCTAAGTGTTAAGACACGGAAAGAGAAGTTGAAAATCAACGATGAAGGGGAATTAAATTTACCTCTGGTAGCAACAGTAGGCTCTGCGATCCTGGCATCTACCCTCGCCTCTTATAGCTTTTCTAAAAGAGTCAGAAGCATGTAAGCAATTAGGGGAGGGATGAACTATGAGTCGTTTAATGCCTGATATTACCACCTGAAAGGTGTACTATCGGTAATAGGTGTACTTGGGCTAGCGATCATTGTAGACAAATCATGTTCTGTAATGGCACCTTTGTCGGTCTCAAGGGCCGTGCCTGTTTCAACACCCGCCGGATCGTTAGCCACAGCCTCATTTGTTTGTGGCATGAAGCTGGGTCCTCCAAAAAAATCTAAGTTGGGAGAAGGAGGATTTTACGTCATTCCCTCTTCTTCATGACCCCCTAGAATATAAAATTTGCGAAGTCTAAAGCTTGGTAGATGAAAGGATTGAAAAGATAACGAGAATTGAAATATTACCTTCCCCACCGATGAGCGCATCGCTGGCCACTCCTGTTTGAGAAACCTGGGGTTTAGTGCGTCACTTGATAGTCATCTTCATTCGTTTTGTAGGTCAAGCCTCTTTAAGATCCATGGGTCTGTCTTGTGTTGATATAGCATGCTGCTCAATTTGTAATCCAGTTTGAGTTGTGGCTTGAGGTCGAGCACGGGTGATAAGACTACTTCTCCTCTCTTCTTCCTCGGAACCTACATCTGAAAGTTCAACCATCATTCTATTATAAGTGGGCAAATTTTCCACTTCTTTCGAGCATTAAGTCGACGAGCTCGATCAGCAATTGATAGATCCCATAGCTCTTTATAAAAAGACTCAGACAAACATGTCGCATGTTCCTTGAAATCGCTGTTAACCTCTATACCCCCACCAGTAGCAACTTCATCCTCTTCAGAAGTCTCCTTGTCAGAAGCAAACGACTCCTCTTCTACTTCCTCTATTTTCTGCTTCCCTTTTCCTGAGGGACCAGCGAGCTTATTATCGTGTCTCCTTTGTTCCTGCATGCTTTCCCGGACCATCCTCTCAGTAATACGTGACGCAACTTCAGCCATCAACTCCTTAATTAGCCTTAGAGGGACGGACTCATTAGCTTCCATACGCCACTTGCAACATAAATATGTCAACTCTAAGTGGCGTTTAGCATTCGGAAGACCGAACTTGGTGCCGGTATAGCCCGTCACGTTCCACAGCCAGGCTCGAGCGCCGTCTACTAGTCCACCACGAGTATGAAACTGTTGGTTTAGATTCCCAATGTATAATTTATCATATCCAAATTGACGGGAGAACCGGTACGACAGATAAGGCTCTAAGTAGTAGCGTTCCTTCACTCGGAAGAGGAGATGGCTTGGCCTTATGTTCATCAGCCATCTGAAATAGCTAACATTGAGAGAAGTCCGACTTGTTCCCGACGCTTCTACGTTGGCTAGCAACCCACTATATCTGCTAGCAAATCGAGGGAAGCATGGATTGAACACCAACCCTTATGAATATGCAAACTCTTCCTAACGTTCAAGAGGTCTCGAACTTTCCATTTGCACTCCTCAAGTAATTGTAGCAAAGGAGTGGATAGATCTGCATTAGTTGGGGCTGACATTAGATCAAGGCGATGAAGAACCAGCCACCCCATCAGATAGGTGTAAGAAGCTTCGCCTTCGCCATAGGGATCTTATCGGATGGAGTCTCCTCCGCTTGAGTAAAAGCTGTGACCACTTTATGAAGCCCACGATGTATGTCGGCAACCATTGCTGGCAGAAGAGATAAGCTTTTTCCATAATCAAGCTGGACAGCAGGGAATAAAACCTCTATCGGTAAGGTGTCGGAGGTCTGATACGGCACCACACACTTCTTCAACCAAAGTGCGATGTAACCAGCCAACAAAGTCTTAGGGTGAATGGACTTCTCCGCACACCATAAGAAAGTTTTTAACTTAGTCCCTACAGAGAATCTACCTGGGCACTCACAATGGTGTAGGATCGAGCATCATATTTCTCAATCAGGTTATTTATCTCCGAAGGAGTTAGCGGTTTTAGCTCATAAATTGCCTCGTCGGATTTTTCCAAATTCTTGAATAAATAACCTGAGAATTGCTTCAGGCTTATTTGAGGAGACTTCTTCCTCACAATTGGACTGGTTCCGGCTAAGGCTATTTGATAATGACATGTAAGTTCCCATAATGTGTCATATCGAGCAGGCTTATGGGTTTTCAATTGAAGCAACTCCCGGTTGGAGGGAAAATACTCCTGATACAACAGGTCTCCCATCGATAATCTAAAGACCTTATGCATCTCATGGAAAGGTAGTCCCAACTCTCCATTCCGGGTTAGAAAAGTGTTGGTATCCGGATTATACAGCTCTATTAATCTGGTGAAGTGGATAACGCTCACCGGTAATCCATATTTGGTGGAACGAATAGCTTCATACAACCCCATCGCCTTCAATTCAGCACCCCATCGGTTGAGGACATAACCTGTCATCCTGCCCCACCATAACTTTCTAAAGAATGAGACCAGCCATGGCATCCATAATTTTTGACAAGTAACTCTCACCCTAGCATGGCAATGAGATTCTTCACTGTGCGAGCCACTATAGGTACCTCCCCTTTAGGCGGGTCCTCCAATCCCATCACACCGGGGTGTAATCTTATGATATGGTTTCTACCACTTGAGCCCAGGAGTGAATGACTGGTGACATATCCGCAATGAACGTTGGTGTGTTCCTCTGTCAGAGTCCATGCCATTTGTCGCGTCACCGCTTGCTTCCGCAATTCTGTCAGTGAGTGATGACGAGGGACTAGAGGGAGGTATAAACAAGTTGTACCATCCCTATGTAACCACTGCTCATCTCTGAGGGTTATGGTGGGTGGATTTATCACGGAATCGCCGAACATATAATTCGTCTTCCTTAAAGGGTGAACGGGATACGTATCTTCTGCGAACAATGCGTCAGTAATTAGCTGGCATGTGATGCGGTGGTCCCCTTCCCGTACCAACTTAGAGAACTCATCTGGAAGGTCCGAAGCAAACTGAGAAGTAGGCGAAATCGACGCCGAATCGTCAACAGCAGTGTAATACCTACTCCTATTGCCATCTATCTCGAACGGAGAAAATGGTGTTGCAGGGTATTCAATTGAAACAAATAACGTGTGTTTATTAAACGCAGTTATAAAGAAATATTAGGGCAACACAGGGCGTTGAATTCATCTCACCAATCCGTGAGATGGAGTCACTACCTTGTAATTGGCGAGATGATTTTAACTTTATCCCGAACACAAGATAACATATATTATCACGTGAATAGTGCGATGACATACCCTATCTTACGAAATGCGATACGGCAAAAAATCACCACATATTGCCTTAAGATACGTCTTGACCAAGCAAAACATATCTGATAAGCATCAACCCCCACAAAGGAGGGTATCAACTCTTCCTAATTGCCTCACCAAGGAGGACAAAATGGGGATATAATACAACAAAAGAGGAAAAGTGTTTGATAGTTAGGCAAGACGATTTAAACTACATTATATGCACGAGGCACGATGTATATTGTCACATGAACAAAGTGACGATATACCCATCCTTTGGAATATAATACAGCAGGAAATCGCCCCAAATTAATTAAGCCGTGTCTAGACCAAGCAAAACGTATCTGTGAAGTGTCAATCCCCACCAAGGAGGATCTCAGCTCTTCCCAATTGTCTCACCAAGGAGAACAAAGCGGGGATGCAATATGCAACATGATATGCTATTATTAAATTCATGAGCAGAGAATTATAAAATCTTACTAGTGAAAGACAGAGGCTCTCTCTCAGGTGACTGAGCGGTTGAGCAGCTCCTCAGAAAGCGTGATCTCCTTGTCGATATAGCTAATCTGCAATGAAGACAATAGTTCAGTTATATCGAGAATCGAGATACGTAAATCAGAGATTAAAGGCAATTACGAATCTTTGACTGAAATTCTATAAAATGGAATTTTCTAGCTGAAGGTGATTAAACTTATAAAACATCTCCGATGTAAATTGGGGTGAGGAAAATAAATGTATGAAGCTAGGGCGGCGAGTTCGATTCTCGACCAATACACAAGCTAAGGGCTTGGACATTTTTCTCTCAAAAGCCAAAAGTGGACACAAGCTCAATTCTTACATGTGGTTCATGTGACGCCCCAGGGTTCACACAAGGCTGCAGTCCCAGATAAAACCCGGATTGTCAAACCTGTCAAGTATCAACCACCATGCTACGACATGTTTTACCATCACAATCACTATCTCTCTAGTGGAAACAATAAATAGATGAAGGTACAGACAGGCAAAAATAGAAATAGGCAACACTGGATATATACAGAAGAAGCATAAGAAATATCAATAATGAACCCAACTGAAATAGAATAGAAATGTCTCTGAGTATAAACTGGATCTCAAATACAATGAGTCAAATAAACAAGGTCTCACAAAAGCTCTCAACTCTAAACTAAAATACCAATCTAGAGTCTAAAAATAATCAACTACATGTGGAAAGCTCTCAACTCTAAACTAAAATACCAATCTAGAGTCTAAAAATAATCAACTACATGTGGAGTTCTGTAATAACTACAAAGTATAATAAGTTAGAGTCTAAAAATAATCAACTACATGTGGAGTTCTGTAATAACTACAAAGTATAATAAGTAGCTAAATGTACAACTAAGAAGTCCCATCAACCTGCGACTCTCCGTGTGCCAGACTCGCTGCCTAAAAGAGGGAAAACAACGAGCGTCAAAGTGCTAGAGAGATTATCACTACCTCTCCCCAAGGGAAGGGGTAGGAGTATATAAGAAAATAGTCAGTACTTACATATATCAAATCATTCTTATTGCTCTCTATGAATGAAAAACAAATAGTCAAGGAAACATACTCAAATCTCCAACATAAAGAATAAATACCTCATCTCGAATTACATCCGAGTAGCCTGCTTTAATATAAGAGGATGTCAACCAAACCAAAATGAATATAACTACCGTCCATAACGGGTGTGCCAAAATCTCAAAGGAAATACTCTACTCGTGAGTAATATATCATGGAAGTAAAACTTACAACTGATCAAATATCTATGTGTGCATCATCTTGTGCTATAGCGATACTCTTGTAATGCTCTTACTCAATCGCTTTGCGGCAATAGGAATTATTATCTCCCTATTCCGGATACATGTAATAACGATACTATTGTAATATTCTTACTCAATCGTTCTGCGGTAAATAGGTTTCATCTCCCTATTCTGGATACCTGAAAGATCAAATACTAGTCATGTGTATTTATCAAATTTAACTTGTGACAAAAGTGTGTTAATTCAACACAAACTAAGCATAAGTACACATATCTCGGTGTGCATGTCCACATCTGAAGTTCACCATCATCCCAGGTGTTAAACAAGTCTTAACATTGTAGTTAATCATCACAAGGTCGAGAGAAGTGCTCGACAAACAGAAATCAAACCAAAACAATGCATAGGCCAATATCAGATTGGCGGTCGACCGTGGCGGTCGACCGCAACGGGCTCCAGAGGCTACCCAAGTCTCTGTCCTGCACGCGGTCAACCATACCGGTCGACCGTGAGCCAGATTTCTAGTTTTCTCCGGATTGTCATGTGTCGTGTTCACGTCATGTTCTTGTGATTCAAACATGGTAAAAACTTCATGAATCTTGCATACTAACATGTTACAGCAGATATAAATATCTGGAATCAAAATCAACATATATAACCATGATTTTATGCATTAGATTTATGTTCAAAACCCTAAAACATGCATAAAAGCTCAAAACGATGAATCAAACTTCTTTCTTTAGATTAACCACGTTTTAAAATCATCTTCAGATCTTAATTACATCTGTAAAACTCGTTCTCAACCTTTTTAGCATAAAAAGACCTAATCTTTATACATATAATACAAAAGAGTTATCTTTTATTCATAATCTAGTTGTTTAGGCTCTACAAAACATGTTTAAATCTCTTTAAAAACGTTTTAAAAACTGGGAGGGGGATTAGCAGAGATGATACTCGCCTGAGATTGTCGAAAAACGTTTTAGAAGCAAGGTTGAAAGAGATCTCCACTCCAAAAGCCAAAAACCAAGAAAAATCTCGCTCAAAAGCCTCCAATTTTCTCCAAGAAATCAAACTAGGGTTTGGGGGGTTTGGTGGTTGTTAGAGTTCTTAGGAAAACTGAGAAAAATGTGAAAAACTCATATATATATATATATCAAGGAAAACGAATATGGATTTAGAAATCCGAAACCAACTCAAAATAGGGGAAACAGCTCTCTGCAGGTTTCGTGGTCGACAGTGGCGGTCGACCGGCTCCGGTCGACCGTGGAGGTAGACCGGACTGGGTAATTTTAGTTTTTTATGAGTTTGGTCATTGTGCATGTTTCTACTCTTTTCTCTCTCATGTATGAACTCGTTCATACTCAAAACACATGGTATTATACTCATATACCATTAAATAATATTTATCATACAAAATATCAATAAACCATAATTAATCTCAAATTAATATATCATTCAAAAATTATCAGGGTTTTACAGTTCAGGCTAAGGATTCAACCATGGTCACAAATCTTGGAAACTCGTATTCAAACCTCACATACGACCACAATTAAGTCCACGTCTCATGTGCATGCAATCAAGCCAAGCATACACATATGCAACCAAGTCAAAGGAGTTCGGCTATCAAGTTCCAAGCTCTCAAAACAAAATCATAGAAAAAAGCAAGGGGATGAACCAAATAGTCCCAACAACCAAACGATGACTTCAGTTCTCATCCAAAATTCAAGCAAAGAAATTTGACTCACACAAAACCAAGAGCCTCGATTCACACTCGAGGACAAAACCAAGAGGAGTGGTTCTCAAATACCTAAATTAAGCACTTAAGTCCTCATTATCATTCAAAATCCAACCTACATATCAAAATCAAAGTCTCGGCCATATCAACATGCAAATTTACGAGCTCACAAATCAAGTCAAGATCATACAACTAAACATGTGCACACAATCAAGTATTAAAAAACTTGATCCTCAAGCACAACCAAACGACCACACAAATCCAAGTCTTGGGTGTCAGTTTAGGCCATATACAACAACGCAATCAAACGAACAGTAACCAAGGGCAAGGCTCAGACATATGTAAGAGAATGAATCAAATCAATATCCACGGTCAAGCACCCCAAGTTTAGTTTCCATTTAAAATTAAACCTCATCTTCAGTCTTTCCCCCCAAAAAATCACAAGCTAGAAGATTAATTTCGATAGAAAATCAAAAATAAGGAAGGCACGAGTTTACCCGAGTTTGAAGAGGAAGAGCTAGCCACGTGGACTTGTGATGAATTATAGGGCTTCGAATTTAAGAGTTGAAACCCTAACAAGGAATTGGGGAAGTTAGGGTTTTAAAATCAAATGAAAATCGAAAAAGACGAACAAAATCAAAGGTTTGAGTCACGATATTTACTTGGAATCAAAGAGAGCACGAACTTGGGATTTGAAGGTAGCCGAAACCCTAATTCTTTGAGTCAAGATCTGACCGAAATCAAGAAGTTGAAAAGGGTATTTAAAGGGGCTTTCAAGAGTTTTGATCTTAGGAGAGTTCCTAGAGGAGGAGAGTTCTTGAAAGACCGATTTTTGAAAAAGGTGGGAAATTTGAAATTGGTAGAAGAAAATAAGTGGGGAAGAAAGAGGAAGGAGAAGCGGGTTTTTAAAAAAAACCCAGCACCCTATGACCCGCTCTCACACGGGTCAGCGGTGATCGACTGGCTCCCACACGGGTTAACGGGAATCGACCTGCTCCCACGCGGGTCAGCAAGCGTTGACCCGCACGCGGGTTTGGTCTGACGATAGTTTCTTTGCAGTATTTTTGCCCGCTTTCGTTCCTCTTCAATGTATTCGATACATTTATTCATACTCCAATAGGTATATGAGTCTAAACTATTTCTCACTCTTGACGAGAAGTTTCTGGAGAATATTACGTATAATATTCTTAAGGATAACCCGGCAACCTCTGACGAGTACACGAGTTTAAACTGATTCCCGAAACTCTCAAGAGTATACGAGTATAAACTGGTCCTCCTCGTTCTAACACCGTAAGAGCATAAATTGTGTCAACGCTAGTCAACGTGTTGCGACGAAAGTCAACACCGGTCAACACGTTGCGATGAAAGTCAATGTCGGTCAACGCTTAGCCTTATGTTAATGCCGGTCAACGCGTTGCGATAAAAATTAATGTTGGTCAATGCAAAACCCTAGGTCAACACTGGTCAACATGTAGCCCTAGGTCAATGGCAGTTAACATGTTACGGTGAAAGTCAACGCCGGTCAATGCGTAGCCCTATGTTAACGCCGGTCAATGCGTTGCGATGAAAATCAACGCCGGTCAACGCATTACGATAAAAATTAACGTCGGTCAATGTAAAACCCTAGGTCAACGTTGGTCAACACATAGCCCTAGGTCAATGATAGTCAACACATTACGATGAAAGTCAACGCCGGTCAACGCGTAGCCCTAAGTCAACTCCGGTCAATGCATTATGATGAAGATCAATGCTTCAATAGTTTTCGCTGAAACAAGAGTTGAATCAATCCTAGTTCAAGGGATATGAATACCCGACGAAGGTAATCAGTCCAACGTCAACCCAACGACACGAGCTAAGTTTAGAAACCAATACATTAGTTTCAATTCGAGATTTTGACAACGGTCAGACGATAAACGTAGTACCGGAAGAATTTTAGCTATTCGACAAAATACTGAATAGATTGGAAAGTGGAGAAGTTAAGAACCGAAGCCAATTATAGGTCCTTTGACACCGATTGAAGGTGGGGCCTATCATATCCAAAGTATTTCAGACTCTTCTATACATGAATGAGCCTGAAACACTTTGGAGGGGGTATATGTAGGCGTCTAAAAAAACCAATAGGTTCCCGCAAAAAGCTCGAGATAAAAAGAAAGCGAAGAACATCATCATCCAATTCAAGAAGGATTATCCAAGTAGCCAGCACTTGTCGGTCAGCTCCATGTACCTGTCGTGCTTATCGGTCAGCTTCAAGTGCCGTAAAGAAGGCAACAAGCGTATGAAGCAAGCTAGCAAAATGTACAAGTCAACAAGACAACAAAATATGCAAAACGGTAGAAAGTACAAGTCTGGGGATGTCGAAAAACACCAAAAGCTCAAAAGCCTCAGAACCCGCATAGGAGAGCAGGTCACCACTGGGTGACCCTCGCACACGCGGGTCACCAAGAGGTGACCCGCGGTCACGCGGGTCACCATGGTCTGTCTCGCGGTCTCGAGCCTCAAACGCGTTTTCGATAGTTTTTAAGCGGTTTTCATAGGATTTATCTGTTCTAGAGGTTTCCAACTGACTTGATATCATCCTACACGTGAATACGAGGCTATTACTGACTGAAGATAGGCCAAATCTCTCATTCTCTTCAAAATAACCACATCCGAGGCCATATAAATATAAGCCTAAGGGCTCCATTCTACAGGGCTGGAATTTTTATCAAGAGGATGAGGTGCTGCTGGATTGAGAAGTCAAGGAGCACAAAATTTCAAAGGAGGCTAGCTAGATCCTGGCGAACTCCGGCATAAAAAAGAAGCGTTTCGAAGGATCTAAGGCCCGTACCCCCTTTCCTTGAGATTAGGCTTGGTCTTAATCTCGAGAAGAGTATTGGTTTTGCTTGGTCGATATCAGTACTCCAGCGAATACTTCCTTGGTGAAGTAGAAGCTTTGATCAATACTTCTGCCAACCGGATCCGATTCGTAGGCGGTCCACGGATAAACCCCGACACTGGCAACGATCCCACGCAAGCAATATGAGATAAACTACTATTGTGTGTAGTTTGAAAGAAAGTTGTAATTTTTGATCAAAAGTCTTATAAAAATGCTATTTTCTTGAGTTTGTTGTAAACATCTAAAGTCGTAATGAACTCATGATTAACATATTTTATAACATTTTACTCCCTCATTATCTAATTATTTCAAGAAATAAATATGCTAATATCGGCATTTTAGCTTAGTTTGCACATAAATGAATAAAAACATAAATAAATATTATTAAATATAAAAACCCTCAAATTCTCTCTTCTCTATTTTTCAGCATTTTAGAAGCCCAAAAATCACAAGCTAAAGAAGCCCATGAAGCAAAAGCCCAAAGAGGAAAATGAAGAATTGAAGCTAAGAGGAAATTGAAGCCCATGAAGCAAAAGGCCAAAGAGGAAAAAACCAATAAATGAAGCCAAAAGCCCATTTTATGTTATGGATTGTGGATATGCATGGGTATGAGTTTTCTAGATTGTGGATAAGATATAGTATGGGTTTTTTATTGTGGTATGGGTGTAGTATGGATTGAAATATTATATTTTAATTATGAGGGTTGGATATTTTGGTATATAAATAGAGGAGAGTATGAGAGTTTGAGGGTGTAAAAGTGTTGTATGAGGAGTTTACTCATGATTGAGAAACGCTCAAACTTGTAATTTATTTTATATTTACTACAATCTTGTTCAACGGAATTTAAGTTCAAGGAGAGGAAAACCCCCTTGAATGTAAGTTTCTACTTTTATTTTCTTTATTTTTCACTTTCTTTTGTATTTCCTTTCGTAGCTTAGATTTAATTCTTATCTTGCATTTGTATTTCCTTTCGTAGCTTAGATTTAATTCTTATCTTGCATTTTAATTCATAGCTTAGATTTATTTCCTTGCAATTTTATTTTCTTTATTCCTTCTTTCTTTTCCTTTTCTTTGTTAGAATAGTTTTTTTCCTTTCTCATAATTAATTCTTGCTTTTTATTTCCATAGTATAGATTTTCTTTTTTATTCTTCTTTTATTTTCTGTAATTAATTTAATTTTATGTTTATATATAGGTTTTTATTTTTAAATGTGGAACTAAAACATTGTAGGAATTTATGAATTGCATGAAACTAAGTTAGATTTCTTTCTAATTTGTGGAATATTCTCTTGTGCAAATAATGATCATGTTAGGATAATTAATAAGAGATCTAGGAGAAGAACTTGATAACCTATCCTTTCATTAAATTGTTTGATGGGTTACACTTGTGAATTCTAGATTAAGTCTCAAATTTATTTTTCTTGCATGAATGAATTTAACTTGGGTGATAATTTGATAGGGTACCCTTTCACTGAGTTGTTTGATGCCCTACACTTAGTAAATCTAAAGGAGAATTCTAATAAAGATAAAAAGAGAATATTTCATAATTACTAAGAGAAATAATTTAGTGGATTCAATTTTAGATTCCTAATATCTTTAAATTGATATCCTCATTTGTTTTCACTTTCTTGATTTTATTCTTTTCTTTTAGTCTCTTGTTTTCATTTTCATTTTCTTATTCCTCCTATCTTACATTTCTTGTTCTATGATTGTAATTTTATTTATTTATTCTTCTTCCCTCTTAATCAACATTTTATTTTGAATATAATACGACACACAATCAACCCTTCAAACAAACAAACGTCTCCTTTTCATTTACTTGTTTCCAACCACTCCTAATTGTCTCACACAACATAAGAGCTGAATCTAATTATTTCTTGCAAAGACCTTCCTCGTGGGATCAATAACTTTTTATACTATAACTTGATTGGTTGTACACTTGCAACATTTGATACATATTTTTATTCCATAAAGTTTTTGGCGCCGTTGCTGGGGAACGATGTTTAAGTAGGATTTTAATTATTTTGGTTCTTTAACTTGTGTATTTTCTTGTGAAGGAACCACTTGTTGCTTAAAGATTACGGATTGGAAATCGAGGAAATTAATATTTGCTTTTAGTAACTCTTCTTTCTAGTATTTTTAATTTCATCCTTTTAGCTAGCTCTCCGCAATTAGAGACAATTAGGATCTAAAAATTTTTAAAAAAAGATTTTTTTTTGTTGACCATAATAAAAAAAAGAGAAGAATTTTGTTTTTACCATCCTTTTCTAGTTGCTTTTAATTTCTAGGGTTGCATTGCATATAATATTAGGAATTCTTCAAAGTGATTTGAGCATCTTGATTTGGCACACACTTGAAAATATTTGTAAGGGTAAAACCCCTAATCAATATAAGGTAAGGGATTTCATCACCCTTTCCTTAGCCCAAAAATTATTAATTTCTCACTACACAAACCCAAGCTTTTTTAAAACTCATTAGACGCTGGACCCTAAGGATTCGAGCTCATTAAGGAACAAGGAATCCCTAAGTGAACCGGTTCAAGTTTTCTTAGATAAGTTGGTGTCTAAGGCAAGGTTTAGGGGTTAGGTAAGGTGCTCCGTAAGGAATAAGGTAATTAATTGATCTTTGATCACCCTTTAGTATTATCCTTACCTTGCTAACTGATCGAGTAAAACTTTGATCTTTTCACTTAAGGAATTTTTAGTTAGGAGCTGGTCTAGCTGAGATAGGCTTAACCCTAGAGTTAGAGTGATTGAAAATTGGTTTTTTATTTATTTATTTTAGTTAGGTTTCTCCTTTTCCTTCTCATAACAAAAACAAAAACAAAAAAAACTAACTTTTGATTTTTCTTTTTTTTAAAAAAAATTATAAAAAGAATTTGTTTGGTGTATGCAAACGTGGATTAGGGATAATACAAATCGCTTAATTCATTTTGAACCAATTGTAGAAATGGCTAATCCACCGGTTCTCTAAGATATGTGCTATCCCACTAGGAATACAATCCCTTTGTGCATTAAGCTCCCCGAGGCAAATAGAACTAACTTTGAGCTTCGACCGCACTACATAAACATGCTTCTGAAATTTCTAGGAAATGAAACTAAAAATGCTTATATTTTTATCTCCGAATTTGAGGAAGTGTGTCTTATAATTAAAATTCGAGAATTAACTGAAGATGCAGTCAAACTCAGATTTATTCCATTTTCTCTCAAGGACAAGGCAAAAAAAATGGTTGTATAGCTTGCTTAAAAATTCCATCTCCACTTGGGATGAATTTATTGTTAGACCCTAGAGGGGGGGGTGATTAGGGTCTTATGCTAATCTAATCCCAATTAATAGCAATTAAAATTATGTTGATCAATATGTTCTTACAAGAGATAGATATGAACAATAAGAACAATAAGAATAATAAGATTAATAAGAATATGCACAAATAAAATGTGAGACAAGCAAAACACAAACACATGATATGTTTACGAGGTTCGGTCCCCACGACCTACGTCCCCGCTCCTCACCTCGAGGAGATATCCACTATCACAATCCGGTTTGGAAGCCGGAACTTCTACACACTCGGTTTACAAGTTCACCGAAAACTCTCACACTACACAGTCACTCAATAATCACACTTTACACACTAAGTGTAGGAATCTAGCCCGTGTCCTCCTCCTCAAGTGCTCGATTACAACCTCTCCCTAGGTTCGTCAATCGACGCCACTCCTATTGGATTTGACCCCGTCTCTCTCTCCTCACACTTCTCTCGGTGTACAAGTGTATTACAAGTGATTCTCACAAATAAAAGTTAAATACAATGATTTGTTCTCAATTAACAAGTGAGAACACAATGAAGCTCACACTCACTAAATCCCACACCACAACCCACAATATAATATGAGAATATAAAGCTCAATAAGTGTGTGTGATAATAGTGAATCAAACTCAATAAATAACTTAATGAATATAGCTAATCAAATTGAAAGTGAAATAATAAGCTATATAGGAAAGAGTTTAGAAAACTTCTCAATGAACAAGAAGAGCTGAAGAAATAATGATTCCAATAGGATTTGAAAGCTTCTTCTTGTTGTAGAAAAATTTCTCTTGAAAGCAGATTAACGAAACACTTCTTAAACAGCTCTTAAACGTGATTAATATCTTGCTAAACAGTAAACTTGGATTTCTTGATTAATAGAGAAGAAGAGCAGCAATGGGGTATATATAGCACATTTGAAAAAACTAGCCGTTAGGCTCATTTTGTCAACTCGTCGGTCGACCGGTGCGGTCGACCGATTAGTTCAAAAAACCTGAAAAATAGTTTTTAAAGCTGGCGGTCGACCGACGTAGATTTCGGTCGACCGAATGGAAATTTCGGTCGACCGACGTAAATTCCGGTCGACCGGAAAAACACTAGACAGTTTCTCAGAAACCAGACAGCCGTCGGTCGACCGTATCGGTCGACCGAAATCTGACATGGACAGAAAATAGGTTTTGGACAGTTTTTGGAAATTCGTTAAAAATATCAATTCATATCCAAAAATAATGAAACTTTGGGGAAAGTTTATAAATGATGAAATGAACATGTTTGAAAAGGAATTTTTGGAAAAACAAATTTCGTTTGTGAAAACTACCTGTTTTTGAAAAATGCTTAGAAAACCTGTATTTTTATGAAAGTGAAAGTTGATATAGGACTTGAGCAAAGCGTGAGAGAGCTGTAAACAAGAGATAAAGATATTTTAACAATGTTTTAAGAAAAATCATCTATATGATATAAAACGTCAAAAATCGTGTTAAGTGTATATATATTGAGCTTAGATATCATCATACCATATATGTAAGAAAACTAAACAAATACCTAGGTAAATCCACGCAGATGAACTTGAATCTTTAACGCTGTGTTGAAATACCTGAAAAGAGAACATAAACACAAAACACTGGAAAAACTTATTAGTAATAAATTGTTTGTCAAATCATCATCAAAACTATAGGGTCAACAATCTCCCCCTTTTTGATGATGGCAAACAATTTATACATGAGTATGAAGTATACACTGATAATCCACATATAAGCCAAAACAAGAATAAGTTATACATGACCATATGCAGAAATCATCTATGACCATATATAACAGAAATTAATTTGTAAACTATAAGTGGTATTTTGAAATTAATTTGTAAACTATAAGTGGTATTTTCTCCCCCTTTGACAACATCAAAAAGAGGGGAAAATGAAAGATAGGAGCAATGCTCCCCCTGCTTATAAGCATAGATAAGAGAAGTAAAGAAATTTATGTCAAAAACTCCCCCTGTCAAATAGACTAGATGACATCAATAGAGCATATATACAGGAGCTAAACTGACAACTATCCATCAAACTTATGCATAAAAAAATATGCAAGAAACAAAACATGGGTATTGTCTTAACCATGCATTGATCACAAAATAATAAACAGGCATAAGCAATTTTCAAATCATCATATAGGCATCACAAAAAATGATAAACCATGCTTTGATGCATAAAAAGCAAAACTTAAACATCACATAGGCAACTTATGATAAGAAACTATTTGCTGCACACCAAAACATGAGTGTTGTTTCAACAATGCAGTGATTCATAAAAGAAATAAACTATGACTGATTGAGTTTCTTTTATATGTTGTTTTATTTATGCTTTTGATGGCTCTTCAAAATAACTAAACTGGGCTTGTAAAACTTGATAACTCTGTTTTTATTTGAGTGTATAACCTCTATGATGCCTTTTGTGCTTTGTGGAACAACTAATGTATGCGTTTTGTATGACAGTCTTATGTATGACTTACTATGGGCGTGCGACAAACCTATATGTATGCATAAAATATGCTGGCCTTTAAATGTCTATATGATGTTAATTTGTATTCATTATGATTCAGTTTAAATTTG
>NC_033794.1:84370865-84385108 GCF_001876935.1 Asparagus officinalis | reverse complement strand
AATCCAGGCAATCAGTTTACTGCCTAATCAGTATCCAGATTTACTGCCCAATCAGGAAATCTTGATTTACTGCTAATCGATTCTTAATCAACCGAATCACGATACCGGAAAAAACCCGGCAAAAACCACAAAACCAGAGCGTGGCCGACAGTGTCATTTCGCGGGCCCACCAGAGGCCGACCAGTTGTCATTCGCGGCCAGCCAGAGGTGGCCGACATGGTGTCATTTCGCGGGCCACCCAGAGGGGCCGAAGTTGTCATGCGGGCATAGTAAAGGGAGCCTATACATAGGCCCCTTGGTTCATTTGGTTCAAAAGTTTGGAAATTTTTGGAAGCGAAGCCCTGCTGAACTCAAAGGACTCAGAATTAACAAGATTCAAGTTTGGACTTCGAGGACATGGACATCCCAGATTCTTGTGATATTCGACCGCATCAATCAACCCAAATAAGGCAGGAGTTCGTATGAGGACCGATCTCAGATCTACGTTGCTACACTCCGCGATCTAAGTGGCTCTTAGATCCCGAAGGACTTGGACCCGATGTTCCTTAGTGAACAATCCTACCCCCTATTATTTCCTTGGTGAAAATAGTATAACCCGTTCGTTGTACTGCGTAAGATCCTGGGAGTCTTCGGGGATCTTAGATCTCGCGCGGAGCTCGGAGAGTTCGAGGTCCGGGCAACAAACCCCCGGCGCAGGCAAAGAATCCACAAAGCCGAGCGCACGCCAAAACAGCGAGGCTCGTGATCTCTTCGACACAGAAGGAAGAAAAGTTGTAATCTTTTATTTTTCTTTGATTTTCATTGTAACCGATCTTTGTGTAAACTCAAAAGCTTGTAACGCAAGATGACAATGAATCAATAACAAAGAAAGCCAACGATTTTCCAGCAACAATCTGGCGACCACCAGTGGAGCCCGATCTCGCCGGACGACGATCAGAGCGTCGCAGCGCGGATCTCAATCGTCCGTCGTGAGGAAGTCGAATAACAGTTCAGTCAGGACCAAGTTCGAGGATTACCTTTCTCCTCGTCCGATCTACCTCCCCCGGCAAGTCCAAGAAGTCCAACTTCTCCTCCAGGAAACAAAACTCGTTACTGGTGAAGAGGAGTCGAACACAACGAAGATCTCGCCCCGTTTGATGCCAAAGTCGCATCGCGGGCTGACGATTACCTCCAGTAGATCGATTGCAGATTGTCCTAGCCAAGTTTCCTGTGCCACTATATTCATTTGCCTTCTGTCGCCATCCCTGATGCTGTGCCGCATATCTCAGAGGGGGCGTTAGAGTCGTGACTCTACTCCGCCAGAAGCAGAGAAAACGTGCCCGCCAAAGGCAACGTCAATGGCAGTAAATCTGGATCCTGATTAGGCAGTAAATCCGATTCCTGATTTGGCAGTAAATCTGGATCCTGGTTAGGCAGTAAATCCGCTTCTGAGTTCGACTCCGAAACTGATCTTGATTCGATCGTGATTCGTCCGAGTTTGTCCTTGGTTGGATCACTCGTTGACTCTTTAACACTTGGCTTGATTCCAAATGCGAACGGATGTATTCCGTTGCTTGCGTGCGATTCGTCGATCTCGTCGCCTCGTTGGTTCGTCGGTTTGTGCCGAGCTATGCTAAGGGACCTATAAGCAATTTTATATGCCTACAGTAATGAGCTATTTGTTGTGCAGGTTGCCCTCTTGATAGAAATTCACGTAAATCAGAGACTTGGGATGGATCTTTCACGGAGCGTGAGGATAGAGATGGAATCCTTTGCTCGTTAGTGGGTGGGACTGGTTCTTGACGAACATGAATTTTAAATCCATGTTGATCTTTCTGAACTTGGCAGACTTCGTCGTGTTCAGGAGAAGAAATGTGATGGTCGCGTTTGGATTTGTGAACACAAGACCAAGGCCTGCATTCTTGAAGTGAAACGTGTCCTCGGGGATCACATTTTGGTTGAACGCACTTCTGAGGTGTGTGTTTAGTTAAGGAAACGTGCCATTGGGGGTCATGTTTGGATGTTGAAACGCACCCCTGAAGTGTGCGTTTACTTGAGGAAAGAAGCCCTTGGGGGGTAACGTTTGGATGTTGAAATGCACCCCTGAGGTGTACGTTTACTTGTGAAAATGCATTCCTGGGTACTGCGTCCATAATGATCAACATAGTCTGAAGACCTACGTTCTGGCTCGGAAACGCACTCGTGAGAGTTGCATTCAGCTTTAGAAATGTTTTCCCGAGGGCTACGTTTTGGATGAACAACGCACTACTGAGGTTTGCGTTTAAGTTGTATCACACGAGGCTCGTAGTTAGGCTCGTCGCCACGAAGCGTGCATTCTGGAGCAGAAATGCAACGCTCAGGCAGAGGCTCACAAACACGATCTTCGCGTTGGTCAAGACATCGGCTATTTCGTAAGTACGCTCATCATATGGATCTTCTTCTTCTTCGAGCAACGTTCTTTTTGGCTTGTTTCAATGCATTGGTAGCAACATCATCAGTGTTGATTGGACTTTCCTCCGTCATAGGCCTTTTACGACCTATGACACGTCGTGTCAACATGGGTGTGGAATTTTTAACTCGTTGAACGAGTTTGGCAAAGGCGGAGCTCATTCCTTAAGAGGAGGGGTTGTTTGAGCATTCTTGACCAAAGGAGAGGGCTTTCTTTAGCACTGTAGCAACAGTTTTGATCTCTTTGGAGATCTTGCAGATGTTGTGCCTAGCCTTAGGGCTAAGCGATCCAGAGGAAAGAGCTTCCTCGTACTTGGCTTGGTCAAACTCAACGACGAGAGTTTCGATGGTGGTTCCAGCAAGATGGATGTCGGCTTGCACCACCACTTCGTCATCAGGAAAGCTAGTCCCCAGCAGAGTCACCCATCTTTTGTTTGGTGAAAAAATTTGTAATAAGAAAATAATAAAAAATTGTATTTGATTTTATTCTCTCTAACTACTTAGAAAAAGAATGTTTACAACTCTCTCAAACTTAATTATAATTTGAATTTCCTGATTACAAAAGAAAAGAGAATCAATGGAGATTCTCCCCTTTGTTTAATTCTGGGTTCTCCACGGTGGTGATGGAGTGCATCCCTTGAATGCTTGCGTCGAGTTTACTCTCCATTGATGATTTGTACGTCTCAATTCACTAGAACAACTAACTTACGTGGTAAGTTTTAAAAGGAACTCTTGACGAGTTTTATATGACTCGGAACGAGCTTAAACTCTTGTGAAAAGAGTTGTTTTAACTAAAAATCTGGTTAATAAGCCAAGTGTTAAATCTCTAAAAATCTTCTGTTGCTCAAGATCACTGCCTCGAGATCTCATGGATGATCTGATCCAAAAAATCCTCTTCGAACTGCCTAAAAATTCCAGCCTTTATTCAGTTGAGTTTGTTGAGATTTATAGGGGGATAAGGGGTGTAACTAACCCATTAATCCACTCCTAAGTGGGTGTGATTTCCTCAGATCGTGGAGAAAACGATTTTGAAACCGTTCGGCTCATGTTTGAATGATTCAAACACCCAGGTCGGTATTTGGGACCCTAACTCTGCGTCTTAGGCTAGAGACACGGAGTTGGGCGTCTGCCGGATGTTGAAAACGTAGGGGCCACCTGTGTTTCGAATTTTAAACGCAGGGATGAGTTCTGTGTTTTAGAAGAAATTGTTGACTTGTAATCTCTTCTTCAGAGCATTACAAAGACCATCATTCAGTGATTTTTTCTTTAGCTATTTGGGGTGTGAGAGTCGTCAGATTGTAACTCTCACAGTTGATTGCTAAGGCTATTGAATCAGGCCTTTCATCAATCGTCATGAAGATCGTCAAATTGTAACATTTCTCGATCTACATGAAAATCCTCTTCTTGCAGCTTTCATTTGTTGACATGAAAGTCATCTGATTGTATTTTTCTTTGTCAAGATTGTTAGTTGAGGTTTGATAGGGATCAGCTATCTACTATGATTTTTAAACAGCCTACAAACAACGAGTCAAAGAATATCAGGATCTTACCTCGAGTACATCAAACGATTCAACCCAATCGTCCGAGTCGCGGAGTTTATCTGAGCGAGTCTGAAGAGCGTCAGTCAGAGTGTGTTGGGTGTGAACGGTGACGAGGGTTTGCCGGATAGCGGGTCGTGGTCGATCGAGCGATGGGCGCATAGGGGAGATGGCGATGTCGGGCTCGGAATTTGAATCGGCTGGCGACGAGATGGGGTTCGCGGGCAGGGTGCGCGTCGCGTGCATCGGGTTTGGGCGAGCTGGAGGCTGGTTGTCGCTGGTCGGATCTGGTGAGAGTGGTGGCTCGCTGCTGGTCGGAAAGGAGCCTTGGTGGCATCGGGCGCGCACTCGGGGAGAGGAGTGGCGGTGTGGGGCTGGCAAGGGGTTTGTTTAGGACGGCTTGTGCGAGTCGGGGATTGGGAGGCGCTGCGCTGGGAGAGTGCTGGCCGGGGGTTGAGTTAGGAGTCGTTCGGTGCAGAGGACAGGGCGTTGGCAAGAGCGAGGTGTGTGAGGTAGAGGCGCGGCAAGATGTCGGCGGCGAGAGGGGTGTGGTTGTAGGAGGAGGGCGTGCAGTGTGAAGGAGGAGATTTGGGGGGTTGGGGTGGTGTTGGAGGCACCGGTCGTTGAGGCTCGGCTAACGGGGGGACTGGGTGGGCAAAAGAATCAATTTTTGGTGTGTCGGTTTAGGAGGTGGTCGACGGCAGTGGGCTTAAAGCGGTGGCCCGGAGGTGTAGTCGACGGCGACGAGGGAGGTGAGGTGGGCTGACGAGACGGGGAAGAGCGAGAGGAGAGAGAGAGACGGCCAGCTAGAGATCGAGAGTACGAGAGGAGAGAGGGTGAGGTACGGTGAGCAGGGAAAATCCTAGCGATGAGGAGGTTATATATATATATATATATATATATATATAATTAGGGTTTAGGGAATTAAACAAAAATTAATTAAAATAAATAATTACTAATATTTAAAAATCAAAATAATTATGAAATAACTATTTATAAATAAAAACGTACCAGTTGTATTAATATAATAGCTGATACACAACAGAAGAAATAATACAACAAATTGTAAGATTAAGAGATAATAATTAATAATATATATATACTTACATTTAAAATCAAATAATTATAGGATAATTATGTACACAACAAAGCGTACCAGTTGTGCTAATACAAAAGTTGATATGCAATAGTAGAAATAATACAACTAATTGTACAATTAAACAAGAATAATTAATAAAAATATAATTACTCATATTTAAAAATAAATAATTATGGAAGAATTATCTACATAATAAAATGTACCGCTTATACTAATACAACCAATAATATGTAACAGTAGAAATAATACAACAAATTATACAAATAATACGTAATTAATAATACAACGTATTATATAAAATAATATGTAATAATAATAATAATAATATAACATATTATTCATAATGATACGTAATAGTATCGATAACATAACGGATAAACTCCAGAAATTTTTACTGCACTAAATAAATTTATAAATATCTAAATTATTTAGATAAATATAAAACTTAGATTTTAAATCATAGAAACTTATAGAAATAGAGAAAAATATAAATACTCTTTTAAAATTAATAATTAAATATTTTAAAATACCATAAAATTATTTTAACTAGTATCAAAAATTCATTGTCATTACATGGCATGTGTGCAAAATGAATTCCTCTGTGATAGGATCCCTGTCTTGTTGTGAAAGTATTTAACAAAGCTATCAACTGACTCCCCGTGCTTTTGTTTCTCGTCCAAAAGAGCTCCAATCGACACTCCGATGTTATCGTCGAAGAAGTTGTTGAGGAACGAGTTTTTCATGTCGTCCCAGCTATTGATAATTCCTGGCTTGAGACAGCGGTACCAATCGAAGGCGGCCTCGCGAAGGGTGCTAACGAATGATCGGATCATCAAAGGTTTATTACCGAAGATCACACCCAGGTGGGACTTGAAGTAAATCAGGTGTTGAGTGGGTGAGCCTTTTTCGTCGAACGGCGTGAAGTTAATTAGATTGAACTTCGCCAGATACGGGATTAACTCCCACTCCCTTGGGTTGAGACATGGAATACCAGTCTTCTTTATCTCTTGAGCGGACATCAATTCTTTGATCTTGCTCTCTAGGTCTTTTATTTTCTCGTCCTTGACCGTATTCTTCTTTGGGTGATTTCGAAGAGGAACAACTGGATCACCCCCAGCATTGTCATCCTCGGTGGGACCATTCTAGTATTTTGGTCAACAGGAGGGGTAACAGTGTTGAGATTGTTATCCACGTCTAAATCACTATCTTCTTGATTGGTAGTGTTACGACGGCTAGATTCACTAATTTGATTTGATAATGCTTGAATCTGTTGATTATGCAATTCCCTTATTCATTGCACAGTCATTTTCATTTCAAATTTGAAATTCTCTTTCTACTTGGCCAAAGCGTCTTCGATGATTTTGGCCATTTGTTCAGCATTGATCATGAACGCCTCACAAGATTGTATTGTGTTGGACATCGTATTGTCGGAAGTGATCGGGGAATTAGCGTCTGACGTTTCATCCTCCGAGGAGTGTCCTCTGTCTGGTCTAGGTCGTCTAGTTCCTGACCGTAACCAAACGATGCGCTGAGATGCCTCCGAGAAAGATTCAGGGCTGTAACGCCTTGTCGATTTTCCTTTATCGGCCACATTGATGGTAACTTCTGGAAACTCGTCATCATGACCAGCAAATTTCTTCTTGTAGAAGCGTCTTGATTTAGATTTAGACACTTCGATAGAGATTCCCTTGAATACCGAGACCCTCCGTTGATCAGTCTTCGAGCAGTTATACACTATGATAATACTACCCTGATTAACCTCTCATAAGGACAGTGAGAGTCCGATTCTGGGATACTTCTCTTTCGAGATTTCTTCATACCTCTCATAAGGACAACGAACGTGGGCATGACACTTGTATAATTAATATAATATGAGTTTTTAAATGCGTAGGTACTAAAATAGATGTCTGTAAAGGCGTATAATTCTAAATAGGCCTAAATGTAATTCAATATCGGCTCACAATGAGAATGTTGTTCAATTTAAAATCTTATTTGTGCATACCCATAACGAAGTTTTCTTCCAATTAAAAATTATTTGGGCTGAATAAAAAAATGAAGTTGGGGTTTTTACATACATACCCCTCAGATCTTTAATATTTGAAAACTATTTGTCTCTTTACTGGTTATTATTATAGGAAATGAAATTTAAAGATAAAAATATAAATCCTTATCTTTCATCATGATGTTGTAGTTTAGTAGGATAGGATAATAATTTTTCTTGTCTTTGCTAATTATTATAGATAATTAAATTTAAAGATAAAAACTAATATCTCCTAACTTAAATATTTTAGGATTGAATAACAACTATTTATCTATTTACTAATTACTATAAATAATTAAATTTAAAGATATAAAATAAATTCTTATTAATTCTCTATCTTTTATCTAAAATACTACATATTTAAATATTTTTTCCGTAATTTCCCATTATTGTTATCTATTTTAATTAGGATAGAATAACAATGTAATATTTAAAAGGACCAATGTTATTTTTGTCATGGAAAGTTTTGCCCAAAATCATACTTTTATAATGAGTAAGTATGATATGATATGATTAGATAGATAGATTTTCCTAGTCAATAAATTTTCTAGACATCTTACTTTGCAAATTAAATGTCAAGAGTAAGAAACTTTTCTCTACCCGCTCCTATATGTATAACTATTGTAGGATATGTATAAAAAGTCCTAAGAAAACAAAACTCTTGTTCAAAAAAGAAAAAAAAAAGCCCTTAAGTACAGCAATAAAACCAATCAAGTTGAAGCTTATTCGATCCTTATCATCTCTACCCGCTCCTTTTACTATTCCTGTCTTTGCATAGATAATTTCTATTCGATGCTCAATTATGAGATGCAAATTAGAGTAACCAGGTCCTCTCTCATTCTAGTCCGTCCAATTGAAGCCAACTAGAGGAGCCTCCTCCTAATTCTGACCGACGACGCAATAAAAATTTGCCGTAATGCGAATCCGATATCGTATTTCCCAAAAGAGAGGATCACATTAAAAGAGGGAAACTTATATGGGATAGTTTCCTATATTTGTGATCTAATTCTCTGGCGTGGGCCCCAAAGTGCTCGTCAAATTGCAGATAAAATTCACAAACACACTGCCCCTTGCTCTCGTTAAGGAAATAAAAATGTTTAATTAAGCGGGGTGTTCCCTTTTTATCCTCTCTATTATTTTAAGATATTCCAATTTTGACACGTTTGTCTTTAGTACGGTACCTATGGGCTTGTATAAATTCAACAGCACTCCTTGACGCGGTTTCATTGCTTGCTCGTTTCTAGACAGAGAGAGAGAGAGAGAGAGAGAGAGAGAGAGAGGGAGGGAGGGATGGGAGGAGGTGGAGAGATGATGGAGAGAGGGAGCGCAACAGTTGAAGAGATGGAATCATACAAAAATTTGGACGAGGTTGATGATGATGGCAAGGCAAGAAGAACCGGTGAGCCTTCTTTCTTAATTTTAATTCGAGTTCTTTTGATTTGTTCATGTTATCGTCGAGTAGGCTAATTTTCTCTGTATCGATCGTTTCTAAAAGAAATCAGTTTTCTTTTCCATCAAGTCTAACAATTGTACTGTTCTCTTTTCTTCTTTGAGGAAAATGACCAATTTAATTTGCTTGATTTCTTATCGAAGAACAGTAAGCAGTACGTGAATGAATTAGTACTTTGTAACGCAGTTTCATCAAAATCTAGCTTTTTTCCCCCCCTGCAGCTTGCTTCATCTATGTTCTTTGAAGTTTTTTTTTATGCTATTGGGATAAAAGTGATTTATATGAAATTAAGTAGTCACGTCAGGTACACGTGTAGGGAATCTTCTAACAGTAGAGAAGAAATAGAATCTTGGAGAATCCTTCCTATTTAAGTAGCTTTGGAAACATCAAATCATGTTTCCCAAGAAAATTAGGCAGTCATCAAATTAATTATTATTTGAGAAACTTTTTTCTCAAAATTATTCTGTTTAGAGTCTAAACTCATTATTTTGTCTAGGGACATTTGGTTTTTTCATGGAGATCATAGGAAATTAAGGAAAAATTGGATTGCACCGTCAAGAATTATGGTCGGAATAAAAAATCTTATTCAAAATTTGTGATGGTATGGATGGAAAAATTGTTGACGATTCTATGCAGGAAGTTCGAAACCCTCTCTCAATTTGAAATCGTAATCCTCATCAACAATGTTCAACTAGTAACTCTCTCTCACTTTAGATATAGAGAGAAGTGGAGTCGCTATGGATATTTTTCAACAACATAAGAAATTTGAAAGCTAGGAGATTTTTTTTTAAAAAAATCTAACATTGCCAGCCAAAAACATTCCGTGTTGACTGATACTTTGATGGGTTCATTGAATCCGAATCAGAGCACACATACACGTGCTAGCATGGGTCCCTAACCGGCCCACTGTAAACAAGGTGCACAAATAAATACAAAATTGCATTAATTGCAAACCTCCGGCCTTTTCTTATTCCTTGATAATCAATTTGGCATCTACTGTACAGTAGTCAACTGGATTCTTTTTCAAATGCTATATATAGAAGTTCATGGTGACACACACAGCGTAGGTAGGGTCGTTGGATCCGAACCCGCACGAAAGCGGGTTGTGGATACGTCTTCATTGAGGAAACCGGTGGTTTTTTCTTAGAATCAAATGAATACAAATCTTATTAGAATTCCTTGTATGTGGGTTTTTGATAAATTTGTATGTAGGTTTTGATAAATCTTATCAGAATCCCATGAATGGCTTAGAACATCCCCCAGTGAATGGCGCAGAACGTCCTAATTGCACGTGGGTTTTTGATAAATTTGTATTCGAACAGAATTGACTTTAGATACCAAGGTAGGACCGATCCAACAGATCCAACCGAACCATCGCTCATGTAATATCATACCCAACCGTGGGTTTCTTTTTTTTAAAATCAGTAGGGATTCTATCGATTATAAATTAGGAACTTCAGCACAAGGTTCCTTTTGCAATTAATCCCTTATATTTTCTTCAAGATTTGGATTTTCCTAGTTTTTGACGGCATAACATGCCAATCATAACTTGGAATATGTCCATCTTTTGTTTGTACAGGATAAAATACCGAAAATTAAACTTTACAAAGTAGCCTATAATGTCAATAATATCATATGTTCAGGAACGGTGTGGACAGCAAGTGCACATATAATAACAGCCGTTATAGGCTCCGGCGTTCTTTCATTGGGCTGGGCAATGGCCCAACTCGGATGGATTGCTGGCCCGCTAGTTCTCTTCCTCTTCTCAATCGTCACGTACTACACCTCCATCCTCTTAACGGACTGTTATCGAACCTCTGATCCTGTCAACGGAAAAAGAAACTACACTTACATGGACGCTGTTAAATCCAATCTTGATGCAACTAAGTATTGGCTTTGCGGTATCTGTCAGTATGTCAATCTCTTTGGAACAGCTGTTGGCTATACTATCACTGCGTCGATCAGTGCTCAGTAAGAGTTCCTTTATTTCATTAATAAGAGTTTAACACAACATTTTTTTCTTATCTGCGCGCGCAATTTAATAGTTACTTAATTGTCACAGGGCTATAAGCAAGGCAAATTGTTTCCACTACGAGGGTCACGATGCAAATTGCAAAGTTTCGGAGAGTATGTATATGATCGGTTTCGGTATCGCTCAGGTTTTTCTGTCGCAATTGCCAAATTTTCATGACTTATGGTGGCTCTCCATCGTCGCTGCCATTATGTCTTTTGTTTACTCATTTATCGCCATTGGACTCTCGATTGCCAAAATAATCTCAGGTAATGTCAATCTCCATCTCAAAATCCCGTTATAGGTGATAACAGTACGAGTCTGATGAACATTTTCATGAACAGGAAATATAGAAAGTGCCACTTCAATTACAGGATTGGAAGTTGGAGTTGATATTAGTGCAGCTGGTAAAGTGTGGACAACATTCCAAGCGCTTGGAGATATAGCCTTTGCTTACTCGTACTCCATGATTCTGATCGAAATCCAGGTATGTCATCTAATTTGCAATCGTTAGTAAGTTGCACAGCAGAAAAGTTTATTGAATTTAATGGTGCTGTTCAGGATACAGTGAGATCGCCTCCAGCAGAAAACAAGGTAATGAAGAAGGCAACCCTAATTGGGGTATCGACAACCACCACATTCTATTTCCTCTGTGGTTGTCTGGGATATATCGCCTTTGGAAATAAAGCACCAGGAAACATATTGACAGATTTTGGGTTTTATGAACCCTACTGGTTGGTCGATTTCGCTAATCTTTGCGTCGTTGTTCATTTGGTCGGTGCTTTCCAGGTAACAGTATCGTTCACCTCCTCCATCAAAAATACAATTTCACAGGTAACTGACTGCAATATATAATCATCAGGTATACAGTCAACCATTATTCGCTGCATTCGAGACATGGACTGCCAGAAAGTACCCGGATGTAAAATTTTTGACACATGAAATACCCTTGATCACGAGCAAACGCCTCAAATTCAAACTCAATATGTTTCGATTAGTTTGGAGAACAATTTTCGTTGTCCTTTGCACTGTTCTAGCCATCGTGTTTCCTTTCTTCAATGATGTTGTAGGATTCATTGGAGCAGTAGGTTTCTGGCCACTTACGGTGTACTTCCCTATCGAAATGTACATTCAACAGAAGAAGATCAGGAAATACAGTGGAAAGTGGATTTCAATGCAATTATTGAGCATTGTGTGTTTGTTGGTGACATTGGCTGCAACAATTGGATCTGTGGAAGGAGTTTGGGATTCTCTTAGAAGTTATAAGCCCTTTTCAGAATAAATTGTTGAAGATCTAGTTTGCTGATCCTGATTGATGTAAGCAGGGGGGTTCATTTTGTTTGAAGAAAGCTGAAAGAGCTAAAGCCCAATTTTTCCTTGTTATGTCCTTTGAATGTGTTCATAAATTACTGTTATATTGGTTTTTTTTACAGCAAGTTGCTCATAGACCCAGGTAGTGTCGCTGTGTTTAACTTACTACTTGGTGTTATTGCTGTAGATGGACCCTGAGTGAAATTTTTTGTTCTCTTTCACTCTCATGGTGTCCTTTTTTTTTCTTTTTTGGGTTGGGGGACTAAAAGTGTAGTAAGTTTAAAACAACAATACTGCACACAGTCTATCCGCAAGTTACCCAGGTAACTGTAAGTGCAGCTTACATCCCAAAGATTATACCATACGCTTATAAGAAGAGAGGGGGCCTAACAATAGCAGCGGGAATTTACGTGACAAAGTTTGTAGGGGGCAAAAAAAAAAATTTCATACTCAAAAGGCGACAAGAACTGCATAATGGAGCAATATAAAGCCAATTGAGTGCGCAATAAGATATCAAACCATAATATCAATGAGAATGAGAATAAAACCTAATTTTTATACAATCCGAAATAGGGCATTCAGAGAGAATAAGAACCCCAACGGAACCACCCCTATGGAATTGGGGTGTGTTTAACCATAAAGATAAAAACTAAAATTTCAAAACTAACACTCTCTTGATCGCCATAGATCCTCCTATTCTATGCGTGGCTCTGATATATGATTCATACTCATTTGGAGATACAATGACAAAATTTTCCTGGAACAGAAGCGCATGACAACAGAGAACATAAAGAAGTCCTGTTAGAATTTGCTTGAACAAGTATTGGCCTCACAATCACTGAGAGACAAGCACACTTAATGATCATGCATAACAAAATACATTTCAAGCAGTAGAGCTGTGCCACTCTTTTCCCTGCAGGAACTAATATATTTTAGTGATTATCATAATTTATTGGCTTCAGAATCTTGAAAGTGAAGACATTTTCGAAATAGAGACAAGATATAGTAGTCAAAGATCCCATAACAAAACAGGTCTAATCTAAGAATCCAATGGTGCATAAATTGTTTTCTCTCAAAAGAGAAAAGGGAACCCCTGAAAATGAAGCTTTTCACCAAATACATTCGAACTCTTAAGTTTACTTTCCTTCGTCATCTGAAATAGACATGCTTAATCAGACTCCATACCCCATTATGCTATTTGGTAAAAACTTCAATATTTAGAACTATTTCTTCGATACGGGCTAAGGAGTTTCAAATTTTAAGCAGTTTCAAACGACTCAACTCCAACACAATGAACTAGCTTCAGGAACACTATCATACAACAAACCAAGATCTGTTAGCCGTTTTAACCAATCTTAAGAAACTAGATAATTTTAAAGCATGTCCAATATCTGTACCATATACTTAAACTTCAAGTTTCAATGAAGTCCAAAATTGATAAAGATGATTGCTAGAGCAGATAAGCTAGAAAACCATTCAAAAGAAATAGATTACCTTTCTAGAAGAACCCTAAGTAAATTTTACAAGGAAGCATAACAGATGATGAGAAAAGGAAATAGGCATATAAAACAAACTATGGTTTTTTCCCTTAAACAATAGCAATGAAACAAACCAGGTTTTCACCAAGGCCTTGCAGGATATACCTTCCAAATATAAATGACATCCTAAGAGAATCCTCAAATAACATCCAGCACAATAGCACGCATTTCACCAATGGATGCAGGTGCTAACAACCATTCAATATAAACAGGACATACTAATATCAGACAAAAATCAATTAAAACCTGTATTCTTTTAGACTAGAAGATCCACAGTAACCTCACGGGTATGCTGTATGCAAGAGACATACTACAGTCAGTAAATAATTACCTGTCCAAGAAACTATGACCTTAAAAAAATATCAATCAATAATGAACTTGCTGCTAAGCCTTGTCTCATAGGAATTACACAAATTGGATACTAGATGAGTTATGTATTATATTAGTTTTGAAATCGAACCCAGCCATGAGAGCAATTAACATATGCATACTGTATTACAAATAGTCACAGTACATGTACACTTATATGATGGAAACAATACAGTTGCTGGACAACACCACTTCTTCCCCATTTCTAAATAATGTCCTTAATACCCTATAAATGTATTGAGTTGTGTACTAAATTAACGTCATGTAGCCTTGATTTAAACTGCCAGATTACCAAAAATTGTTGTCAATCAGTTAGAAGCTATTCTAGGGAACAATAACTAGAATCAAGTTATGTAATCTAAAGGAATCTATCCTCACTCTCGACAGAGTTCTAAAGGTTTTGCAAGTCTCAAGCCTAATAGAAAATGGTATCAGACAGGGGGCAAGGTCTTTCTTTGA
>NC_033794.1:84360386-84370841 GCF_001876935.1 Asparagus officinalis | reverse complement strand
CATGAACAGATAACATGTCACCTGTCACGAATAGCTAGCACCACTTACATATTTTTTTGGTTATCGGGATATATCGGGGATAAGTAGTAAAATCGGAGTGTCATATCGAATGGTGAACATTTATAATATAATGTCATAAAATGTAATCTAAGCACACTTACTGAAATGTAAACATACCAAAACGCCTTCGAAAGAGGACTCAGAATAATCGAGCAATTGAACTTGAGGAGAGAGCAAAGGAGGTGAAGATAAACTAGGACTGGTTGCTCTAAACGCAACGGGATACAATGAGTCGGATTGGTGGTTTTGATTTTATTTAGGGGGCATCGTGTTCGGGTTTGAAAATTAAGGGTTTTAGCACCCAAAAGCCAACCAATAGTCGGGGTGTTCTTTTTGACAAAATCACCCTATAAAAAGCGACCTATTGATCGGATTTTCACCGATATATCAGAGGTAATTGGTGAAAAATGATAACCTATTTAATTTTCTAGAAATCGTATCAGCAGTGGTCCAAACTCTATATATCGGCGATATATCGATAACATTGGCCTATTTTTAAAATACTGCCCGTCCCTAATAATTGTGAAAGGGCTTGAAAATTATTTTACAACTTGGAAGTAGGAAATTTAAAATTTGCATCTCTCAAACATTCAAAAAGATTATGTTTGGAGAAACATAGGCACTACTAGTAGAATGCAATCAAGAATAAGTACTACAGATTTAAGTAAAACATAAAAGTAACAACTTACACAAACAATAGAGTATATAGGATAATTGACAGAAACATGCAACAATTTAACCAAACAAAGCCAACCTTAATTCGTTAAGAAACTTATAACACAGAAACCAGTCCGTCCACAAAAAAATAGATAAATAAATAAATAAAAGAGCATATCCAGAAATGTAGCTCAATAGTTATCCAAGTGGCAAATCATGTTCCATGCGCAAATCCAAGAAATTGTCCATACAACAATAACAACAACAAAGCTTTTATACCAACTTTTTGGAGAGTCGGCTACATAAATCATATTTCCATTCATTCTATTATGGGTCAACTCCTCCGCTAAGTTAATTATAAGCACATCCTTCATAATTGCTTCTGACGGAGTTCTTTTAAGTCTACCTCTAGTGCTCTTTGCCCGCATTAACTATAATCTTATCACCACTACTAATTGGTGCATTTAGTGGCTTCCGTCATACATGTCCAAACCATGTCAATCAATTCTCTCATTTTATCTTCTACAGAAGCAGCCTCCAATCTCCGACGAACGCACTAATTTTTTTGATCCTATCTTTTAGAACTCGAAGAAATTGGCCATGCACACTATGAATTCATTGAAAATCTCATGCTATAAACCAAAAAGAAAAAATATTCATGCAACCAGGTACAATGTCAACAAGTCCATATCCGAAATTTCAACATTGATCCCTGCAATTAGGTATATTTAAATCAACCCACCAAACCCTAACAACAATAAAAAGTTACCATCTTTCAAAAACAATTAAGCACGCACAAATTCTGCCAATCATCAAACAAACTGAAATCCCAATTCGAATCCAACAAAAATTCAACCTTTCATAAATACCCCTCATGAAGAAACATCCACATTACACATTACACCCAAAAACAAAACAAAACAAAACAAAACAAAACCTATATTAATAACATCAAAAATAAACAAGAAACGTTCGATACCAAAACCCTAGATTTCAATGGTTAGAGGAGACCGATTCCGATTCCGATTCCGATTCCGATTCATTTTGCCTGGCTTAACCCTGTGTGCCGTGTATTTACACCGAAACACCCCCGACACGAAACGCCCGATCCGCTACGTGATCGGAGAGAAGAACGCCGAGCCCTCGAACGCCATTGAAGAGAGAGAAAGTGGAGAGAGAAAGAGAGCTTTGGAGAGATCGGGGCTTTTTTCGGGGGGCGGTTTGGGTTTTATTGCAAAATCTTTATTTTTATTTTTATTTTTTTTGTTTTTATTTTATTTTCTCGCTCTTTTGGGTTGTCGTTCCCGCTTCTGTCTCTAATGCTTGTTGGGGAGAGGGGAGCTGGGCGGTTTTGAAAGAGGTTATTTACGGAAATGCCATTCGTATTTTTCTTTTCGTTTTTATTTATTTTCGTTTGTTTGTTTTTTAAACTTTGTTTTATTACTTGTTTCTTTTGGTGTGTAATAAGTGCACTGTGTACCTTGTTGGATTATTCGAATCAAGCGAATGTTTTTTAAGAGAGCATTCGGTTGTTGGCTTGTATGCACTTTTTCTTTCTTTCTCATTTTCTATTTTTTTCGTTCCGTATTAGCAAGACGAATATGCAAAGTTTATCAGCATACAATTATGTTTTCTGGTGTTATTCATGGAAGGATACGGGGCACTTCAGAAATTTTTATCATCTTCTATATGATTGAAAACATTATATTTCCCATAAGATTGGTATTCGAATTGATTTCCTAATATTCTTCGATTAGAAATCTATATCCCTCTTGATGTTCATGAAGCTAGAAAGTGTCTACGTATTTGATGATCAATAGTGCATATAGCACATTTTAAAATGTAAAATTGTTTCCTATTACACCTCATTTGATATGCAGGAATCAAATCAAGTGGGAATAAAATGGAGTAAAGAATAGAATTGAATGTAACTAATGTAGGAATGGATTGCACATTCTTATTTCGTATTTGGGAGCGATTAGAGAATGAAGTGCGAATGACAATGTCAATCGCATTCCCACGTTTGGTATCCTATGTTCAAAAGTGAGAATGGATTGCTATTTTACAATAATGCGCCTTATAATAGCACAGGTTTTTTTAATATTAAAAATAATATTAACAATGACTAAATAATTTCAAATTTTTAGAAATAAGTTTTGTAAAATAATATTTTTTATTTCTTTCCTAGAAATAACTTATCATAGTTTTATGTTGGCATGCCAACTCAGGAACAATTTCAATATTTTGACTTACTATTCAAAAATCCTTTTTTATAGAAATTATATTTGATAGAAATCATTACATTTTAGATTAACTATTAATTTAGACTTGCTCTAAAATCTGACAATAGAATTGAACTAGCATAATTGTCAAAAATCAAAACAAATATGAACTTGCTCTAAGTTCTAAAAAATGCCTGCTACTAATACATTTGACGGTATTCCTCCAATAATTTATAAATAACTGAGATTTCTTGTCTAGATCAAGAGAAAAATAAAGAAAGTGTACTATATCATTCAGAAGTTCAAAAGTGATATGAATGATAATATCCAAATCGAACTATCATCTTCCAAAAATATGGATGCATAAATTGAGAAGTTACGTGTCATTATACGAAAAATGTTATTTTTATTATTTAAATCATCACTTGACTACTAACTAAATATCAAAAGAAAGCATATCTTTATAATGTTGGACAAAGAGTTATATTATATGATATAAGCAAACAAAGATGAAACATTGTAATGTGAAATGGAAAGATTGTCCTACGTCACAATGTTTTGACTTAAGCATGTGGCGCCAGACAGTACAAAGTGAGGATGAAATATAATAAATGATATAAAAACCTTAGTCTTCAACTTGATTAAATTGAGCATGCCAACTCTCCTGAGTCGTTGTTAAGTCTTGGTTCAAACATTCGAGCGAAAAAAGAAAAATGGATGAGTACTTATTTTTACGATCATGTTTATGGAATGCATAGGTAATGGGGTTGTAATTAGATATTTTTTTTGACTCCCACTTAAGTGGGAATGACCATTCTTTAGCAATTTATTGGGAATGCTCATTCCCACACAATTTGGGAATGGTCATTTCAACTTCTAAAAACTTGTTGTGTTTGCTATGTAGGAATGAGAAGTTAGAATTATATTTTTCTACCACATTCTCGCATATCAAACGAAACCTAAGGTTAATAGTCAAAACTTAGGGCGCATGTGCTCAGATTGATGGGTGTACAGGTATAAAAGAAATTTGGGCTTCTCCTCAACAGAACCCTAGCATGTGTGCCATTCTTCTCTTTCTCCATGTTAGGAATATATTAGGAAATTATATGGAGATTATATACCTTATTAAGATAGAGAATATGCTGGAATAATTATATTATTCATTACCATATTTGTACAATTTAACTTGTATATATTCATGATTCATGAAGAGAATAGATTAGAACTTTTGCTCAACAAATTCTTCTTCGTTTATCATGGTATCAGAGCAATAATCTCAAAATTAATCCAAACCCGCTGGCCCTCATCACAGATCCTCGCCGTCAATTCTCTCCTGCATCGACTCCAACCTCGCCGCCTCAATTCAGCGCCACCGAGCCAGTCAAGATTGGTTGTGGGGTTTCCGTCGAGATCTAGTCGACCCACCTCTGCTCCGTCGAGATCTAGTAGACTCAGATCCATCCGACTCCGATTCCGCCGCCGTCGAGATCTATCAGCAAAGCCCTAGATCCGACTCTTGCCGCCGCCTAGAACTTCTCTAGAACGTTGGCGAACGTTGACGAAGCCCTAGATCGCCAAAAAATTAAAACAGCAGCAGATGCCCAAATATCAAATGCCCAAATATCAAATGTTCTCTCTCAGCCTCTAATCTCGTCGTTCGCTGCGTTCGCTGCGCCGGAGATCAGGAAGAGATTCCGCATTTCCCGAGATGTGACCTTTTTGGAGCACCTTTCATATTACTCTAGACAATCCCTCAATGACAATAATACATCACCTACTTCCGTTGATCTTTCATTTCTTGAGCTTACCACACCTTCGATTCCAGTAGATTCATCCCCTTCCTCTCCATCTCCATCCTCTGATGATCACCAAAGTGTACATGTTCCAGTCTCACCTACTGACCATTCAAACTCGGCCCCGGATGATGATTCTTCACTAGCTGATCGCCGCTATCCTCTCCGTATTCGTAAGGCAAAACAATTCTTTGGTTGTCTTTCTTCATCTTTTACTCCTGCTTTTCATGCCTTCTTGACAGCCATTCATTCGCATCATGAGCCTACATCTTATCGTCAGGCTGCTTCTTCTCCTGAGTGGCAAGCAGCTATGGAGGAAGAGTTAGCCGCCCTTCAAAAGACTGGTACTTGGGATCTTGTCTCATTACCTCCAGGAAAAGTTCCAATTAGTTGCAAATGGGTTTATAAAATTAAAACCTGTTCAGATGGTACAATAGATCGGTACAAGGCTCGTCTAGTTGCTCGAGGATTTACCCAAGAATATGGGATTGATTATGAGGAGACTTTTGCTCCTGTGGCTAAGATGACATCAGTTCGAACTCTTATTGCTGTTGCAGCTGCTCAACAGTGGCCTCTCTATCAGCTTGATGTGAAGAACGCTTTTCTTCATGGTGATCTTCATGAAGAAGTTTATATGCAACCACCTCAAGGTCTTCCTCATTTGTCAGGACAAGTTTGTCATCTTCGTCGTGCATTATATGGCCTAAAACAAGCTCCTCGAGCCTGGTTTGAGAAATTCAGCTCTGCAGTACTTAATATGGGCTTTATTCAGAGTGAGGCTGATCATGCGATGTTTGTTCATACATCTAGTCGAGGACGCACTATTCTTCTTCTTTATGTTGATGATATGGTCATTACTGGCAGTGATCCTTCATTTCTGAATACTGTGAAGACCTCTCTGCATGAAAAATTTGAGATGAAAGATCTTGGGCATCTTCGATATTTTCTAGGACTCGAAGTTGCATATGGACCACGAGGATATCTTCTTTCTCAACAAAAATACACTTCTGATCTTTTGGCTCGAGCTGAGTTGACCGATGATCAGATCGCTGACACACCTATTCAGCTCCATCAAAAACTAGCACCTGATACAGGGAACCCCTGGAAAATCCCACTCGATATCGTGAAATTGTTGGTGCTTTGGTGTATGTCACTATTTCCCGACCAGACATTGCTTATGCTGTTCATGTGGTGAGTCAATTTGTTCAGTCTCCTACATCAGCTCACTATACTGCTGTACTTCGTATTCTACGCTATCTTCGTGGCACTTCATCTAGAGCTCTCTTGTTCTCCTCAACATCAAAGCTACAACTGTGTGCCTTCTCTGACTCCGACTGGGCCGGTGATATTAGTAATCGTCGATCTATTACCGGTTTTTGTGTATTTCTTGGTGATACTCTTATATCATGGCGAGCTAAGAAGCAAGATGTCGTCTCAAAATCTAGTGCTGAAGCGGAGTATCGATCTATGTCAAATACTACCTCTGAGATTATCTGGTTGCGACAGCTTCTACATGACATGGGTATTGATTGTCTCTCTCCGACTCCTCTCTATTGCGATAATCAAAGTGCAATAAAGATTGCTACCAATCCAGTGTTTCATGAGCGCACAAAACACATTGAGATTGATTGTCATTTCATACGGCATCACTTTTCAAAGACTAAGACGATCTCTCTATCATATGTTTCTTCTGAGCTTCAGCTTGCTGATTTCTTCACCAAAGCTCACACCTCCAAGCGTCACAAATTTCTACTTTCCAAACTCTCGGTGTTTGATCCACCATGAGTTTGACGGGGGGTGTTAGGAATATATTAGGAAATTATATGGAGATTATATACCTTATTAAGATAGAGAATATGCTGGAATAATTATATTATTCCTTACCATATTTGTACAATGTAACTTGTATATATTCATGATTCATGAAGAGAATAGATTAGAACTTTTGCTCAACAAATTCTTCTTCGTTTATCACTCCATCCATACTCTAGTGATCTAACTCTCATTCCTCCCAAAAACTCTCCCAAACACTTCCTTTAGCAACCCTAACCCGATCTCCACTCTCCAAACTCACCAAAATAAACCATAGATCCTAAAATTTTCTCAAAACTTGTCATAACCCTTAGATCCAAAACCCAAATTTTCTCACCCAAAAACCCTAACTTTCTTCTTCCAAACTCTTTGTTAGATCTACCACGACTCCTAACGGTGCGGGTTCTTCATCTCAAGGAAAGAAGTTGGCTACGAAGACGCGATTGTCTGAGGCATTTTCCCACGGACGCCTTATCGATACTTGAATGTGGGATCATTATGATGCCATCAAGAAGAAAAATGTGATCCCAAAAAGGAAGATGTGTCTCTCGATAGTGTTCTTTGTTCAAGGGTGGAAGGGACTATATTTAAGGGATCAACTAGTTATCTATAAGGGGCTTAGTTATAATTCTATTGCAACGTATCAATAGGAGGAGGAAGAATCTCGACAGAGGTGGGTTGGGTGAAGATGGAGTTCTATTTGATGTCCCTAGTCATTATCTTGGGATCATCGTTTGGAGGTGACAGATTTGTTTAATCAAGAGGCATGGGACAAGATGGTGCGGGATTTGACCACCCATGCCATGGTGGATGAAGAGCTCATGATGGTGTGGAGGGGAAAGGTTTTGATGATGTTGTCAAGCTTAAAACCACTCACTCATATTGTGGGGATAGTGGCCCACAATATTTACCCTAAAGAAGGGAGGGATCAGGGAGATTCCTGATAAAAAAAATTTCCTAATCTTCTTGTTGATCCATGACCACTAGATCAACTTAGTAAATTTCTTGTTCAATGCGATGGTGGAGGCAATGATCAGCTCTTAGTATATGTTGCACAAGAACTAGGTTATGCGGATCATTGGCCATTTTGGATGTTCGCTGGACTAATTGTCAAAGATTGTGTTGTCCATGTCACTAATAGACAAGAAGGTATTCAATGTGATGTCTATCTAGGATGATGAGAAACATTAAAGTAAGAAGATAAAATAAGTGTTGGAGACCGAGGAGAACAGCGATGGTGATGAGGATTGGGATGAGGCACAGGAGCAGGGGTCGTTATTGCTAGAGGGGAGACTGGTACTAGCTCTCATATGGGGATGTCAAGTGCTATAGAGATATGGTGGTGATCGACAAGGGGTGGAGGAGGGGGAGGGGGAAGATAGAGAGAGGGGGGAAGGGGTGTTGTGATGGAGACTGAGATACTACATAGGGAGCTACGAGCATCTACAAGGGAGATGAGGAAGAGCTATTAAGTCATTTGGTAGCTCGCAGAGTTCAAGGGATGTTTCTGATGGGGGTAAATAATAACCAAAGTTGTAAACACGCAACTATCAAGTTATAATATAGAAAAATATCAATCACATGAGGAAGACGTTGTAGGAGATAATCAAAATTAGTTATTAAATTGTGTGTGATAATTAAGAGTGATAGAAGTGGTTGTGGAGACATAAACAGAGTGGTTGTGCAAATAAAACAAAAATAGATTAAGAGGAGAGAAAGAAAGATGAAGAAATAGAGAAAAATAAAATCAAGAAATAAATAAAAAATCAAGGATAAAGGGGAAATCAAGAAAGTAAAGATGAATGATTCAATTAGAGATATGAGGAATCTAGAATTGAATTCACTTAGAAATATAAACTATACTCTTTTCATCATATTTTACTTAAAATTTATTAAGCATAGACTAGCAAACCACTTAAGAAAAGCATAACCTATCAAATTATCATCCAAGTAAAATTAACATTCATTAAAAGAACAACAACTAGGTTAATTTTAGAATTCGTAAGTATAACATATCAAACCATTCAAGATAAGCATGGATTATCAAATTCTTCTTCTACCAATTAGTAATTTAGTTGATTATCTTAAACATGATCATTTTAAGCACAAGAGAATAATTCACAAATTATGAAAGAAATCAAATGACTTTCATACAATTCTAGAATTCCTACAAGAATTAGTTCCACATATTAAAAAATAAAAATAAAGAAATAAAATCTAGACTAGAGAAATAAAAAAAAGAGAATGAAAATAAGAACTAACTACAAAGAGAAAAATAAGAACTAAGATTAAAGATCTAAACTATGAATTAAAAAAACATAAAAGGAAATATAAGTTATGCAAGAATATAAATCTATACTAAAAATATATATAAATAAAAGTAAATCTACTCTACAAGGCATCAAAATACATAAAAACAAGAAGGTTCTATCCTCTTGAATATCTAAAATGAGAAAAAAAATATTACAAGAAAATAAAAGATAAAAGAAAAAAATTTACGTTGCAAGAGGGTTCTAGCCTTTTGAAAGCAAATCTTCATCTTCATGTTCATCTTCATCATCAAATAAAAAGAAAAAAAGAAATTTTTTTGAAGAGGTAAAAAAATTCTTTTATTTATTGTAATAAATTTAAAATTTTTGGAAGGTCTTCTCAATAAAGAGTAACCATCATCTCTAAATAGAGTTTTTACAAAAATTTATATACTCAAATCACTCACCTTCTACCCCTATTTAGAGCCGAACCATTGGATTTTACTTGGTCTCCAAGGATTAAAACTTAGCCATAAAATAAGTTTGTTACGAACCAATTGGTTGGTCAATTGATTGACCAATCAGTTGACCAACCGATTGGCTAATCGGTTGACTAACCGATTAAAATTTCAAAATTCTAAAAATACAGATAGCTCCGTATGTTAAATTTCGCCTTTCGGATTGGGAGATATTGTCGCTTCCCTGTGGCTAATCATCTTGAGCATGATTTCAACTTGATTTCTTTTTTATATTGGGTCCTTACTTCTTCAGCTTCTGTAGATCGTTTGGCTTGATCTCGGACTTCAATAAAAGGTTAAAAAATAAGAAATTTTAAGTTCTCTTTCAGCTCTTATTCATTAATTTTTCATTAACTTGCAAATTAAGATAAAACATGTTATTAATGACATATTTATTTAAATAAGATAGATAATGAGAGTATAAAAATATAATAAAACTGAGATTATCAGGTTACAACACTGAGGCATTATTCTTCTTTGGCTCCTACATCTGTGGATCAGGAGTTGGAAGGATTCCTCTTCGTAGGATGAGGATGAGGAGGAGATGGAGGAGCCTGCACTGAGGCTTAGGGATGGTGCTAAAGGGAGAGGGGGTTAGGATGAGGATTAGCCAACTTGGCAGCCTCAGAGTGGTGAGAGTATGGAGTGGTTGTAGTGAGACTAGCCTAGTGATGAGGGTGGTCATCCTTAGGATGGGCCACGATGGCTAGAGTTGGTGGTGATTTACTTTAGTGGGAGAGATTTCGGGTGATTAGGTTTTTCTTTCTATAGGAGTTGAATATATTGCTCTGTAGACTATGTTTTAGATATGGTCTAGTTTGTTGAGAGTCAAGCTTGCATGCTCAACTAGATTGTGTAAGAAAGATGTCGCATTGTAGCTCTAGATGAGCTTATTTTATTTTGTGAAAACTTGTATTTACTCCCCTATGACTTGCATATGGTAAGTCCTTTAATAATTAGTAATAAAAAAACATGTTCTTTCACATATTTTACTAAATTGGCTAATGCATACTTATTTTCTGTACTATCTTGTTCATGATTTTGCTTTTTGTGGACGTGGAAATTTTGAACACTTCACAAAATCAAGGATCTTGCTGAAGCTTATATAGACAGTTTGTCATATCTTATAGTGCATCTACTCATA
>NC_033794.1:84302031-84360361 GCF_001876935.1 Asparagus officinalis | reverse complement strand
TATATATATATATATATATATATAGAGAGAGAGAGAGAGAGAGAGAGAGACTCTTGTCAACTTAAGTTGATAAGAGTCATTGTCCATCAAAGTTTCTAACTGTTAGATTAAGTTTTAAAATTAGGATCTTCATTAGATGATGTGGCATGAATTAATTGTAGCGGGGAAGCTCATAGATAGGGGGAGCACCTATCCATGAGCTATATTTATTTAGCTCAAATATAATGGTTGGTTGTCATCATCAAAAAGGAAGAGATTGTTAGCCCTTATGTTTTGATGATGATTTACAACCACCATTATTGGTACTAATTGCTTATTGAGTAATATTGTAGTTAATATATATATCAAGCTTGTTAGTACCATTTATGGAGGATTGGATGGAATATGAGCTTCAGCGTCAATATCTATAGGAGGTGGAGGTAATGTGATGAAGCAAATGTTAATCAAGAACAACATATACAAAGTGAAAGCTTCATCAAATCAAAGCAATATCAAGACTCAAAGAAATATTATTCTATGTGAGGATATTTGCTAGTTTTTCTTTTCTCTCAAAGAAATATTATTCTATGTGAGGATATTTGCTAGTTTTTCTTTTCTCTCTAGTGCTAGATTGTAGGAAAGTAGTTATAGATTTTATTTGAAGCTATTTGGGATATCACACACACTTGCATACTTTCAAAACTTGTATTTTGGTACTTTTGTCAAAATGATATTTTTCATAAATACGAGGACCTTTTTACAAAATTCCTCTTCAAACAAGTTTGTCAAAATGATTATAAACTATTCTCAAAGTTTCACATTTTTTAGAATTTATCTGATATTTTTAAACATGTTTTTAAGTTGAGTTTTCTGTGCAAATCTAGTCTGTGCATGTTTAGTCGACTCACGAAGTACAGCGGAGTTGTGATTTTTCTTCTACTGAGTCGACTCATATAAGTCGACTTATCAGAGAGTCGTTGCATAGTAACGACTAGTTTTAGAAAACCGGATTTTGGGGGATTTTGGTGATTTCTTTTGGGTTTTGGCTGCTGTTATCTTTCACTATAAATACCCAACTACCCCATTTTTTTTACCACCAACTTTGCAAGAGAAAAAAATCAATTGTGTTTAATTCTTGAGTTTAAGAGCCTTAACTTTCAAAATCCAATTCCTTTTTTTACACTTGCACATCCCACATCCAAAGCTTCAAGTGCAATCTCTCTCCTTGTCATAGGGTTGTTGTAAGAGAGAGCAATTCTTCATTTGCTACCATTGATTGTGTGGTGATCTCGTGGAGATCAACTGTGTCGTGAGATCTCGCGGAGATCAACTCTGTCGTGAGATCTCGTAGAGATCGTTGTGTAGAAGAAGTTCCGGCTTCCAAACCGGATTGTGTAGTGAATTCTCCTCGAGAGTGGGAAGCGGGGACGTACGCTAGAGAGCCGAACCTCGTGAAGACATAGCGCGTCACTTGGATAACGATTTCTATCTTATCTCTTTTTATTTTAGCATTATATTTTGTGGTGTTTGCTTGTCATTAGCGAGGAGGTATTCCAAGATGGCTGGAGCTTCATCATCTTCGAAAGAATACTCCTTTTGGAACCTCGGATCGAGAGTCGCATTCTCAATGATTGCAGATGTCATTGGTTGGCCTCTCTCAGCTTTCTTTCTTTTAAGAAAGTGCTCAGCTTGTTCACCCCGAGATTTTAACTCCTTTCAAGTTGTGGATGGCACAACCCCCAGAGCTTCTAGGACATCGATGGAGAGGTTATTGTGACATGTTTGCAGGATGAACTCCTCTGTAATAGGATCTCTGCAAATTATATTTTGTGGTGTTTGCTTGTCTTAATTTTTATTGCACAATTATTACCTTAAGACCCTAATCACCCTCCCCCCTGCTCTAGGGTCTAACAATATATCTATTAAGGCATTTTGATAGGGGAGCAATCCCTATTTTTTGTGTTATACTCACCTATGCTTATATGTAGGGGGAGCTTTCGCTCTCTTCATCTTTTTGTCCCATTTTTGATGTTGTCAAAGGGGAAGAAATATTGTGAGTATAGAATTTCTTGTTTATATACATGATAATTATAATTTATAATATTAATTTCCTTTCATGCATATATCTTTTTGTAAATTGCTTACCATCATCAAAAAGGGGAAGATTGTTGGCCTTCTTGTTTTGATGATGATTTACAAATAATTTATTTCTAATATTGTTTGTCTAGTATTTATGTTTTTATATCAATTGTAGACAAACAACATGTTGGAGGATAGATGGAATTGTGTTTTAACGATGATATCCAATGGAGGTTGGTGGAATAGTGGTTGAAGCCTATACAATTTAAGTTAAAGATCCACTTACAAGCTTCATCTAAGTTTACCAAGTTGAGCTACAATGAAGATCAAGATCAAGCTTGGGTAACATTAGTTTAGGTTTTATATTATGTGTGTTAGTACTTTAAGCTCAATATTATACACCCACATTATATTGGTTTCCATGTATATATAGTTTCATATATACATATATGTTTGGTTTCCATGTATATATATAGTTATACATACATAATTTTGAGTTTTCATGTTTATAAATATGAGATTACATATTTCATATTTATTATTGTGTTTTGGTTTAGCTATATAGATTTGAAGCAAATTTACATTCATATATATAATCATATGTTTCATACTCTATTGTGTTTAAGAATATATTGCGTAGAATATGCAATTTTGTAAAAATATTATTTTCATGGGTTATGGACTTAACAATCATCATACACATCTTTCATTAAGTCCATAAAATTATTTTGTAAAGTTTCAAAACATGGTTTAGCCAAAATGTCAAAATTCATGTGTTCACATTTTTATGTTTTGGACTATTTTGCAAAATAATAATATTTTATATTTGGGAGGTCCTTTTTAAAAACTAGTTTTTTGTAGCATGTGTATTATCATGTCTACAATCATTTCCCAAAGTTTCATAATTTTTGGAATTTGTTTAGTATTTTTAAACAGGGTTTGGAAATCAGAAATCTGTTTCCAAAACTATGCGCATCAAATATCAGTGCACGGTTGACCGCGCGTGCCTCTGCGGTCAACCGCACTTTATCCAGAGATTGCATTTGATTTTTATCAAATCGCGGTCGACCGCCATTAGCTCTGCGGTCGACCGCCATTTTTTCAGAGACTTGAGATTTTTTCAGAACTTCCCACGGTCGACCGAATGTGGCTCTACGGTCGACCGTGACTTTTTCAGCCTGTTTCCCAACGGTTAGTTTTGGCCCGCGGTCGACCGCCAGTGGCGCTACGGTCGACTGTGGTCGACCGATGTACAATAACGGCTAGTTTTCTGATTTTTCCAGTTGTGTTTTTTGAGGGCTATTTGGTCTTTTTGCTTGGGTTTTTGCTGATGTTTTGGGTTCCTATAAATACCCCCTTGCTCTCATCTTACACACAACTAATGAAATGTTTTAAACAAGTTTAAAAAAGTTTCAAAACACTGGTTTAAATTTGTTTAATGTTTGTTTAGAAGCTTTTAAGCAATTGAGGGTTTGAGTTTGTGAATTCAATTCCACAAGAGCTTGAGGAGATCATCTATTGGAGTTTGAGCATTTAACTATTCTCCCTCCATTTCTTGTCATCTATTGAGAAGTTTTCTAAACTCTTTTCTAGCTTTATATTTATTTGTTTGATTATCATCTTATTAAAGCTAGTTTTATATTGAGTTTATCTTTGATTAATCTCATTGTTACGCACACCCACTTGAGCTTATTGTATTTGCATTCATAATATATTTAGGGTTGTGAGAGATAGTAACATTGAGTTGTGCCTAATTGAGTTCTTACCTTGTTTAGAGAACAATCATTTGTTATGTGCCTAATTGTGAAGTTCACTTTGTAATACACTTATACACCAAGAGGAGTGTGTGGTGAGGACGGAGTCGATACCGAGAGGAGTGGCGTCGGTGGCCTAGTGAGAGGTGATAATTTTGAGCATTTGAGGGAGTCGATACGTGAGGCCCAACACTTGAGGTTGTAGATTGTGTATGTACTTTGTGAGGATTTGTGAGAGTTGTTGGTTGACTTGATAACCGAGTGTGCAGAATTTTCGGTTAGCTAGAAAACCGAGTGTGTAGAGAAGTTCTGACTTCCAAACCAGGTTGTGTAGTGGATTCTCCCCGGGAGTGGGGAGCGGAGACGTAGGACGGAAGGTCCAAACTCCGTGATTATTTTCTTGTGTTTGATTTTGGCATTGACGTATTTATTCTTGCATATTGTTATATCGCCATTGTTGCATGATCATATTGTTTTCCCTTTGTTTATATTGTATATCCTTGCACATATCTTGTAGAATATCATACTTGCTAGGATATATTTATTAATTAGTTTTAATTGGTATAAAATCAGATTAGATTAGCATAAGACCCTAATCACCCTTCTCTAGAGTCTAACATGTTGTAACATAGCCTTCTGCTCCAAGCTGATCTACCGAAATAAGATTCCTCTTTAACTTCGGTAGGTGTCTGACATTCTTCAGAGACCACTTGGAGCCCTTCAACTGTATTTGCATGTCACATCTTCCAATGATACTACAAGGTTCATTATCCCCCAAGTATATTTTTCCAAAGTCCCCTGCTACATAGTTCTGAAATAGCCTTCTATTAGCAGTGGCATGGAAAGAGGCTCCCGAATCAATGACCCATGAATCGGAATCACTATCCATAGCGAGAATCAATGCATCTTGCACAATATGAGCCTCCTGCTCATTTTTCTTTGGTGCTTTGCATGTAGAAGACATGTGGCCCTCCTGGCCGCAGTTCCAACATTTCCCCTTGATAGGTCTCACCTTCGAGTCCGACCTCTTCTTCTTCGATTTCGATCGATTCCTATTTTGGTTTTCCCTATTATGGTTTCTGCCTCTCTGATTGAGACTTAGGGCTAAACCTGAACCTTCCGATTCATTCGATTTTCTTCTAATCTTCTTAGATAGAATCATAGCTACCACCTCCTTTAGCTTTAACTTATCCTTTCCTGCCGAGTTGCTGATTACGGTCACGCAACCTGCCCAACTATCCGACAACTATGATAGTATCAATAGGGCCTACACTTCGTCATCAAACTTGATGTTGACTAAGATAAGTTAATCAACAATCATGTTGAACTTACTGAGATGCATCATGAAGGAACATCCTTCTGCCATCTTGAGGTTAAATAGTGTTTTGACGAGATACACCTTATTTGTAGCTGATAGTTGCTCGTACATCGTTACGAGCGCTTCCATAAGCCCCACCGTCGTCTTCTCCTTTAATATATTATGTGCTACAGATTTTGTAAGGGCCAATCGGACCTGCCCCAAGGCTTTTCGATCCAATATTTCCCAGTCCTTGTCGAATTCTTCTTTCTTCTTTCCTCTTGCTTTACCCAACAGCGGACGGTAATGATCCTTCTGGTACATATAGTCCTCTATTTGTGACTTCCAGTAGGTGAAGTTTGATTCGTCAAACTTCTTAATTTTTGATTTGCCTTCTTCTGCCATTTCTTACACACACAGATCTGAACAAGGGGTCTGATACCAGTTATTAGGGAAATATTAGATACGCTCTGACACCCATTTTGCGGAATTTGCTCTACCGTATCTTGTGTTAAGCAATGAAAAAAAGAAATCACAACAAATTAAAATTGCAAGAACAAAGAACACCGAGTTTTAACGAGGTTCGACAACTTACCTACGTCCTCGGGAGCCACACAAATAATTTTCTTTATATTAAAGAAGATTACAAAGATTGTATAAGAGCAGATCTCAAGTTGAGATCTCTCAAGAGAAGAACCAACAGAAACTCTGTTGTTCAAACAAAAGGCGCAAGTTTTTCCAACTGGAAAAACTCCTCTCTCTTCAATAAATCGCTACAGGAACTTAGGAACTTTTCTCTGAAAAATTTTAATGGCCGCCGCCTCTGGAGTTTAATGCTCTGAAGAAGAAAAATCGGGGCTGGGCATTTTTTCTCGCTGCTCATGGGTTTCCCTTAAATAAGGAAACCCTAGCCAGCTTGCGCCAGCTATTTCCCAACAGCATAGGCGAGTCCGCCTTCACTTCCATGTTCGCAGTAGGAAAAATCCACTCTCCTCACGCAGGTGAAAAAAAGGGGAGGGAGAAACTACGAGCTCGGCCGCAGAAGACTTCGCCCGCAGAAGACTTCGCCTGTAGTTCTTCACGAAACTCGCCTGACCTTGTTGTTAGCCCTTATGTTTTGATGATGTTTTACAACCACTATTATTGGTACTAATGGCTTATTGAATGCAAATGTAGTGAATTCATATATCAAGCATATTAGTGCCACAAATGGAGGATTGGATGGAATATGCGCTACAACGATGATATCTAAAGGAGGAGGAGACATAGTGATGAAGCAACGTTATCTCAAGAACACCAAATTCAATTAAAAGTTTCATCCAACTCAAGCTATATCAAGACTTAAGAATTATATTCTCATGAGGATATTAGCTAGTTTTTATTTTCTCTCTAGTGTTAGCATGTAGGCAAATAGTTTAGATTTCATCTGAAGCTATTAGGATATCAACACATACGTTTTTATATTTATAGTTTTGAACGTATTTCACAAAATACTATTTTTCACAAGTATGAGGACGTATTTACAAAATTCCTTTTTCAAACAATTTGTTTTTAGTATTAAAAGTATTTTACAAAGTTCTACAATTTTCAGAGGTCAAATGAATATTTTACAAATATTTTAAGTGAGTCAAAAATTAGGTTTTGAGTGTATCAGATTGCGGTCGACCGCCACGGTTGATTGTGCCTGAGCTCACTCGTCAGTGGGCAACAGAAACTTTCACGGTCGACCGTCGTGGCCGACCGTGAGCTAAAAATTTCTCACGGTCGACCGCCACGGTCGACCGCGAAAGTCTTTAGACTTTTGGTAAGTTTCTGAACTGCCTCGTGGTCGACTGTGAAAAAGTCACGATCGACCGCCGATTATTTTAAACGGTAATATGGTACAGATCTTTAGCGCCGATTTCACACGATCTCAACATTATTCTGTTTCCAGGTTTTGGGGGATTGAGTATAGGTTTCAAACAGCTGTGTTTTCTATTTAAACCTATCTTCTTCTTCTTCTTCCTCAGTGTCCCAGCTTTTTCAAAATATTTCAGAGAACGTTTTTACAGAGCTAAATTTTCAAACTTGTTTTCTTTCTGAGTTTCTGTGTTTTACATCCCAGCTTCAGTGTTATCTTCTCTTTGCCATATGGACATTATAAAGAGAGGGTTCTTACACCATTTCTACTATTTTGAGAGCTTGATCTTGTGTAGATTAATTATGTGGGAGTGTGATCTAGTGAGATCAACTGTGTAGTGTGAGATCATGAGGGGATCGCTGTGTGGAAGAAGTTCCGGCTTCCAAACCGGGTTGTGTAGTGGATTTCTCCTCGAGAGTGGGGAGCAGGGACGTAGGTCAGCGGACTGAACCTCGTTAACACATCACACGTCACAGGATAACGATTCCTAACTCTATCTCCTCTATATTGATTATTTTTGGATATTGTGTTTTGCTTGTCCTAATTTTATTGCACCATTATTGCCTTGTGACCCTAATCACCCCCCTCCCCCCCCCCTTATAGGGTCTAACAATTGGTATTAGAGTGTGGTCTCTATATTAGTTTTTTGGTTTAATCACCTTAGAGAAAAGATCTTGTGGAGACTTCAATGAATATACATATGCTAGATGGACAATCCACCACTAGACCACCACTTTTCACCGGTCGTAATTTTACTTATTAGAAAGCTAGGATGAGGATTTATCTTCGTTGCATTGACCTTGACATCCTAGAACTCATAGAGAAAAAATATGTAGAAAAGCCCAAAGTTGGGACTATGACCGATGGAGAAAGGCACCAAGCCAATCTCAATGCAAAGGCTATGAATGCCTTAATTTGCGGTCTTTCCCCTAACGAATATAATAGGGTTTCCACGTGTGTAACTGCATACGAAATATGGGTGAAATTATATATTAAACATGAAGGAACCCCCTAAGTTAAGGAATCCAAAATTAGTGGGCTCATGCATGAATATGAGTTATTTCAAATGCTTCCAAATGAATCAATTGATGCTATGTTTTCTCGCTTCACTAACATTATCAATGAATTGCATGGTCTTGACAAGAAATTGACTATTCAAGAGACGAACTACAAGATTCTCCGTTCATTGACTCCGATGTGGGAACCCAAGGCAACGGCAATAGAAGAAGCTCATGACCTTACCACTCTACCTATTGATGGTCTCATCGACAAGCTCAAGGTTCATGAGAAAAAGCTCAAGGGAAAGGAGAAGGAGGAAGTGCCCTCACGGGAAGTTGAGGAGCCATCACCAAAATTGAAGACCATAGCTCTCAAAGGAGCTAATGATAACTCCTCTTCGTCATCGGATAGTGAAATTGATTTTTCTATAGAAGTGGCTCATCTCTCTAGAAGAATTTCTAGACTCATAAAAATGAACAATAAATTTAACCCACGATCTAACAACAAATTTTCTTCACGTGTAGGAAAATATTTTGAATGTAATGAACCGGGCCATATCGCTAAGGATTGCCCAAGGCTCAAGGAGAAGTACATGAAATACAAGAAGAAGAAGGTTATGTATACCAGATGGGAGGAATCCGAACCAAGTGATTCGGATAGTAATGAAGAAGGAGCTAAACTTGCTCTTCATGATCCCAACGTTTGCTTCATGGTCCTTGAACATGAGGTAATATCGACACCGAGAGTGAATCCTTTTACATGCAATATGATCTAGCTACGGCTCTAGAATAATTGAACATTGAATTTAAAAGAATGTCAAAAGAATTTTCTTCATTTAAAAAGTTGCATGCTTCTTGTGATGTGAAACTAGAACAACTAGAAACCTCTCTTGCTCTAAAAAATGAATTGCTAGGGGATCTTGATTTTGAGAATAAGCAATTAAGATCCAAGATTAAAAGATTAGAAATTGAGAGTAGTAGGATTAGACCTACTCATGCTTATACTAATCATCATCACTATGGTAGAAATAGGTTTCATGGTTCTCATACTCATACATACAAAAGAAATTTTGGCTAATCATCATCACTATGGTAGAAATAGGTTTCATGGTTCTCATACTCATACATACAAAAGAAATTTTGTGTGCACATATTGCAGGTTTCATGGTTCTCATACTCATACATACAAAAGAAATTTTGTGTGCACATATTGCATGAAACATGGTCAGATTTCTACTCATTGTAGAATTAAAGATAATTATGAATTTTATGAATTGACATGGGTACCCAAAGGTACTAAGTTTACTAACCACCAAGGACCCAAGATTTGGGTACCTAAAGTTACTACACCTTCCTCTCTTGTAGGGGACATCACGGTAATGACGTAAAGAGATGTGGTACCTTAATAGTGGTTGCTCTCATCATATGATGGGCAACAAAGAGTTATTTGTAACCCTATCAAGGATTAAAGGAGGTAGCATCTCCTTCGGTGGTGGTGAGAAAGGTAAAATCATTGGTATTGGTTCTATTGGTAAGAAACCTTCATCCATTATAGAAGATGGTTATTTGGTTAATGGATTGAATCATAATCTTCTTAGCATTAGCCAATTGAGTGATAAATATTTTGATATTTTCTTTAAACCGGATAAATGCACTATTAGTATGAATGGAAAAATTGTTTTTGTTGCTAATCGTAAATCTAATGTGTATATTTTTGAGATGAATGAATTAGTGAATCAAGATGTGAAGTGTCTTTCGGCAATTGATGAAAACCCTTGGATTTGGCATAAGAGGCTTGGACATGCAAACATGGAATTGATATCAAAATTGTCTAAGAGAAATCTTGTAAAAGGATTACCTAACTTGTACTTCATCAAAGATACCATATGTGAAGATTGTGCCAAAGGTAAATAAACAAAATCTTCTTTCAAATCCATCAATGAGGTATCGACTTCTAAACCTTTGCAATTACTTCATCTTGATTTATTTGGTCCTATGCGTGTTACCTCTCTTGGAGGCAAACACTATGTATTTGTGATTATTGATGATTTTTCTCAGTTTACATGGACTATATTTCTTGCAAATAAAAATGATTGTTTTGAAGAATTTACTAATCATGTCAAAAGAATTGAAAATGAAAAAGATTTGAAAGTTATTAAAATAAGAAGTGATCATGGAGGTGAATTTCAAAATAATTTTTTCTATGAATTTTGTGCTCATCATGGTATAGCTCACATGTTTTTCGCTCCTAGAACACCACAACAAAATGGTGTTGTTGAACGAAAAAATCACACCATACAAGAGATGGCACGTACTATGCTAAATTCATTTGATTTGTCAAAATATTTTTGGGCGGAAGCCATCAATACGGCTTGCCATGTTTTAAATCTTGTTTTAATTAGACCAAAGCTCAAGAAAACTCCTTATGAACTATTTTATGGAAAAACTCCTTTTATTGGTTATTTTCATATCTTTGGTTGCAAATGTTTTATTTTAAATACAAAAGATCATCATGACAAATTTGATTCTAAAATTGATGTTAGTATTTTCTTAGGTTATGCACCTCGAAGTAAGGCTTATAGGGTCTTCAACAAACGAATTCTCGTTGTTGAAGAATCTATAAATGTTACTTTTGATGAGACTAATGTTGGTTCTCAAGTTATTTTATCTAGGAAAGATGATGATGATGATGTTGAGGGAGGATTGAATTTTTTACAAATCATTGATACACCCTCTATAGAAGCACAAAAGGATGTGGATAGCTCCAATGCTCATGAACAAGTTGAACTTCCTAAAGCTTGAAAATTCACATCAAACCATCCAAAGGAACAAATAATTGGGAGCCCTTCACAAGGAGTTGTTACTTGCTCAAAAGCTTTGAGTGAGTGTGGTAATGTTGCTTTCTTATCTCAACTAGAGCCTAAAAAGATTAATGATGCTTTATATGATGAATTTTGGGTTTTAACTATGCATGAGAAACTAAACAATTTTAAAAGAAATGATGTTTGGAAACTGTTGGCCTTCTTATTTTGATGATGTTTAACAAACAATTTACTACTAATGTTGTTTGTCTAGTGTTTGTGCATTCCTATGTATTGTAGACAAACAACGTTGTTGGATGATGGATGGAATAGAGCTTCAACGATCATATCCAAAGGAGGTTGGCAGAATGTCGGTGAAGCTTATGCAATTCAAGTTATAGATCGAGTTCAAGCTTCATCCACAAATATATCAAGTCAAGCCTATTGAAGATCAAGATCAAGCTTTGGTATATTTAGTTTAGGTTTATAGTATGTGTGTTTAATACGTTAAGCTCAATATCTATACACACACATTTTATTGGGTTTCTTCGTATATATATATAGTTATATATATATACATAAGTTTTGGTTTCTATGCATATATATAGTTATATATATACATACATGTGTTTTGAGTTTTTATGATTATATATATGAAATTATATATTTTTTGTGAAAATATTGTTTTATTAGTTTATAGACTTCAATATCAGTTTATACATATTTTATTAAGTCTATATAATCATTGTGCAAAGTTTCAAAACATGGTTTAACCAAAATATCAAATTTCACATGTTTACATTTTCGTGTTTTGAACTATTTTGCAAAATGATGATTTTTCACAAATGGGAAATGCAATTTGCAAAATTCTTTTTGTAACATGTTCACTTACATGTTTATATACTTTTACCAAAGTTTCATAATTTTCAGAAGTCAAATGAATATTTTACAAATTGTTTAAATGTGTCAAAAACCTGTTTTTATTTATGTCAGTTTTCGGTCGACCGAACCGGTCGACCGAACCTGAGTTCTCATGCTCACTGGGCGACAGAGAGTCTGTCGGTCGACCGGTCCGGTCAACCGATAAAATTTTCCGGTCGACCGATGAAATTTCCGGTCGACCGACAGTAACTTTTTCTGCTTCCAACAGCTCTTTTTATTACCGTTGCTTTGGGTTGTTTTTGTCTTTTTGTTTGGGTTTTTGGCTGAGTTTTAAGAGGGTATAAATACCACATTGCCTTCAGCTCTCCAACTAACAAATGAGAGTTTTAAAACAAGTTTAAGAAAGTTTTAACAAGGGTTTATGTTTGGTTTAAGTTTGTTTAAAAAGCTTTTAAGCATTTGAGAGTTTGTTTTTGAGAAATCAATTTCACAAGAGCTTGAGGAGATCATCTATTAGTGTTTGGGCATCCAACTATTCTCCCTCTACCTCTTGATCTATTGAGAAGTTTTCTAAACTCTATTTCTAGCTTTTTTTATATATTTGATTATCATTGTTATTAAGCTAGAACTACGTTGAGTTTAGTTTTGATTTATATCTCTTTGTTCACACACAACCTTTTGAGCTTATTGTATTTACATTCATAGTATAATTTTGGGTTGTGGGTTTATGACTAGGAGTTGTAAGCTTAAGAAAACTCCTTATGAACTTTATTATGGAAAAACTCCTTTCATTGGTTATTTTCGTGTCTTTGGTTGCAAATGCTTTATTTTAAATACAAAAGATCACCATGATAAATTTGATTCCAAAATTGATGTTGGTATTTTCTTGGGTTATGCACCTCGAAGTAAGGCTTATAGGGTCTTCAATAAACGAAGCCTCGTTGTTGAAGAGTCTATAAACGTTACTTTTGATGAGACTAATGTTGGCTCTCAAGTTGTGTTGCCTAGGAAAGATGATGATGATGATATTGAGGGAGGATTGGACTTGTTGCAAATCAATGACACTCCCTCTATAGAAGTTCAAAAGGATGTAGATAGCACCAATGCTCAAGAACAAGTTGAACCACCTAAAGCTTGGAAATTCACATCAAATCATCCAAAGGAACAAATCATTGGGAGCCCTTCAAAAGGAGTTATAACTCGCTCAAAAGCCTTGAGTGAATGTGGTAATGTTGCATTTCTATCTCAACTAGAACCTAAAAAGGTTAATGATGCTTTAAATGATGAATTTTGGGTTTTGGCTATGCATGAAGAATTAAACAATTTTCAAAGAAATGAAGTTTGGAAGTTAGTTCCTAGACCTAACAATGCTAGTGTAATTGGAACAAAATGGGTTTTTAGAAACAAACTTGATGAACATGACATTGTTACTAGAAATAAAAGGTTATTTGGTTGCCCAAGAATATAATCAAGAGGAGGGCATAGACTATGACGAAACCTTTGCACCGGTTACAAGGTTGGAATCTATTAGGATGTTTTTGGCATTTGCTAGCTTTAAAAATTTCAAATTGTTTCAAATAGATGTTAAAAGTGCCTTTTTAAATGGTTTTATAGAAGAGAAAGTATATGTTAAGCAACCCCCCGGTTTCATAGATCATATTTTTTCTAATCATGTTTACCGGATTCAAAAAGCTTTATATGGGTTGAAACAAGCTCCTAGAGCTTGGTATGCTCGCCTCTCTAGTTTTCTTGTTAAAAATAGTTTTTTCAAAAGGAACAATTGATAACACTCTTTTTGTGAGAAAAATGAAAAATGATTTCATTTTAGTTCAAATATATGTTGATGATATCATTTTCGGTGCCACTAATGAATCTTTGTGCAAGGAATTTTCTAAAGTTATGCAAGATCATTTTGAGATGAGTATGATGGGAAAGCTTACATTCTTTTTCGGGCTCCAAGTCAAGCAAACTAAGGATGAGATATTCATTTCTCAAAGCAAGTATGCTAAGGAATTGGTGAAGAAATTCAATTTGGAGAATTCTAAGCATGCGCCTACTCCCATGAGTACAAGTATCAAGCTTGATGTGGATGAAAGTGGTAAAGATGTGGACCAAAAACTATACCGAGGTATGATAGGTAGTCTTCTTTATCTCACCGCTAGTAGACCCGATATCATGTTTAGTGTGTGTGCATGTGCATGTTTTCAAGCTTCTTCTAAAACATCTCATTTAATTGTGGTTAAAAGGATCATTAAGTATGTTAATGGAACTTTTAATCTTGGTTTATTTTTTTCCAAAGAGCACCTCTTTTGATTTATATGGTTTTTGTGATGCCGACTTTGCCGGTTGTAAGGTAGATCGCAAGAATACGAGTGGAACATGCCAATTCTTAGGAAATTCACTTGTTTCTTGGGCCTCCAAGAAACAAAATTGTGTTGCATTGTCCACTACGAAAGCGGAATACATTACCCCACTACGAAAGCGGAATACATTACCGCCGGCTTATGTTGTGCTCAAGTTTTATGGATGAAACAAAGCTTGGTTGACTATGATTTGAATTTTCAAAATATAAAAATCTTTTGTGATAACACTAGTACTATTAATATTTCCAAAAATTCGGTTTTGCATTCTAGAACCAAGCATATTGATGTGCGTCATTATTTGTTATGCGATCATGTAGAGAGATAAGATGTATCCCTAGTGTTTGTTGACACAAAATCTCAATTAGTGGATATATTTACTAAGACTCTTGGTGAGGATGATTTTTGTCGCATAAGAAATGGCTTGGGCTTATGCAATATGTGATAGTTCTATTTGCTTGCTTGTTTAGTTGCATTTTTGCATGCATTTCTCTTTCCCCATTTTTGATGGTGACAAAGGGGGAGAGCAATCTCCTCATTTGTTGCATATATTTAGGGGGAGCTCATAGATAGGGGGAGCACCTATCTATAAGTTATATTTATTTTTACTCTTATATAATGGTTGGTTGTCATCATAAAAAATAGGGAGATTGTTAGCCCTTATGTTTTGATGATGTTTTACAATCATCATTATCGGTACTAATGGCTTATTGAGTGCAAATATAGTGAATTCATATATCAAGCATGTTAGTGCGACAAATGGAGGATTGGATGGAATATGCGCTACAACGATGATATCCAAAGGAGGAGAAGGCATAGTGATGAAGCAACGTTATCTCAAGAACACCAAATTCAATTAAAAGCTTCATCCAACTCAAGATATATCAAGACTCAAGAATTGTATTCTCGTGAGGATATTAGCTATTTTTTATTTTCTCTCTAGTGCTAGCATGTAGGCAAATAGTTTAGATTTTATCTGAATCTACTGGGATGTCAACACACACGTTTTCATACTTATAGTTTTGAACGTATTTCACAAAATACTATTTTTCACAAGTATGAGGACCTATTTGCAAAATTCCTTTTCCAAATAATTTGTTTTTAGTATAAAAATATTTTACAAAGTTCTACAATTTTCAGAGGTCAAATGAATATTTTACAAATATTTTAAGTGAGTCAAAAATCAGGTTTTGAGTGTATCAGATTGCGGTCGACCGCCACGGTTGACTGCGCCTGAGCTTACTCGTCAGTGAGCAACAGAAACTTTCACAGTCGACCGCCGTCCCCCGCCACGGTCGACCGCGAAAGTCTTTGGACTTTTGGTAAGTTTCTGAACTGCCTCGTGGTCGACTGTGAAAAAGTCACGGTCGACCGCCGATTATTTTAAACGGTAATATGGTACAGATCTTCAGCGCCGATTTCACACGATCTCAACGTTGTTCTGTTTCCAGGTTTTGGGGGATTGAGTATGGGTTTCAAACAGCTGTGTTTTCTATTTAAACCTATCTTCTTCTTCTTCCTCAGTGTCCCAGCTTTTTCAAAATCTTTCAGAGAAAGTTTTTACAGAGCTAAATTTTCAAACTTGTTTTCTTTCTGAGTTTCTGTGTTTTACATCCCAGCTTCAGTGTTATCTTATCTTTGCCATAGAGACATTATAAAGAGAGGGTTCTTACACCATTTCTACTATTTTGAGAGCTTGATCTTGTGTAGATCAATTGTGTGGGAGTGTGATCTAGTGAGATCAACTGTGTAGTGTGAGATCATGAGGGGATCGCTGTGTAGAAGAAGTTCCGACTTCCAAACTGGGTTGTATAGTGGATTTCTCCTCGAGAGTGGGGAGCGGGGACGTAGGTCAGCGGACCGAACCTCGTTAACACATCGCACGTCACAGGATAACGATTCCTAACTCTATCTCCTCTATATTGATTATTTTTGGATATTGTATTTTGCTTGTCCTAATTTTATTGCACCATTATAGCCTTGTGACCCTAATCACCCCCCTTATAGGGTCCAACACTTGTTCCCAAAATCTGCCTGCTCGAGTTCACCAACCGAAACTCGCCTTCGCCCGATTTCAAACTCGCCTGTAGCCGTCGATTCGCCTGCATCAAAGCTCGAACTCGCTGACTGGACTTCACCTGAAGCCCATCAACTTCGAGCTCGCCAACAGAGCATCGTCGAAGCTCGCCTTTGCTGTTCGACGTCGCCGGAGTTCGCCGCTGACAGGTATGGGTCTACACCCATTTCCAACATGTTATCCTCTTGATTCTGAAGTCGGCATTCGGTTTTTGTTCCTAAAAGATTTGGCAAGAAAGCAAAGAAGAATGAGGATGTTGGCAGTGTTGATACTGGAGGTGATCAAAAGTGGAAGAATCAGAATCAAGCAAATTGATCAAGTCATCTTTCTCCCAGCAACTAGAATCGAAGAGTTACCCGGCAAATGAAACTTCAAGGTGAATTGTAAAGCATAGGTTTTTTTATTTTTCCTGAAAGTAATTACAATCCTGAACTTGGATGTGGGGCTGCTGCTTTGAGCCCTCCAGCTCCCCTATTATTATTTTGAAAATGTTGTGCTAAGCATTTTTATCTCAAAAAATATCATGCTCACAGTGTAACAATTTAGATTCATAGTATTATACAGTAAACAGACTACTAGTTTCCTTGTGAGGTTACTACAACCAACTCAGTCATACCAGACTCTCGCAAACTGACTATTTTGGAAAAATAATTGATACTAACATGGTAGGAAAATAACTAATCTATACCAAGGATCACATCGAACTCAGACATACACAAGACTATCAAATCGACTATGAACTCAGACTCATCTAGGCTGACAATACATCTCGTACAGATACTTTCTATTAGGGACACCTCATCCAAAGGAGTGGAAACTGACAATGGTATGTCTAGGGGATGTGCAACTAACCGAAGTCTATCCATGAAAGCGTAGGAGATAAAATAATGTGAAGCTCCTGAATCAAATAGGATATAGGCTGGGAAAACTATTTATTAGTCACTGCTTATAAAGGCTCACTCTTTTGTTTCCAACAAATCAATTATAAATGGAAGCTGCAATGAAAATCATTCCTGATGCAAACACACTGGAGATCACAATAGGAGAAAATGGTCTCGCTACTGAGACCGGAGTATCACAACCGATCAAGATCCTGGTTGATTCTATGGTCGAATATGAGTTCAACCAAGTGAAGTTCGGGGAGTACCTCTCATCATCCTCATCAAGATCCTCCTCACCCCACAAGTGCAGGAAGACTTCAACTTCGAAGAAAATGTTCTGGTCTTCAATTCTGATAAAGGCTACGGGTGACGACTCTCGCCCAATTATTGCTAAGGCTTCCCCTCATAACGTTACTCTGGTAATCAACAACGACAAAAGCTCTGGTTACGGTTCCTCCCTAGTTAAGGAGTCGTTTGACAAAATTTTGCCAATTCTGACGAAGAGGGCTTGTTAGAGGCAACATCAACGTCTCGCTTGTTAGCTCACCAAGGTCTTAGAGAAAGTTGATGGGGTTCGATATTACACAGACTTGGAGTCAAGGAAGCATCGAGTAATCTAGCAATTCTAACATCAAGTTACCGATGTTTCCTCCAAGCCATCGACCGATGAATGGGTCTATGTCAAAAGGACTTGTTCAACTCTCAAGGAACGCATCCAGAAGCATCACGCACATGCCACACACGTGTGTGCTCTTGTGCAAAGGGCACAGAAATAAAGAAGGAAAAAGTGTCCAAAGAACTGCCAAAGTCCCCCAAAGTCTGGATTCCAAAGTCCAAGACTGCCCGAAAATCAAGGCCGGAGACAGCAAGTGTCGTCTCCTTCAACCGATATAGCCCAAGCTATCTCGCAAACTGAGATAGCCTAGGGTGTCTCGCCAAAGTCCAAGACGCACTTCCCTGTCTCACTCAAAGAGAATCCCCCGCGACCATTTCTTCATCGTCATTGACATCCGTCCTTAGTCCGTCTTCTGTCACACCACCAGTGAAGCCTTCGGTCAGTCCTGACCTCTCAAAGTTCAAGATCATGATGGCCGATCGCCTCGGTCCTCTGCATGAAGATCGAGGCAAAGTACTGGTAAAGGAATGCTTTGGTCCAATAAATAAAAACCAGGTAGCTCCTCTAGCGGGGGGTCGTATACAAACTACTATTAAGTCTACTACTATGCAAAGGTGTCCCACCATCTCCAAACAAACCGGGACCCCTCAATGTACCTGCTCATGCACCATGCACAATAAAGACAAGGACGCCTCTTCTCCTGGGAGAATTCCAATCACCTCCCGTTTAGGGGTCTGTGTTGAAGCCTAGGAGCTCGTTAAGAATCAATGCTCGTGAAGGGGTGGTTCTAAACGAGCAACTCCTGACGTGATCTCAAATCATTTGAAGACGACATACTAACAAATGATAGGGTGCTCTGGCCATCAATACGATGAGTTGTACTATCAAACTGGGTGTGTGAACAAATCTCAAAAGAGGATTATTCGAGAAGCGAGCTCTCATTGTTCATGCGAGAGCTGACGACTTCTTTGCATTTGGCTAGATTGTGGCATTTGGGGCTGGGATATTTGAGTTTTGATATCGTGCATGGATTGGTGAGAGGTTCCTTGACCTACAGATTGAAGTCCTGTGAACATGTTAGTGGGAGCAAGAAGACCGAGGTAAAGTTTGACACTTCTATTCATCGAGCGAAGGATCTTCTAGGTGGTGTTCACATAGGCATTTAGGGGCCTTCCAAGAAGGCATCATTGAGAGGTAATAGGTATTTGGTTTCCTGTGTTGGAGGCTGTTCTAAGCATTTGTGGGTTGCAACCAGGTCTCGTTGGTGTGAAGTCCTAGTAGTCAACAACAGGTGAAAGAAGTATATTGGCAGAAAGGTAATACGTCATTCTAATTTTGGTAGGGGTTCTTTTCTACATTTTTGTCGAGCTCATGGAAGTTTGAGACACTTCATTAGAAAGGAAACATTGGGATGACGAGATGAGGTGGTAGATTTGATGAGCCTTTCCTTGCTGGAGGAGAATCAGTGTTTGATGTCGAGCATTGGTTTGTAGAGTAGTTCTGGTATTGAGGCTTCGACATATTAGAGTCATCTTATTCATAAATTACTGACTGCTGTGTTTGGAGTATTTGGATCTAGTGGAGCTGCTTTAGTTTTTTGGATTGCTTTGGATATTTGGTCGCCCAGCATATTATCACATCCAAGGTGTAAGATTTAATCCGAGTGCACATTTGGGATTCAGAGTCATGTTTGGTTATCAGATATTGGACTTTGATATTGTTCTGAGTAGTAGTGTCATATTTGACTCTCAGCAGGTGGAGAGTGTTGGATAGATCATTAGGATATCACAACGGGTGGAGAGTGATGCTACTTCATATTGGGTGGAGATTACTCCACGTACTCCAGATCATTCTATATCGTTTGAGATTCCAGCTGAGGTGACACAGTGTGGTGATTATATTGATGTGGATGCAGATGATGATTTTGTTGATTCAAGTACAGCTGGTGGACACAGTTCAGATTTGGCTATGGTCGTTAGTTCACCTCAGGTGGAGGTGTTTGGTTCGTTTCACTTTGAGGCCCATCAGAAAGTTATCAGTTACAGATTTGTTGGTGATGTTGGAGAAGGGTTAAAAACTCTTCTCGTTGATTGAGGGCCTTTGGAGGCCATTTGGTGAACTACATGGATGTTTGATTCCTTGGGAAAGAGGATACGTAGGCAGTTATTTTTTTATGTAGCCGGTTTGGTGAGTTGATACTGATATTTGGAGTTTGTTCGTATTCTCGTTTGGGTCTTGACTTATTGTGGATTAAGTCCGTTGTTGTGGATTTATTCCACTTCATACTAGACGCAACAATTAAGATATTTGGTTGGTGTCGGCCCAGTTTTGGGAAAACTTCATCGAGGTGGAGAATTGTAGAAATGGCGGACTCAGCAACGAAGTTCAGAAAATTTGAAGTAGCAAACATTTTGGGTGTTGTCCGGTCGGCCGCGAGGCAACTTTGGTCGATCGAAAATGTGCACGGCTACAGGTCGATTTGATAAACTTTGCCCGGTTGACCGCGAATTACTTTTGGTCGATCGAATTTTCTGTCCGGTCGACCGAAGATTCATGTCGATCGACCAATACAAGTTTGTTTACAGGGTGAGTTTCTGTTGTTCTGGCCGGTGGACAGCGGTGTCAAGTCCGGTCGACCGCGTCGGGTTTTTGGGTCTGATTACGGTTTCTTATTCTGTTTGAGATTACTGTTTGACATAAATAGCAACCACATTTTAGGGTTTCTTTGGAGTAGTCAAGGGTTTGTTTTGAGCACAGTAAAGAGAGTTTTTTCTGAGCTATTGGTTAGGGTTTTGTTTGAGAGATTGAGAGCTTTATTTGTGAGATTAATTGGTGAGTTTGAGTGATTTTGTAATATCAGTTTGCACTCTTCTTCTCTATTAGTGAAAACTCATCCCCTTCTTGTCCCGTGGATGTAGGCAACTTACCGACCCATGTAAATTCGTTTGTTTGTGTTTGTGCTGTTATTTTGGTCGTGTGTGTCTTTCTCTCTCAGTGTTTGTGTTTGTTCTTGGCACCCCTATGTTTGGCCGCCATGCACAACAAGTAGTAATAGAGTCCAACAGTAACATGAGTAGTCTAACCTGCTTATGGATGGGGTCGACTGTTGAGACTCTCTGTTAGTTGCTTGCATGTAGGGCAAGTTTGTTATGGTTTGAATAAATCTCTAGTTTGTTAAATAAATTCCTAGTTTGTAGGGTTGTAGTTAGACTTTGATTCATTCTTGTTTAGGTTTACCACTAGCATTCAAACATGCTAGGAAGTGGGCTACAATTTCGTTTTTCTGTTTTTGTACTTTGCCTATTAGAAGGTTGTACTTCAATCGCAATAATAACAAGAGTATTCAGTCATACCGTTGAGCCTTGTTCATTGTTATTCAACTAGTCTTTGCATGGGGAGATATGACAATCTTTTGAGAAGCTATCATAACTTGAAAAGTTAGACCTGGTGATGAATTCTCTTAGGGCCTGTTTGTTTGTACAGAAGTAATTGTGATGTAGCTGAAGTAAAAGAAATAGAGGCTACTTCTGCTACTTCCAAGCAAAAAAGTGTGTTTGGTTTTCTAAAAAACTTACTTTCAATACTTTCTTAAATGCTTATGTGGCGCCTATGTGTCATCCTTACTTCCAAAATATTTTTCCAATCCTCAATACTCAGAAGTAGCTCGGAAGTAGTTGAAATGCATATTAATTATGACATAAATAATTTTTTTATTAATATTTCTTTTATTAGTTACTTCTAACAACTTTTCATTGATAAAATTACTTCCTAATAATATTTCCAAATGTTATCCAAACAAAAAAAAAAGTAAATAAAGAGGAATAAGTTCTACTTCCATTACTTCTAAAAATATATAAAACAAACAAAAAAGATGATATTTCCACTACTTCCTACTTCATAGCTTTGAAAGTTACTTCTATAACCTACTCCTTACTTCTAATACTTCTATTATCCAAACGGACCCTTAGTGGGAGAATACCCGCAGGTAGCACTTAAAAACAAATCTTATCTAATATTGAGCTGCTTTTCTTGTATCTGAAGGAAAATTAAATTCTAATTTTCATTTTAGATTTAATAATCTAAAACAATTTTAGATTAATAATAAAAAATACAAGATCATATCATATAGATCATGTAATTTTCATAAGCTTTAGAAATACCTCAGTTTGGATCAGTCCAAGTGTCCTGTCTCAATTCAATTCACCTTGTTGCTCCTCTAACTCTTTAGATACTTTATAGATTGTAGGAGATGATGATCCTCCTTTTTCTATTCTGCTCTCTGTGAATTTCTTTTGGTGTAAAAAAAAGATTGTTCGTAACTTTCTGTATCTTTTCTTAGAGATAAGTTGCTTTTTATAAGAAGCATATAGGTGGGATCTTCAGGGATTCTTTCCTATAGGTATTAGGTTTAAGCTCATCAAAAAAATCTCTAAAGATTTTATATTATCTCATAAGATCTTAAATCTCAACATGTTTTAGGAATATCTCACTTTTGTGCCGTCCTATTGTCCTTCCTCTATTCGATTCACATAACTCATCCTCTAACTTTTTAGATGCTTGAAAGATTGTAGGAAATGATGATCTTCCTTTTTCTAATCTGTACTCTGAAAATTTCTTTTAGGGGTTGTTTGGTTCGTTTCTTTGATATAGAGAAATGCAATTCCATGTAAAGAAACATAAGTTTTGAGTTTTCCAAACTTTTCTAAGAAATAGATTGTTTTGCTTTGGTTCGCACATAAAAAATAGTGGGAAACCAATGTATTTATTTTTCTTGTGTTTGGTTCGCATAGAAAAAAAAGAAAAACTTTTGTAAACAAAACAGAGAAGGAAAAAAATCTGACGTGGCAGAGTTTTCATCAATTTCACTTGGTTGGGGAAGGAAATCGGAGAGGAAAAAAAATCTTAGTTGGCGGCGATTTCAGCAGAGTTTTCCCTCTTCCATTCGAGCGAACCAAAGCGGCACAAAGAAATGGACGGAAACAAAAAAACTGACGTGGAGGGCTAAAAATCTGACGTGAAGGGGTTTTCTGAGTTTTCCACCCCTTATAATAACGAACCAAACAGCCTCTTAGTGGAAAAAAGAATGTTTTTAACTTTCTGTACCTTTTCTCAGAGATAAGTTCCTTTTTATTGTGAGCATATAGATGGGATCTCATAAGGATTTTTTTCTTGTAGCTATTAGATTTAAACTCATCTAAAATAAATCTAAAGATCTTATCCTTATCTCTTAAGGTCTTAAATCTCAACTATTATATCACTTGAAATTTTGCGAATAGCTTTGATTTAAATTGATATTGCAAATATACTCATCAATATATTTGCAAAGTAACGCTAGAGAAAAAAAATGTAGTTGCAAGTGAGTCCCTTTCCTAGCACTACTTTACTAATAAGTCCTTCCACTACTATCTTTATTCCAAAATAAGTTATAGAGACAAATTTACATTTTTGTTGTCACTCGTATAACTTATATTTAATTCTATGTTATATTAGACTCAATATATTCAACTAATATATTATTTATATATTTGGTAAAATCTTTTTAGCGGATCATACAACCGGACGAGTTCAGTATAGTCCAATATAACTTAGAATAACTTGGAATAACAATATTCTTCATAAGATTAAATGTGGATTGCATGTCAAGAATAACACATCTCATATAATATGTATGCAATCCAACAAGCACATGTATAGTCTTTTATTAGACATTAACAGTTGGCTATATCAAAGTTAACATATCCACTATATAGATAATGATATTGTTTCAGGTCTCACGACCTCTTTACAAGTTTCTCTCTTGTTTCTTTGAGCAATAAATATTGAGAGGACTTGTTAATTACTTATCCTTTTCAACACATATACTTACTATGTATGTTGACATATTCACTTAGTAAGCCACTATTACAAATGGTTGAGACAAGCCATCTCATGAATATGGTAATGCAACACATGTTAGGTTCCAAGTGAAATACGCATTTTTTCACTTAACTAAGAACTATTAATATTAAGTCAATAGAAAATTTTGCCTCTATCTTTATGACTCACCAATCATAACTAAGTTTTTAAATCTTAATCTTAAGCAATATATTATTATATTATTGTACCCATAAAATAATCATGCACATGTAAGAATAAATCATAATTTATCACTTCATAAAAAAAAAATGGCTTTGTAGTTCATATATGTCTAACAGTATCCATATAAATCTTCAAATACTTATCCAAAATCGAGCTTTTCTTCTTCGAATTTCTCCAGACTGAATTCCTATCTTCTTCAAAGGGATAATTGCGGATAGACTTCATGCACTACTATTACCAAACTGAACTTACTACCCCTATAGTCCTAATGTTGCAGATAGACCTTTTGAAAGAGTTCAAATGAAAATCTGTAGATTTCAAAACCCTGCAGGATCTCATTGTGTTTATGTTGTACGTCAATCAGTTATCTGGCAGTATTCCTGCAGAGATTGCTCTGCTTCCTTCACTCACCGATATCACTCTTCAGCAACAAATTGACAGGAATCCTTCCTCCTGAACTGGGAAAGCACTCGAAACTCGGACATCTAGACGTCCATGACAACTCACTATCCGGTGAGTTACCACAGGAACCGCGGCGCAGAAGAGGTCGAATCACACAATCCGAACAAGAGAGATCACAACCAAATAAACAAGGCTCTAGATCTCTCACAACTCTCCCACAATTGGATGCAACAATTCTCTCTTCAAGGCTGCTCAAAATCGTCCTTGAGTTACCCTAAACAATCAGGTTATATAACTCAGAAACGAAACGGGTCAAAATCCAAAAGGCCCAGCCCAAACAGACTGCGGTCGACCACGGTGGTCGACCGCACAGGTTCGCGGTCGACTGCGACGGTCGACCAAATCGATTACAGTCATCCGCGGTCGCCCGCGACGGTCGACCGCCATCAGCTCCGAATCCTACTGCCCTTCGTGCACGTTCGCGGTCGACCGCGACGGTCGACCGCCAGACTTTCTGGCTGATACTTTGCTGTTTACTGTATTTCTTCAATTCTCCACCTCGGCGAATGTTTCCACCAAAAACTGAGCCGACACCAAGTCATCCAATAGTCCATCAACAAGTTAGGGAACCAAACTAGGGCTGAAACGCGATCTCCCCCCATCTGAATCAACTGATCAAACCGACTGCATCTGAAAGACTGCCTACGTATCCTCTTGCCCAAGGAATCAAGCCGAACGTAGTTCACCCAAATGGCCTCCAAAAGCCTCAATCCACTAGAAGAGTTCGCAACCCTTCTCCAAAATCACGATCAAGTCTGCAGCTGATAGCACCTTCAATGGCCTCAAACTGAACTAATCCGAACATCTCCAACTGAGATGAACCAATGGTCATATCCAGACTACATCTATCAGCTGTACTCAAATCAATCAACCTATCATCTGCATCCAAATCAACATAATTCCCAATCTGTGTTACATCAGCTGGAATCCCAAATGATGCAGTATGATCTGGAGTTTCCACCCAACGTGGAGTAGCATCACTCTCCACCCGTTGCGATGTCCCAAAGGTCTGATCACCACTCTCCACCTGCAAAGAGTCAAACGTGACATACCTGCTCAGAACAAAATCAGAAGCCAATACCTGATAATCAAACACGCCTCTGAATCTCATATGTGCTATCGGATCAAATCTCACATCCACGATGTGACCAAGTGCTGGGTAACCAAATATCCGACGCAACCCAAAATCTGAAGCAGCTCCACCAGATCCCATATCTCTACATGCAGAAGTCGACAACCTATACATGAGACGGCCCAAACATGTCGTAGCCCGCACACTAATGTCATTGCTCAACATCAAACGCCGATCCTCCTTCAGAAAGGAACAGCTCCCCAAATCTGCCATCTCATCACGTCGCCTCAAAGTTTCCACACCAATGAAGTGTCTCCTATTGCCATGAGCTCGGCACAAATGTAAGAAAGAACCCCTACCATAATCAGAACGTCGGGTTACATTTCTACCAACACACTTCCTCCATCTGTTGCGGGCTTCTAGGACTTCACACCAACGGGACTTGGTTGCAACCCACCAATGCCTAGAGCAATCCCCAACTGTAGAAACTACATACCTATTACCTCCCAATGATGCTCCTTTGGAAGTCCCCCGAATGCCTGAATGAACACCCCTCAGAAAACCCCTCGAATGATGGATAGAAGTGCCAAACTCCACATCGGTCTTCTCGCTCATACCAATGGGTTCACAGGACTTCAAACTGCAGGTCAAAGCACTCATCAACAATCTATGCACGGCATAACCAATAATATACCCCAGTACCAACCAATGTCACAGTCTAGCCAAAGAAGTCGTCAGCGCTCTATCCACCACCGTGCTCCCAAGCAGATAATACAAGTTACTCCTCCTGACGCCCTTCATCATAATCATGGATCCCGATGTGACCTTCAAGCGAGAATCCGCTAAGATCACCCTATAGCCTGATGCCTCCAATACCCCAAGTGAAATGATGTTCTTCCTCAGTTGAGGAACAAACCTCACATCAACCAACTCCCGAATCATCCCGTCACTCGTCCGAATACGAACAGTACCAATACCATCAATAGGGCATCTGTGATCATTACCCATAAGTACAACATCCTCTCTTTCCAACTCTGAAAGATGGAGAACCAATCCCTCCTAGGGCATATGTGGTAAGTAGCACCCGAATCCAACATCCACTCGGTAGAATCGACAACACCAACTGACGGAAGAGCTGGGCATGAATAGCCTGAAGAATCTGAATCTGAAATATCACCACTAGCCTTGGTAACATTTACCTCTGAAGCTTGAACAGCTTTCCCCTTATTCTTCACGGCTTACAATTTTGGGCATTCGGCTTTCCAATGTCCATCCTCTCTACAAAAGGCATACTGATTCCTACCAACTGCAGGATGCTCCCCTCTAGACTGCGACCTCCTACCACGGTTTGGACTTCTAGCTCTTGCAACCAATGCACCAGCAACCGGCTCAATGGAAGTTTCCTTATCCTTCTTTCGAAGTTGATAATTCACAAGATCTGCGATGACCTCACTATACGAAAGAGATGTCTTCCCATTAATAAGAGTGAGAACGAAGGTCTCATATTCCTCGTCGGGCAAGGAACTCAATAACAACAATGCCTTGTCTTCATCTTTAACTATAACATCCACATTCGCCAAATCTGCAAGTAGCTTCGTGTAGTGGTTCATGTGATCACTAATGGATGTCCCCTTCTTCAATTGGAAGCGATAAAGCCTCCTCTTCAAATGCAAACGATTTTCAACGCTCTTCGTCAAATATTTGCCCTCTAGGACCTTCCAAATCTTCTTTGCCGAAGTTTTATTCATCACATCATATTTTAGATCTTGGGTAAGGCAAGACCTAATCACACCACACGCCGTTCTATTCATTTTATTCCAAACATTTTCATCCATGTTGTCCAGTTTCCCGTCCAACTCCAACGTATCTTCCAGATTTTGCGCATTTAGCGCATCCATGACTTCACATCGCCAAAGTCCAAAATTATTTGTGCCGTTGAACTTTTCAACATATATTTTCATAGAATATATATTCAAACTTTGGACGACCTTCACACTAGAAGAACCCTCCCCACTTTTATCTTTTTCGGCCATATATCTCAAAGCACCCAAACTATTGCGGAACAAATAGGAAATAGATCCAACTTGAAAAGGATAGAAACTTTACCACAAAGATCCAATCTTTATCACCAATCGAAGCTCTAGATGAACTTCCCAACTGATCTACACCTCTAAAAAGCCCAAGCGTTGCCCGGAGCTCTGATACCAATTGTTGTACGCGGCGCGGAAGCGGTAGAATCACAAAATTCGAACAAGAGAGATCACAACCAAATAAACAAGCACAATCACCAAATAACACAAGAGATTTACATGGTTCGGCAAGTTGCCTACGTCCACGGGGCAAGGAGGGGGGTTCTTACTATAAGAAATCAAGAGAATACAAATAGAGTTACAAATCTCACCAATCAAACCCTAAAACAAAGCTCTAGATCTCTCACAACTCTCCCACAATTGGATGTAATAATTCTCTCTTCAAGGCTGCTGAAAATCGTCCTTGAGTTTAGGGGTGTGCAACGGTCGGTTCGGTTCGGTTTTTACCAAAATTTGAACAACCGAACCGAACCACCTATAATACAAAACCGAACCGAACTGTTGCAAGTCGGTTCGGTGCGGTTCGGTTTGGTTTGTTCGGTTCTAACTTTATCAAACTTCTTATCAAACAACAAATTGTGTTAAAGAAAAAATATCAACAAAGTAGGAGATTATGAAGCATTAAACACTGATATAATGATATTGTTTTTAACCCATAATGATCCAGAAAATGAGTTTAGAGTTTGAGTCTTTGACTCTTTGGGGACGGATCGGGTAGTGTTTGAGATCAGAATGGGTAGTATTGCACTATATTCGGTCGGTTCGGGTCGGTTCGGGTTGAAAAGTTTTCAAACCGACCCGAACCGCCCTACTCATAAAACCGATTTTTTCGGATCGGTTCGGTCGGCGCCATCAGCTCCGAATCCCACTACCCTTCGTGCACGTTCGCGGTCGACCGCGGCGATCGACCGCCAGACTTTCTGGCTGATCCTTTGTTGTTTACTGCATTTCTTCAGTTCCTTTGTTCCCAAAGGGAACTTCAGTTCCCTGGTCATCTCCAACAACAATTTTACCGGCAAACTTCCATCTTCCATAGGCAGTCGTCGAACTCTTAGCTATCTGGCGGTTCAGAATAACAACCTATATGGCGAAGTGCCAGTTGGCATCTGATCAACAGCGGTGAATCTAACAAATGTAATTATGCACCACAACTCGTTATCGGGTGCTTTCCCCAAGAATTTACCACGAAATCTGACACTACTTGATATAGAATATAATGTATTCTCAGGAAATATTCCATCATCAGCGCCAGATTTAGTGGTTTTTAAAGCGAGCAACAATATGTTCTCTGGTGTAATACCTGCTAAGCTTGACAAGTTTTCAAGTCCCCAGATTCTATCTCTTGGTTGCAATCAGATATCAGGCAAAATTCCAAGCTCTATATCTGCGTTGAGATTTCTCACAAAGCTAAATTTGAGCAGCAATAGTCTATCTGGCAATATACCTGCCGTTATCGGATCTTTGGCGGTCCTCAATACAATTGATCTATCAGATAACATGTTAACCGGTTCAATTCCAGATTCTATGGGGAGTATGAAGCTCAACATCCTTAATCTCTCTTCCAGCGATCTCTCGGTATATGATGAGAGTTTTCTCTTGAACCCAAATCTCTGCTCCTCAAGTTCTCTAATAAATGTCAGAATTTGTTCGCAAAAGAGTTCCTCTAGAGAGTTACTTGTTCTTCTCGGTGCGCTTCCCCTTTTGGCTATAATTTCTCTTGGCCTATCGTTCATTTTGAGAGGATACACGAGAAGAAATCGCAGCAATGTAGTCAATGCATGGACGATAACAACTTTTCACCGTTTGGGCAATTTCAACAAGTCCAACATTGCGAAAGGACTCACTAATGAGAACTTGATCGGAAGGGGAGGTGGAGGATTAGCATACAAGATCACCCCCAGCAACCAAAGCAGAGACACCGTAGCTGTGAAAAAAATCCGTAACAGTGCAAGGCTGGAAAAGGAGTTCCAGGCAGAAGTTCAGCTCCTTGGCTCGATTCGACATGCAACATCATCAAGTTACTTCGCTGCATCTCGAGTGCCGACTCCAAAATTTTGGTGTATGAATATGAGGAAAACGGGAGTCTAGACATGTGGCTTCATCATAGATGCCGATCATCTGTTTCAGGACGATCTGTGTCACGGGATTGGCCGATGAGATGGATGATTGCAGTGGGAGCAGCCAAGGGGTTGTGCTACATGCATCATGGTTGTTCTCCTCCAATCATGCATCGTGATGTTAAGTCTAGCAACACCTTGTTGGACTCGGGTTTTAACGCTAAGATTGGGGATTTCGGGCTGGCTAGAATGCTAATGAAGGCTGGAGAGCTAGAGTCGGTATCTGTGGTAGCCGGTTCTTTTGGTTATATGTCTCCAGGTAATAGCTTCTAACATTGGTTTTGATCAGTATTCATCTACTGACTGCTGTGTATCAAAAATGCAGAAAGCGGATGGTTGAGAAAGGTGAATGAGAAGGTAGATGTGTTTAGCTTCGGTGTAGTACTTCTGGAGCTGACCACTGGCAGAGAAGTAAACTACGTCAACGAGCACGCTTGCCTAGCTTACTGGGTGTGGCAACGGTTCCAAGAGGTAATCGATAAAGATATCAGAGATTCATCTTATCTTGATGATATTCTGGCTGTAATCAGATTAGGTATCTGTTGTACTGGGGCGTTGCCTGCGTATAGACCTTCGATGAAGGAGGTGCTGCAGATCTTGCAAGGGTGCAATCAGAAGAATGCTGGAAACTGATCAGGTCCAGCATAGAGCAATACAGCTCCACTTATCAGAACAAATTCCAAATGAGGGAGCAGTAGGAGGTCATCAGAGGTTGAAGAAGAAGGTGATCATGGTAATTGTCCCTAAGAGCCAACTGTCTGTATAAGTGTTAACTATGTGCTGTTTCATAGAATAAGTTACAGTTTATGGTACAGAATTTTTGCCAACAATCAGTATGCCAGCAACAAATATATAAAAGCTTAGTACACCCCCACTTTTTTAATTAGAGATGCAACAGTTATCACACAACTCTGAAAGAGAGGAACAGTGTAAATGAGGCAATGGCAATCTATAGCAAAGATTGCTAAACAAAAAGAGCTGTAAAGAGTGGCTAAATGCAAAATTATATACTTCCTTGCTGTACAAGCTTTTTTTCTCCGAGGGAAGAAAAGAAAATGAAAGGGTGAAATTAGAAGATCATAATATACACCCGGATTGTCTCAGAAACCTTAGGACCCCTAAAGTCCAATGTGGTGAGAGTTAGTGGCAGCCAAGAGAGCTGCACCAATGCCTGACCCATCATGGGCAAGCTTGACAATAATAGAATCCGAGGCTTCTTCTCCGAGAAGTTCTCCGAGAGTACTCTGCAAGACTTTGTTGAATATGGTGTAGTGCTCAAAAAGAGCCCCATCTATAGCAATCACTGTTCTTGGCTTGTCCACACTTGCCTTGTGCCTTTCTAACTTCTTTAATATAGCAAATATGCCAGCAGCAGCAAGACGAGCACCACGCTTTGTAATAATATCACACACCTCAACGACAAGTTTTCTTGTATCGATAGAACTGGTGATCTGAAATTTAGACAAAGTTCAAACCCCAGAATTACATAGTATTTCAGTGAGAACTTGAAGGATTCAACAAGTAAAAAAAGACACTTACCCCTAGGATTTCCTCCAGTTTCTTACCAACGATGTTGAGATTAGAGGACATATCATGATGCATGGCAGATACTACAGGTGTCCTGCAAATTGCACATTCCTCAATTTCAGAAATGGAACCTACATACATGCTATCAAATTAACCCCACCCCCCCCACCCCTACCCATCAAATTAACCCCACCCCCCCCCCCCCTACCCCCCAAAAGAAAAGGAAAAAAGAAAAGAACTTTTGCTATGTTGGAGTAAGTTTATCATCTTGCGAAAGAGGCAGCAGCGGAAAATGTTTCATCACCATAACTGGTATAATATATGGAACAATCTTCACATTGTCGGTAAAAGAAGTTCACAAGAACATGACAATTCAAGCATATACATTTCCTATACAAACTCTGTTGTGGACACTGTATAAGATATGACACCTGAGTTTTTTTTATTATTCTTTTAGATAAAACTTATCTTATGTCAATTTATTGGATCCTGAGTTAACAAAGAAAATTCAAAAAGACAATATAACTTTGTGTGTACTCATTCTTTGTGGATGTAGGCCAATTCTTATAGATAAGGTGCAAAAATCTCTAAAGAATCAATTTGAACGACATATAGCCCACTGAAATTAGGGAAATGATATTTAAGAGCTTGAACAAGAATGATAGGGTACCTTAATCTATTCAGAAGTATCAAAAAAAAAAAAGTTTTAACAACGTATGGGTTTACATCTAACTACTCTGAGTCCAAGCTTCTATTCAGGTGCCAAATACTGAATTGAATAAACCATCGAGAATGTTAACGAAGTGGTATTAAAGTGGATATTTGGTGATTTAGCAGTTAACATCAGAAGAGAGGATCTCCTTTCTGAGCTTCATAAGGAATAATTTATTAGTCCTGTTTAAAATAAAAACATTCTTCTTGACCAACCATCCCATTGGAGGGATATGTTAGAATAAAGTCATGTCTCCCAACTTAGTTTGTACATCTAATGATTCATTCTAAATCTGTAACTACTTCAGACCAGCCAGGAAAAAATAACAATAATGAACTTAAACTAAAGCCTTACGGCATGCTTAGAAGAAGCTGGCAACTTGAGAATGTAACTTTGAGGCAACTCTAGCAGCAACGTTTCTTCAAACAGATTAGCAATTAGAGTAGTATCAGACAAAAAAGCAACAGTTCCAAAAAACTAATGAGAGAAATTAAGCATAAATGATACATGATCCTGGACACTGACCCAACAAACAAACCAATAAAAAAAAAAAGGAGATACAAGATCCTGGCCTACTGGAAATCGGAACAAACAAACAGAAAATAAAGAACACTTTTGCTGACTTATGATTTTGATTTCATAATATTTTAATGATAATGAACTATATTTTGTATGCATAGTATTCCCGAGTATTTCAGGAGTATGAAGTGATGAAGTTTGGACATCATAGCTTTAGTGCTTCACAATAAGGTGTTCAAGTACAATGATCAAAAGCACAAGCTTCAAGATTAGAAGACTAATTATTAATGTCATACTATATGAAAGCAAACTTATAAAAGAAAGAAATACACATACCAATTGAATTACGATGAAGATATGCAACTACGTTGAAATGTTTAGGTATTTTCAATGAACTCCTGTTTTTAACATTAGTTAATTTCAGCATTAAACCACATAAGAGCGCCACCCATTCCATTATGAATCAATAAAATCAAGTCAGTTCTGAGCTATATGGCTCAAGTAATGACCATTTTAGTGAACCAGCAGAAAAACCATAATAACATGTGTGTGAAACGTCAAACAAACATAAAAACAGATGAGTGTTCGATCTACCTACCACTCGAGCGATCGATTGGGATTTAAAATGTAGGGATTTTGTATAGTCTTACTTTTCTAAGTTGATTTTTGGATCTAATTTGAATTTTAAATAGGTTTGACTTGGGGAAAAATATACGTGATACATAACAGTCTTGTCTCCCACCAAAAGCCTATAAACAGTGCTTCATTGAGCAAAAGTTAATGAGAAAGGGTGAAATATATGGTATCTTATCAATACTTTGAGCATTAATTTCTAAGCTTTTCAACAGAAAATTCATACAATTATTCACAGTAGTTTTAGCCATCTCGATCGACAACATCTAATTCGTTAGGTTTTTGTTCTCTAACCAATCCTTATTTGTTTGATTTGATTTTATATCACATTTGGATTGGATCTTGATTAGAGAGTTGTGCTTCTAGTCATGATTAACTATTATTATACAGGAATATAGATTAATTGTTTTATTGAGCTTAACAATCTCTATTTTGTGAAAAGAGAGATTTTGTTATTACGACTTATCTCCCAGGTGTTAGGAGATTATATTGCTCTCTAGGGTGTTAGAGATCAGAGGCCAGGATTCAGAGGATCTGTCAAACAGAGCGTCTTGGTTCCCTTAATATCAAGGTGTGACTCAGTTATGTTGGAAGAGTATCGAGTAAAGGAGCAAATTTACTACCGCAATACCAAGGTGTAATGGAGCCCTAGGCTCCCGCAATATCAAAGTTCAATTGAGGTTGCAAGTTAGCGCGGTATTAAGTNNNNAGCCACGACACTATCGAGAAGAGTGGATGAAGACAGGTTTGCCGAACCACTATAAAATTTCGATGTTTGTGGTTGTGCTTTTCTTTGGTGATCTCTGAAGTTGCATCTTTACTTTCCGTAATTATCATTATTCAAATCTGTGTTGCAAGTTATACATTGAGAGTGTGTTGTGAAAATTGATTAACTTGTCTAAAATATTTGTCTAAGAACAATCACATACACACAATCAAAGAAGAAAAGGTCAAAGTCTCTCAAAGTTGAATTCTCACTTCAATTAATACAATAGCAAAACTCAACCAGCAACAACTCAAAGTCCAGCATCACACTGAAATTAAAATCTTGATAACTAAAACCTTGAATACGACACAGGAAATTGATTTTCTGAGATGAGTCAGAGATGAGTCATAGATAAATAATAAATGGTACCTTAATACATAAGGAACTCTGAGTTTAAGGGGGACGGCATCACCAAAAAAGGCAGCCTCTTCAGCCATTTGCAATAGGGCTCTGCGTACAATTTCACCCAAATACATTCCTGAGAATAACTTCTCAAATATCTGAAGAAAAATAGTAAATATGCCATGGATCAGTTCAGCGACAATCTAAAGTGGTAAACATGAAACAGGCTGCCTCATACAACTGGAAGCCTACCTGTTCACCAGGATTTAAGCTTTCAGCATCTAACGCATGATCATGCTCCGTCAAAGGAAGATGAGATGAGAAGAAGTTTCCCCATTCCATGTTAATAACCTAACCAAAAGTTGACACCACCTTAGTGTGAAAACTGAAGGATAACCAATAATTTTTCAGAACTTGAGCCTTTTAGTTGACTAAATAAAATCATCAAGTCATATGCTGCCAAGTTATGTTAACTGTAAGAATATAATATGATTATGATATGTTTAGCATGATATTCAATCTTTACCATCTCTCCGGATTTTGGTAGGAGTCCTTGCCATTTGGGAATTGCTAGTACACTCTCTACATATGCCGCATTGCTTCCAGTTCCCAATATTACAGCGGCAATGACATCATCATCATGATACCTGCCTCCAGCCAAAGTTCCGATTGTATCATTAACCTACATTAAGATAGCAGTCAAGTGTTTTTATAATCCACTCTAACATAATTTTCTTTCTGAACCTAAAAGATATTAAGGAACTCACTAATGCCGCTACTCTCATATCAAGACCTTTTCTTTCCATCGCTTTAGTCAATTCAGCCACAACGTCTTGCCCAAGCTGGTATAACATGTATACAAACAATTACTAAATGAATAGAAAATGCATAAAAATGACATCATAGAAGCTGGCCGCATGAAGGACATGCATCATATTTTTAGTCAACATCAGTATCATCAGTCTTCGATATGTAAACAAGAGATTTGATTTTTTGCGCTGAACTGCAAAATTAGAAGACGACAAAGCCCTCTTGATACACCAGCCTCCAAACTACTTCAGATCAACACAAAAAATGTAGAAATAGAATCAATAGAGTAACCAGAATTAACCATTTCATCAATATTGAAGCCCTTCGTCCATTTAATTAGGGTTCCTGAAGCAATGGAAGTTTGTCTCACTGGAAAAGAGAATGTAAATCCAAACTCTCTCTGCCTTCCCTCAGAAAGGTGAAAATCTTCACCCTCAGTAGCCACAAACTTAGCTAATTCTTCTGCAATGAAATCAAATAGTTCCTGCAAGCAAATTAATACAATTTAGGTCAGAAAACAAAAAGTACACCCTTCAATAAAAGGTACTGAAACTTTACTCACATCAGACCCTCCAACCATTAAATGAGGTGGAATGGAGATCTCCACTGCTTCTCTTTTAACAACTCGTCTTTCCTTTCCACCCAATTGGACACGCAAACAACGAAAGTTTGTTCCTCCAAGATCCAACGCATAGAACAATCCTTCCTCATTTCTACGAAAAGTAGGAGCAAATTAATCAAATTATTGAACTTCAACGTAAATATGCTGGTTAAAAAAAAATCTTTCAACCAGGTCATATTGCTTTAAAGCTGCATGCACTATAATATTTCTGAAGGATTAACTCTCATTCATCAAAGTCATCTAATCTAAAATTTCTCAAAAAAAAAAACATTCTTTTTATAGGATTATTCTCCCAGTTTGCAAGTGTTAGCGTGAGAAAATTGGGTTCTTTGTTCAATGCAGAAAAATTATCCCAACACCTATTTTAAGAGTAAGAGTGTTGCTTTGTTAGACAAGTATGGGGATCAATTTTCAGTCAGTTTCGAATCTTCTCCTGGCCTACTATGTTTCTGAATTTTTGGCATGATTGGAGGATATTCAGTATCCGTAATGATCAACAAAACCAGTGGAATTGTGGAGTGATGGAAACCTTCTCGTTCATTTGCTATTTTCAATGTATGAGTTAATGGTCCAACAGAAGTAATCTATATTGCAGAATTTTTTCTCATACATTTCCTAGGAAGATGTACTGTTGTGTGACTGTGTTCTTATTATATACTTATGTGTATTAAGCTGTTATGAGATAAACATCTTTGTATTATGCACTTTTGCTTTTATAGTAAGGGTTCATCCACATTTACCCCTAAATCTATATATTTCTTAATTTACCATCTAATTCTGCCATATTGAGTTAAAATACCCTCCAAGGTTATGTTAAGGAATATTGTCAGATGTCCCTTTTTTCCTTCCTTTTTTGAAAATTTTCTGTTAGCTGTTTAGATGTTCAAATACATTACTTCGAGGTATCTTAATTCTTTATGGTAGAATTGGGTGCTAAATTAGCAAATACTTAGGTTTCCCTAGCAAATTAGCAAATATGGATTAGTTTGAAGAGTATATTGGTAAACAAAACCCTTATTCACTTATTAAAAAAACTACTTTCAAGTTACAATCTTTATGTGTTTATTTTTTGTCCCATCAAAAACTTCAACATATTCTCACACACAATAGCAAATGACAAATACTCAATTATAATTACCCTAATTTATTCCAAAACTATCGAGTATAGTATATATATATATATATAATATATAATATATATATATATATATATATAATATATAATAGTATATATATATAGAGAGAGAGAGAGAGAGGAGAGAGAAGAAATATGGTATGCTGGTACAAGCACAAATTTTGTGCCTTGGTAGTGATGTGTCACATTCTCATTCCACTCATTACCCATGTGAATGTTGGTCCCAATATTGAATGAGTGGGAGGGGGATATGACACTCACTACAAGCATAACTTTTATGCTTAGTACAAGCATACCCATATTTCTCATATATATATATAATTATATATATATATATATATATATATATATATATATAGTTATAGAAATGGTATGCTGGTACCAAGTACAAAAAGTTATACTTGGTAGTGAGGGGTGTATAATCCCCTCCACTCATTCAAATAGTGCATATCCTCATGCACTCCTCAACCCATATGAATGTGGTCCCCCATTTGAATGATGGAGGGGATTATGCACCTCACTACCAAGGCACAAATTTTGTACTTGTACCAAGCATACCCATTTTTCTAAGTTATGCTTGGTAGTGAGTGGTATAATCCCCTCTACTCATTCAAATGGTTGCATATCCTCGTGCATTCCCTCAACCCATATGAATGTGGTCACCCATTTGAATGAGTAGAGGGATTATGCCACCTCACTACCAAAGCACAAATTTCTGGCCTTGGCTACCAAGCATAACCCATTCTTTCTCAATAATTATATATATATATATTATATATTATATATATATATATATATTATATATATATATATAGCAAAACTATCGAGTATAGTATATATATATATATATAATATATAATATATATATATATATATATATAATATATAATAGTATATAATATATAGAGAGAGAGAGATGAGAGGAAGAGACAGAAATAGGGTATGCTGGCTAAAAGCACAAATTTGGCTGCCTTCGCCGTAGTGATGTGTCCACATCTCATTCCACTCATTACCCAATCGTGAATGTTGGTTCCCAGATATTGAATGAGTGGGAGGGGAGATATGACACTCCTACAAGGCATAACTTTTATGCCCTTAGTACAAGCATACCCATATTTCTCATATAAGTATATAATATAATATATATATATATATATATACTATATATATAGTTATAGAAATGGTATGCTAGTACCAAGTCAAAAAGTTATACTTGGTAGTGAGGCCCGGCGGGGGCGCGGGGCCGGCGCGGGGCGCCTGCTTAATCCCCTCCACTCATTCAAATAGTGGCATAATCCTCATGCACTCCTCAACCCATATGGAATGTGTCCCCCATTTGATGAGTGGAGGATTTATGCACCTCAACTACCAAGGCACAAATTTTGTACTTGTACCAGCATACCCAATCTAAAGTTCATGCTTGGTGTGAGTGGTATAATCCCTCTACTCATTCAAATCGGTGATATCCTCGTGTCATCCCTCAACCCATATGATGTGGTCACCCATTTGAATGAGTAGAAGGGATTATGCCACCTCGACTACCAAGCCACAAATTTCCTGGCCTTGGCTACCAAGCGATACCCATTCTTTCTCATATATATATATATATTATATATTATATATATATATATATATTATATATATATATATAGTGAGTTAGGCTTACTATTAGTAGCATCCCAATATGCGGAATACTATCAACCAAATTTTAAAAATCAAAACCCAAAAATAACATCCAATATCCGGATACCACCCAACCACAAATTTTAAATCAAAACCAAAATGAAACACTCCGGACTGGTAGATGTGATCTACTAGCACATGAACTAGTTTAGAAATAAAATGTTCAAAGGATTTTATCTCATTTACCACAAAATATGTCCGTCAAAACCAATATTATTCAGAATTTCATTCGAAGTTGGGTTAATATCGGCCCTCTGATATATAATTCAAACACATGATGAAATCATTTGAATTTTATTTCTGAGTAGTTCATGCTGCAGTTGATCACAATCTACTCGGCTTGTTATTTATTTTAGGTTTGATTTTTAAAATGGTGTTGATAGTCGCCTGTTGGTAAGCTAAACTACAGCTGGCCTAGCTCAAGTAGGTATATATATACTTCATAAAAAAATAAACAGCGATTACCCATTGGGAGATGATCGACCGTAGCTGATGAGGCATCTGAGCCTTGCTGCCGCCATCTTCGCTCAAGCCCCGCTTTCATCTCAGCGCCCATCGCCTCGCCACGTCGGTGAAGCTTTCCGGCCGCGCGTCCGCATCGCTCCTTCAGCTCTCCACCATCTCCCTCGCCGCCCCACCCTCCTCCTCCTCCTCCTACCCCTCTCACGATCAATCGCTGCCGCCGCCAACGCCAACGCCGCCGCCGCCTTACTCATGCCTGAGATTCTAGGGTTCCACCGTAAAGATGAGATTTTTTATTAGTTCCGATACTAATAGTTGTATTATAAAAAAACAGAAAAAAAATGTGAGGGGTTTTGATTGAGGAGTTTGGAGTTATCACGATCGTCGAGTGCTTTTGTGCGTCGTTTTCTCGAATGCTGATGTGTGTACTAAAGAGTCGGTCAAACGTTTGGATTATTACAAATTGAAACGTGTGCGGCCATTATATGGTTCATGTTACGAAATTATTAACGGATGTCCGTAACGTTCAATTAAAGTATCCTTATTTAATTTTGTTAGCTTAGTTAGCTTATTTATATAGTCAAGTATTTATAATGCATAAGCTTATATAAAGGGTTAAATGATATAAAGAGAGAAATACAATTTAAATAGAAAATCTCTATCTATGATAGCTCTATAATTTCTCCTATTGCAACTAGTACTTTGCTCTTTTCTTAGAGCATTTCACAGCATGTTATGTGCACTATAGTATTTTTCTAATTTTTCTCATCTAACGGAAGGTATATCTTCTTTACTACTCTTCATATGTTACACACATATATTTTCACAAAATGAATTTTATAATACTAACATCCTCATCATTTGCATTTGGCTTTAATTTATGTGCGTATGGTTTTGATTAGAGATATATAGTCTATTATCTACATGTTTAAATATTATTTATCATAATTCTTAACCTGTCCACCGCTTGTATCTTTTATATGAATTTGATCATTATTTTCCACATATTCTAATTTGATGTGGATTATGTAGAAAGCATGACGTATAATTATATGTATTGGAAAATCATTAAGACTTGTATATTACTAAATAGCATATGTTCAATTTCATAGTGTATGCTCAATTTCATTCTTAGTATTTATTAGTATTTTAGGCCGTGCTAAGTATGGTTTTAATTTAATTTTTTGCTGTTATATCCATGCCCGATCTTTCACTTACGAATGTACTATCAAAATTAATTACATCTCCTGATCGCTATCTTATAGTCTTTTCATGCTTTCCAAGCATGTACATACCTCCATTTTTCCACACCTCACTTTTTTTTTAACAAACCTTAAAAATAAATTTAACTCTTCCAATACCTCTCTTAAAATTGTATGAATATCATATTTATATTATTATAAAGACATAGATTACCATTCCAATAATTTCAAAATAACTTCAATATTCATAAAGTTGATGAAATCTTTTTATATTTAATTATTAGATTACATTATATTTGAAATTTTGTTATTGTACATTAGAACATTTGTTAGATTAACATATTGTATTTATGTTATTATATTATCTTATTAATATTATCTTTTAAAATTTGAAGTTTGCATATTAATTGAGAATAATTAATTAATATACTTACATAGCCAACTCTTTAGATAAATAGGATTTTTAATTATATTAATTAATTAATATATCTTTTAACATAACTTTCTTGTTAAAATCAGTGTGGTGCTATTCCCAAAAGGTCAAACACACTGTTTATTTTTGGAAATCTAAATATAATTAAGTTTGATTTATTTCTCAACAACCTGACCTATCGAATTTAGCTATATTTTAGTACATATACCATGTACATATAAAGATTATTTTTTAAGTACATATATATACCATGTACTAAAAAAATAACATTTTTTGTAACTGAATTAATCCTCCATAGAAGTGTATGTATGTTGCACTAAAATTTGATCTTTAAATTCATAACTATTTTATTTGTTAGCCAATATGTATATTTATTTACTTATAGTTATAGTTTTCATAACTTCCTTGTCTTTGAAAATTGTTGTACGTAGCCAAACTTCTAAAGTTGCAAAAAGGAGCGGCGCTCATGGTGCATGTTAGAAGGCGATCTACGCCTTGCTAACATGCACCCCTGCTGAGGAAAATTTGGATTTAGATGGCAAGAAAGAGGAGAGATAATAGCAATAAGATCTTCAATATAGGATCAAAAGCTTCGAATTCTTGTAGGGATCAATCTGATACAATCTTGGCTGAAGAAGATGAAGATTTGGATCTAGAGGTCATGGGATCAACTGGACCTAGAGGAGAGAGGAAGAAGGTATTGATGGCGGATATTCTTAACTCTAGCACCTTCTCTGTGGAGGCTAATCAATCTCATAGTACTCCAATGATGATAGGAACCCAATCCTGTAAGTTCTTGAACTCTGTATCTAGAATTTCTTGGGCTGACGATCTTGATTTGGAGAATGAATTATCAAATTCCTCATCTAAGCATTGTGCTGATAATTCTATTAAGATCTTAGATCATGTTCCACAATTTATTCCGAATTCTTCATCGATTCTGAGATATGTCATTGTTCCATTGGTTTCTACTGGAAAAATCTCACAAGCGAGTGAAGTTGTAGAGAATTTATCTTAAGATAGAACTGATGTTGGAATTCTTAATGCAAATAAAGTTGATTTTCCTCCTTTAGAATCTTCTAGGATTCCTTAGGATTCCATAAATAATCCTCAAGATCCTGTTATCGCCAAGAAAAGCTAGGTGAGCTTTTTTGCAGATAATAGGAAACCTGGGAGTGGCTTCAGTCTGAATTATGTGCCACCAAATGTTGAAGATTCAGTAACTTTTGATGAGGAGGAATGGAATGAAGGAAGTTCTATTTGGAAATCTTCATTTATTGGACAAGTTTTGGGACTAAATGCCAAATTCAAAGTAATGGAAACTTATGTCTTGAAAGTTTAGGGAAATCTGGCAATTCCTGAAGTTTGCCTACTCAAACCTGGTCTTTTCTTGTTCAAGTTTAAAGCATGGATGATATGAGGAGCATTTTGGAGATTGGCCCTTGGTTTTTTGGTTCCAGACCTATCCTCCTAAAGCCTTGGACAATAGATGATGAGATAGAAAAGAGGAATGATTGTGTGTATCCTGTATGAATTCATTTACCAGGCTTGAAACTCAACTTGTGGAATGCAAAAAAGTATTAGCAAAATTATAAGTATTTGTAGGCTGTCTAAAAATCATAATAGATAGTTGACCCCTATCAGACTTCGACCGACAGTTTTGACAAAGGAAGGCTGCAATAAGAGGATTCTCCTATGGATCAAGAAGAGATTATAAGACAATGATTTCTTCAAACCAAGATGCAGAATTCATACTTGCAGTTGAAACACAAGTAATTTACAAAGTCAACGCAATCACTATATCTGCAGCTCCATATAGCTGCAAACGCAGCTCTACATCCGCTGCAAAGGCAGCTCCATATCGCTGCAAACGCAGCTCCATATCACTGCAAACGCAACTCCAGATACTACATTTAGACGCAGGATCATACCTAGAACGCAAGTCAAGACGTTGACTTGCTCAAACGCGATCCATACGATTTTAAGAAAACCGCTGTTCACCCACGATTTGGGGAGTGGTTTAAGTGGGTCATTATACCCGATTAATGGGGCGACTAAACCCTCATATAGGCACGGATTATGGGGTCAGTTACACTCCTAATACCCCTATAAATATCAACAAACTCAAGAGAGTTGGGAATCGGATTTCGAGATCAGATTCTAGAGATGAGAAAATCTGGAGGCAATAATCTTCAACAGTCGAAGATTTCTAGATATTTGATACTTAGCTTCTCAACCGAATTATTTCGGTTCGAACAACTCTTTTTCACCAGAGTTTGTCACTCGTTCTGAGTTACAAAACTCTTCAAGAGTTCTTGATCAGTTCGACCACACAAGTCAGTTGTTCCAGTGAATTGAGACATTCGGATCGTCAACGAAGAGCAAATTTGATGCGAGTATTCGAATGAGGCACTCCATCGCCACCATGAAAAAATCAGAATTAAACAAAGGGGAGAATCCAGATCATTCTCCTCTCTTTTGTAATCGAAATTCAAATTGTAATTAAGATCGAGAGAATACAAATCAATTTTTCTTTCATTTTACTTACTTCAAATTTTTTACCAAACAGTATTATTGGTAAACCAATTACCACAGACAAGCTTACAGCTAATATGCAAAGACTTGTATATGCAAGGGTGTTAGGTGAAGTTAACATGCCCTCTGCTCTTCCAGATGAAATCTTCATTCAGAGTCCAAATGGGAAAAATTATATCCAAAAGGTCTATTATGAATTGAAGCCTAGATGGTGCAATTTCTGTAGATTGGTGGGTCATGAATCCAATTTCTGCAGAAGACATGTTCAAAAATGGATTCCTAAGAAAATTAGTAATCCTGTCAATACAAAGCAACCTGTAAAGCCTATGCATGTACAATCTGTTGTGCATGCCCAAAAGGAAGGTTTTCAGGCTAGAGGGATGAGACTATGATGCAAGAGCATGTTATGCATCATGTGCATGTTAAAAATCTTGTACATGTTGATCAGTATCATCCTGTACATGTTGAGCATACTGTGCATGTTATTCACATTCAGGAGAAAGTCCTGGCAAAAGGAAAAGATGCTATGAGGAATGAAGACATTTTACACTAGTTTGTACCTCTACAAGGAAAAGAAATTGATCTGCATATGAGGAACAATATTGAGCATCAGAAAAAACATAGTACCTATGGCACTCTTTCTCCGTCAAAAGGCAAAGAGGTATTGTAGGAAGGTCAAAATTACAAGGATAAAGAAAATATTAGTCCTATGAATACCATTCTTGGTCAGTACCAAAAAGGATGATTCACGGACTATTATTCAAAGCAATAAAGTCAGGAAGGTTATCTCAAGTATTTCAGGAATGAACATTGATAGATGTGAGCCCTCTACATTTGATAGGGGGTCTTTTTAAATGAATCTGTCTTTCTGGAATGTGAGAGAATTGAATAAATCCTCTAAGCAACACATGGTAAGGAACCACATAAAGCAATATCATTTATTCTTTTTAGCTCTTCTTGAAACAAAAGTTAAGGAATCTTCAATTCCCATTACTACCAAGAGGATTGCCAGCAATTGGAGTTGGGTGTCTAATGTCTGGACTTCAGGGAAAGCAAGGATTACCATTCTTTGGGATCCAAATTTTTTTGATATTCAAGTCATTAACAAGACTGATCAACATATTACTTGCTCTGTCAAGTCAATAGATGGAAGATTGGACTGTGTCATCTCAACTATATATGGCTTCAACCATTTGGATGCTAGAAAAGAGTTGTGGAATGATCTTAATAGCACTTCTCAAAGGATAGGGAATTTGCCATGGATCCTTTCTGGGGACTTTAATGCAATGATTAGTGATGAAGAAAAATAGGGAGGAGTAAATCTTACTGAGAAGGACACTAGAGATTTCAGCAAGTTTATTGAGGATTGCTCTGTTAATCACTTGAAAACTATAGGATGTTTCTACACCTGGAATAACAAACATGATGCAATCTCTAGGATTTGGAGTAGACTGGATAGAACCCTGGTTAATGATACTTGGATTAATAAATTCAACTCTAGCCATGTTGAGTATATGATTCCAAGCTTCTCTGATCACTCCCTAGGCATTGTATCTGTGTATGAAGATCTAATTCAGGGGAAAAAGCCTTTCAGATTTTTAAGATGTGGATCAAGCATGACAGGTTCCTGCACATAGTCATAAATATCTGGCAAACTCCTATCCAAGGACACACTATGTTCTCAGTTTACTCAAAGCTTAAAATATTGAAAGGAGCTCCGAAGGATCTGAATAAGAAACACTTCAATAACATTAGTGAACAAGTGCAAAGAGCAAAAACTACATTAGAGGATGCACAAAGAACCCTTCAATTAAACCCTCTCAACTCTGCTCTTATTGATCAAGAAAAGGAATGTCTCTATACTTACAACAAACTACTTGATTGTGAGCTATCATTCTACAAACAAAAGGCTAGAATAGCTTGGAGTATAAATGGAGATTGATGTACCAAGTTCTTCCATGCAGTAGCAAAATCTAACAGACATAATAATAGAGTGGTGGCCCTTTACAATAATAGGGATGATAAGATCAATGATGGAGAAGATATAGTGATGGAACTTGTATCTTACTATAAAAACCTTATGGGCAAAGCAGTTAGCACTTCCCCTCCAAACATGAACATCATCAAAGCAGGACCTTGCCTAACTGAATCTCAAATCAGGGAGCTGTCAATTCCAGTGACTAAGGAAGAAATTAAAATTACAATGTTCTCAATGTCTGATGATAAAGCACCAGGGCCCAATAGTAATTGTATGTCCTTCTTCAAAACTGCATGGCCTGTTATCGGAGAAGAGATCACCTTGGCAATTGAAACTTTTTTCAAAACTGGCAAGTTATTGGTGTAAGACCCCGTAGATTTTTGAGTATGTATATGTACATCAGTAATGAGGTTGAGTGTGCAAGATTTCAAATCATATGCAGTTTCTAGTCCATGAGTCGACCCATGACTGTCATGAGTCGACTCACGAAATCGAGTCCTGTTGTTATTTAGTCTTTGTTGAGTCGACTCATTATATCATGAGTCAACCCATGAGTCATGAGTCGACCCATGACTGCCACGAGTCGACTCATCGGGGTTTTTCTAGTTTTCTGAGTCGGGTTTGTTTGAGTTTTGGGTCGGGTTTTACCCACTCATATATATTTCTCCCCACTCGAAAATACTCTTGTTCATCAGAAAACCCTAGAGAAACCCTAGCCTCTTCTCTCCCTCTAAACCCTAGCTCGTTTTTGGGATTTCTTGGGCGATTTTTGAGGATTTTCAGCGGCTTTTCGTGGATTGCAGCGAAGGGGATTGTTCATCATCACTTTTGAGGAGAGTAACATCTCGCCCAACCCTTCTCCCATGTTTCTAATTGTTTACAACTGTTTTCCATAAGTTTTATTGAGCCTAAGACTTATTTTCAAGTATAAATCAACATCTTTGTTAGGGTTAATGCTAGAGATCATGTATTTCGGATTTTAAATCCCCACTAACAAGTTTTTCATGAAAACCCAGATCTGGAATTTTATTTAAAGAATAAGAATGTGAGTTTTATTTTGATTAAATGCTTTCTTTCATGTATAGGAGTTAAATGTTAGATTTAACCTACAAGAAAATCGTTTCTCATAATAAATATGTTTTTCTCACTATATTATAGTCGAGAATCGATGGCTATAGAAGTGTAGATCAGAAAATTGAAAGTGTGGATCGTGTTGAACAAGTTACAGTTGGGAGAAATGCTTTGTTCAGCCCGTGAGTCGACCCACGGCTCATCATGAGTCGACTCAATAGGTTGAGTCGACCCAACAGGTTGAGTCGACCCATGACTCTCATGAGTCGACTCACGAAGTCTAGTTGTGTTGTCTTTTTGTTTCTGCTGAGTCGACTCGTCAGTATACGAGTCGACCTATAAGTCATGAGTCGACCCATGACTGTTATGAGTCGACTCATGAAGTCCTTTCCTGCTATTATTTGTGTTCTGCTGAGTCGACTCATATTGAGCACGAGTCGACTCATCGCAGTATTTTCTATCTGTTTTCATTCGTGCTTCTGTTTAAATCATCTGCTGTACATATATGTAGATATATATATGTATGTGATACGAGTTGCCGTGCGAGCACTCTTGATCGCGGAATTATCAAGAGTGGGTAAAGAAGAAGAACGACAGAAGAACACAAGAGTTGAATTAGGGCGAAGGAAAATACCTTCTCTAGATTATGAGAATCAATTGGATTTTACAAATCTCTCTCTCACAATCTCTCTAGATCAAAGAACAACCTCCCTGATCTCTTTTCTGATTACAAACTGCGTTCTAAACCCTAGAAAAGTCGTGTTTCTATTTATACTAAACAGAAATCCCAACTGGAGCAGGAAACAGACCCAGGCCCGGATCCGCGACGCGGTCGACCGCAGTGCCCAAGTCGGTCGACCGGTCAGAACGACGAAATCTGGAAAATCGATTACAGGGTTCTCCGGTCGACCGCAGTGCCACCATCGGTCGACCGATCTCAGTCCCGAGACACAGTTGGGGTCCGTGCACGATGCGGTCGACCGCCGTGACCACGCCGGTCGACCGGACAGAGTCCAACTGTAATTTCTGCAGTTTTGATGAATCCTTTCGACTTCGTTGCTTCCAATGGCCTCGTCCACGACTCCTCTACTCTATTCTCAAGATACCATGAGAATCATCTATCCTCAAGCTCCCATGAGGATCGCTAAGCTCCCGAAGAGAAGATACACCCGTATCATGGGTCCCCCCTTTAGGAACTTGAAGTCCCATTCAAGTTAGAACTTCAGCTGAGGGAACTCGCGAGCCCCTCCTTCTCTGTTGAACCACTTGGCCTTGCTAGGTACTTGACCTTGACGTCCAATGAGAAACGACTCCTTCGTCCCCCGCCTCGTCATGGTCGTCTTCCGTTCCAAAATGCAATCTTCTTTCAGTGGCTCCTCTCTATCAAACCACAAGTCTTCAACATGCGGTAAGATCAACTTGTCATCACCTTCATCATCCAATAACGGAGGTTCAAACAACTTCAAGTACTCGGCATTGATCACCGAATACATGCCTAAGTAAGGTGGCAAATCTAAACGAAAAGCGTTGTCGCCAATCTAATCGATAATCCGAAATGGACCATAACGAATAGGCTTCAACTTCTTCCCTTCTCCTTTGAGCCTCTCCTTACTCAATTTTAGCCATACCATATCGCCTTTACCAAAGTTACAAGGAACCCGATGTTGATCATGCTTCGCCTTGTACTTAGCTTGCGATTTCTTCAATTGAGCTTCAACCGTGGCATGAATATTTGCAATCTTCTCAAGAAATCGCTGAGCACGTTGTCTCTCACTCCCCTCCTTGCCGTCCACTGTGGCTTCACTTGAAAACACAAGATCGAACGGGCTCGGCGGTAAAAATCCATAACAAGTCTCAAACGGTGACTTTCCGGAAGATCCATGAATCGCCCGATTGAAAGCAAACTGCAAATATGGTAAACTCTCATCCCAAGTCTTAGGATGCCTAGAATTATACCCCCGCAACATGTGCACCATAGTCCGGTTGACTACCTCCGTTTGTCCGTCTGTTTGTGGATGAAAGGCCGTGCTCTTCTTCAATTTAGTGTCCATCAAACTCCATAAAGAATCCCAAAAATGTCCGAGAAAACGGCTATCCCGATCCGAAATAATCGAGCTCGGCAACCCAAAGTGCTTCCACACATGCTCAAAGAATAATTGTGCTGCACCCGCTCCCGTCACGGTCTTCTTACAAGGAATCAATATCACCATCTTGCTGAACCAGTCCACCACAACGTACAAATAGTCATGCCCGCGCTTCGTAGTTGGCAACCCTCCTAGAAAATCCATAGAAATGCTCTCCCACGGCCTAGAAGGAACCGGTAATGGTAGGTACAATCCCCTCTTTCTGTTAGAAGGCTTCGAAATACAACATAACTTACACCCTCCAACATACTTGGTCACATCATCAAGCATCCGTGGCCAAAACACATGTCGCCGTAGATTGAGAAGCGTTTTCTGAATGCCAAAATGCCCTTGCACACGCGAGGTATGTGCTTCCCGAATCCACTGCAACCTATCACCATCCTCCGGAATGCATAGTGATGCCCCACGATACAATAAGCCATCATCTCCAAGTGCATACTCCCCCCTTCGACCAGCCTTCGCCTGCTCAAACACACTACCGAAGTCTCTACTGGATGCATACAACTGAACATACTCAAAAGGAACCAAGGGCTGAATACGCGTCGCCACCAACAACGACCTTATCGGTGGGCGAGATAACATATTGGCCAACTTGTTCGTCGCCCCCTTCTTGTACCTAATAATAATGTTGAAAGCCATCAAATAAGACATCCACTTCATGTGCCGCGCCTGCTGTAGCTTCGTCTGGGCATGTAAGAACTCCAACGGCTTATGATCCGAATGCACGACCACCTCCTTCCCTAACAAGTACACCCTCCAATGCTTAATTGCTTGATATAGCGCATAGAACTCCTTGTCGTAGGTTGGGTAGTTCGCAATAGCACCCGAAAACTTCTCAGAATGGTATTCCACCGGTTTCCCATCCTGAGTCAACACCTCGCCCATCGCATAATTAGACGCGTCGGTCTCTACCTCGAAAGTCTGCTGCAAATTCGGCAACGCCAACACTGGTGCCTCCGAGATCTTCCTTTTTAGCAACTGAAAAGCCTCCTCATGCGTCTTTCCCCACTCAAACTGAACTTTAGCCTTCGTGAGGCCATGTAACGGTGCCGCATAAGTCGAAAAATGTCGAATGAACTTGCGCAAATACTGGCAAGCCCCCATGAAGCTCCTCACCTCAGTCACTGTCTTCGGCGTCGGCCACTTTGTGATCACCTCCACCTTGCCTGGATCTATCCTCCGCTGGCCCTTCCCTACGATGAAGCCGAGATACACCAACTCGTCCTTCCCGAACTCGCACTTTTTCCCGTTGAGCTTCAGCTGCCCGTCCTGCAACACTTCAAATACCTTCTCAACATGAACAAGATGCTCCTCCCAGGTCCTGCTGTACACCAAGATATCATCAAGGTAAACTATCACAAAATCCTCTATAAATGGTCGCAACAAATCATTCATAAGCCTCATAAAGGTAGCCGGAGCATTGCACAATCCAAACGACATCACCAACCACTCGAACAGGCCTTGCTTGGTCTTGAACGCAGTCTTCCAAGTGTCTTCCTCCCGAATCCTCACCTGATGGTAACCAGACTTCAAATCCAGCTTCGTGAAAAACCTCGCTCCCTCCAACTGGTCCATAAGATCATCGATCCGCGGTAATGGGTAGCGATTCTTGATTGAGATCTTGTTGAGTGCCCGATAATCTACGCACATGCGCCAACCTCCATCCTTTTTGGGCACCAACAACACTGGTGACCCGCAAGGCGAACAACTTGGCACAATCACTCCTGTCTCCAAGAGCTCCTGAACTTGCTTCTTGATCTCCTCGGACTCTAGTACTGATGTGCGGTATAGGCCTATGTTAGGTAAGGAACTCTCCCCTGTCAACATAATCTCATGCTCTACACCTCGACGTGGTGGTAGTCCCGTGATCTCCGAAAACAAGTCCGCATACTTGACCTTCAACCTGTCAAGATCTCCCTCCTGGCGCTTGCTCAAGGTAGACAAGCACATCCTACTCAGCTGCTCTTCATACGGCCGAATGAACAATAAAACGAACTTCCTGCCCGCATTCACCAACCTCTTAGCCCGAGTCACTGTCACCAAGCTCGTCTCCTGTGGAAGAGACGCCGAACGAAAAACGAATTGCTCGCCATCCTTGGTGAACATATACTTTTGGGCTCGCCGATCATATACTGCGTATCTATCCCACAAATAAGGATTGCCCAAAATAACTTGGCAAACATCTAACGGAACCACGTCGCATGTGACCTCGTCAATATACGACTCGTGGAGTGCAAATCTGAATGAACACTGGTTCACTACACTCAATCCCGCCTCCTTCTGAATCCACCCTAATGGATAGGGCTTTGGATGCTTCACCGTCTTCAATCCCAGCTTCTGTACTAATGCCTCAGATATCAGATTTTTCTGACTCCCTGGATCTACAATAGCATCCACTAAGCTGGTCTTGACCTGCAATTTCAGAACAAAGAGCTGCTCCCTCGGGTCGTCATCTTCCTTGGTAGCCTGCTTCCCCGCCATAAGGTTGAGACTGCTATTGGGTTCGGTCATCCCGGGAACCTCCTTCGGACCCTGTGCTATCACGTACGCCTTCTTCTCCTCCTTCTTCTTCAATCCTTTTGGCTTCAGATGAGGATACTTATCCCAGCAACGATCGGCCACATGCCCTGTCTGCTTGCAGTGATTGCATGTCAATCCTGCTTTCCCCGAGTCAACCTTCTTCTTCTCATCCTTAGACTGAGAGCCACCCGTCTTGCTCCCCGATGGTTTGGAATCCCCCTTTGTCTCATTGCCCTTCTTCTGCCTGCCCTCAATGGCAATGGCCTTCACGCTCGCCTCTGCGATTGTCTCCACTGAAAACAGCTTCATCTCCTTCCGGATGTAATCATTCAGACCCGCCATGTACTTCATGAAGATGGGATACTCGTCTGTTGCGATGTTTAGAACCATCGCCTGCTGCTGGAACTCCGTCGTATACTCCTGAACGGTCTGATTAAACTTTTGGCGCAAGCCATACCACTTGTACCAACGCTCCTCAAGGAACCCTACTGGATAGAACTGTTTACGAAGTAGTTCCTTGAACTTGTTCCACGACGCCGCTTTCCTCTCCTGTTTGCAATAGGATTTCCACCACGTCAAAGCGTGCCCGGAAAGCTTCAATGTCGCGAACACTATCTTCTCCTTGGACGAATATCCGTAGAGAGTGAAGTACATCTCCATACGTTCGATCCAATCATCAAGCTTCTCCACGTTGATACTCCCATCATAAACAGGAATCTCAACCTTGAAGTCAATCTTCAGATTCTGGTAATGATTCTTACCCCCTTGATGTCCAGCAGTCTTAACAATCTCAGTCTCCCCCTCTGAATCAGATTCCTCGTGTTCCTCGTCGGATTCGACGAGTTTCTTCTTGCCCTTCGAAGAAGATTCCTCCTTTTTGTCACCTCCGTTGATTAGACCCACGAGTTGGGTAAGAGTCGTCCCGATCGTCTCAATCTGTCTCTCCATGGCATCAAGTCTCGCTGAATTATCTGCTTCAGTCATCTTCTCCTTCCTTAATTTCTGGACTCCCTCCAAAGAAATAAGGATCTCGCCAAGCTTCTTGTATTGTGAGCGAGTAAGGACCATACACAGGTTCCCCCTTCACAGGATCTAGGTGCTCTGATACCAACTTGATACGAGTTGCCGTGCGAGCACTCTTGATCGCGGAATTATCAAGAGTGGGTAAAGAAGAAGAACGACAGAAGAACACAAGAGTTGAATTAGGGCGAAGGAAAATACCTTCTCTAGATTATGAGAATCAATTGGATTTTACAAATCTCTCTCTCACAATCTCTCTAGATCAAAGAACAACCTCCCTGATCTCTTTTCTGATTACAAACTGAGTTCTAAACCCTAGAAAAGTCGTGTTTCTATTTATACTAAACAGAAATCCCAACTGGAGCAGGAAACAGACCCAGGCCCGGATCCGCGACGCGGTCGACCGCAGTGCCCAAGTCGGTCGACCGGTCAGAACGACGAAATCTGGAAAATCGATTACAGGGTTCTCCGGTCGACCGCAGTGCCACCATCGGTCGACCGATCTCAGTCCCGAGACACAGTTGGGGTCCGTGCACGATGCGGTCGACCGCCGTGACCACGCCGGTCGACCGGACAGAGTCCAACTGTAATTTCTGCAGTTTTGATGAATCCTTTTGACTTCGTTGCTTCCAATGGCCTCGTTCACGACTCCTCTACTCTATTCTCAAGATACCATGAGAATCATCTATCCTCAAGCTCCCATGAGGATCGCTAAGCTCCCAAAGAGAAGATACACCCGTATCAGTATGTATGTATACAGTGTTTACATATTTCAAGGGTACTATCTACCACGTTTGGACTTGAGGAGTGCCTCGTTTATTGAGTATTTATTTGCAGTGAATATCGCAGTGCTTTCTTTCTGTTTCGTTCGTGCTTCCGTTTAAATTCACCCGTTGGGTATTAAATGAGTATACATGCATACTTTCTTATGCGCAGTCCTCGTGTTGGACTATAATCCATTAAAGTCCTCGTGTTGGACTATAATCCATTAAAGTCCTCGTGTTGGACTATAATCCATGTCAAACATGTATTAGTCTTTTGCTAAACCTTGAGCACGTTACTTAATCAAGTTGGGTACATGACATGTGGTATTAGGCTGGGGCATGATAGCTACCTAGATCGTACATGGCATCTATTGTAGCTTTGTCATGTTTACACTTTATTGGTAGAGATGAGTATGTATTCTTTTCTTTATTTATTTCTTATGACCAACCTCGGGTTTAATATTTAGAGATCTACAACTTGAGATACAAGGTATATACATGAGGGTTTCCTTGTTTGGATTATTTCGCTCGATGTACCTATGCTCGTGTTGTATTTCTCTAAGTATTAAAACTCATATATGTTTGTGTAAATGATTTATATTATTATGTATTAACTGTATTTTCATACAACGAGCCCTATTCCTTGGGGTTGGTTGTGATGTTGCTCGCTAGCGCTTTGACGCTCGTTGTCCCTCCCCCTTTCAGGTAACGAGCCAGGAGCCCGGAGAGTCGCAGGTTGATGGCGATGCACTTTAGCTTCAGCCATCTATTTTAGTTATATTTTCTTTGAGCTCCACTGTAGACTTCTGTTTAGACATTTGAGAGTTTTATTCTAGAAGTTGTAAAGGCTGTGTGCCTTATTTCCTTCTTATCAGATATTTGTATTTGAGACTCGTTGAGTTTTCCAGTTTATCTACACAGATCTTGACTTTATTGCACGGTGTGGTGCATGGCAGGTTTGACATTTCTGGTTTCACCTCGGACTGCAGCCTTGTGTGAACCCAGGGGCGTCACAGTTGGTATCAGAGCTCTAGTTCCAGCATCCTTGGGATCATCCTGTGTCGAGTCGTGGAGCTAGGTTAGAGTTTCTTAGGATTCATGTGTAGAGTCCACTAAGGATTTCCTAGTATGAGTGAGGACGATATATGCGTATATCTCAAAATTTTGAGAAATTTTTTTTATGACAACTATTTTTGCTTAAAGTACATGTGCGAATATTATGTGATGTGAAAATCATATTGTGATGAACTATGTATGTATGTCTACTTTGACTCATGAACCTTATTTTCCTTATGATCAGAGAGATGGCAGGACGTGGGAGTCCCCGCACTCGAAGGGCCGCTCAGGCAGAGCCCCAGCAAGCCCCACCTGAGCCGCAGCAGGCCCCACCTGAGCCGCAGCAGGCTCCACCCGAGCAGGAGCAGGCACCACCAGAGCCGCAGCAGGCTCCTCAGTATTTGGTGGATATCATGGCTCCTCTTATTGCCAGGATGACAGCCATTGAAGAGTTAGTAACGACTCCTATAGCACCACGGACACCACCACCACCGGTAGCTCAGTAGCAGGGGATACCAGTCGTCCCGATCAAAGAGAGAGACCCAGAGGTAGCACCTACAGTTATTCCATTAGCGGTACCAGACAGAGCCATGGATCAGGAAGCTTGGCTCCGTATAGTAGAGAGGTATTAGAAGATGAGGGCACCTGAGTTCCAGGGGTCACCAGACCCTCTTGCAGCACACAAGTGGAAGGAGGATTTTAGTAATATACTTGACATACTCAGTGTAGATTCGGTCCAGAAGCAGCGGTTGGCATCCTACAGTCTGAAGGGAGATGCCGGGAGATGGTACCTATTACAGTTTACCCCAGAGCAGAGGATGACCCTCACATGGGAGGATTTTATCTACTTCTTTGATGGGCAGTATATTTCTTCTGCAGCCCGGACTAGGAAGGAGCTTGAGTTGTCCCGGATGACTCAGGGGGACATGATAGTGGCAGATTATGAGAGCCGGTTTATAGAGTTGCTGCATTTCACGGGTATGTGGCAGATAGGAGAGCGCCAAGCTCAAATGTTTTTAGCAGGGCTACGCCCTAATCTCCGTCGGTACCTCGTCTCGAGGAGGTTCTATTCCGTTAGGGAGGTAGCTGAGGCCGCCACCTCACAGGAGATTGAGACTACTATGTTCCTGAAGGACAAGGAAGGGAAGACCAAGGCAAGGCAGAGCGGGGATAAGGGTAAGAACAAGAGACCTTTGACAGGGCATCAGCATCAGCAGCAGCAGGGCCCTCATAAGAAGGGACCCCATTACGATCAGAGAGCGCATCAGCAGCGCAAGTTCCAGGGATCTTGTTTTAACTGCCACAAGGTCAGGCACAAGGCATCAGAGTGTCGTAGTGCACCAGCAGGAGCTCAGCAGGGCAGGGGCCCGAACCACCAGTAGCAGCGACAGCAGGGCAGAGGTCAGGGTCAGCAGCCCAGGCTTGAGACACCGCCAGCGACGCAGAGGGCAAAGGGACAGGTTCGAGTAGTCCAGGAGGCCCCCCAGGGGCAGATTGTCCCATATTCGCCAGCATTAGCAGCAGAGCAGTCTTTAGTCATAGGCAGAGTATATGCAGTGGTTCCCCGTGATCACGTGCCAGCGGAGCAGTTGTGGAGGGTATGTTCCTTGTAAATTCCTTTCCTGCCCGTATTCTTTTCGATTCGGGAGCTTCGCATTCTTTCATCTCGCATGCATTTATGGATAGAATCCAGCTCGTAGCTCAGCCTCTAGACACTCCTTTATCAGTCTCCACCCCTTTAGGTGAGATATCGCTTCTGGAGAGCGTTTGTAGGAGGTGTACCATCAGTTTAGACGAGTCGGAGTTCATAGTCGATCTGATAGTTCTGCATATGTCCGAGTTTGATGTCATTCTTAGTATGGATTGGTTATCGTCCTACCATATTAGTATTGACTGTTTTGCGAAGACAGTCAAATTGTGAGCGTCCGATGGGTCCGAGATGATTGTGGCCACTTCTCAGGGCAATCGCTTTGCAGAGTCATTTCTGGCGTTCATCGACGAGGTGATGCTACGGGATCAGAGTTCTGATTTGTTAGAGACTCAAGTTGTCTCGGATTATCAGGATGTCTTTCAGGACATACCTGGGTTACCTCCTGTGAGAGAGGTTGAGTTTTGTATTGAGTTGCAGCCGGGCACAGCCCCGATATCCCGCGCACCCTATCGCATGGTGCCAGCTTAGATGAGAGAGCTTCAGACCCAGTTGGACGAGTTATTAGCTCAGGGCTTTATTCGTCGGAGTCATTCTCCGTGGGGCGCGCTAGTCCTCTTCGTGAAGAAGAAGGACGGTAGCATGAGATTATGTGTAGATTATAGGGAGTTGAACAAGGTCACTATCCGGAATAGGTACCCACTGCCTAGGATTGATGACTTGTTCAACCAATTGCAGGGAACGCGATTTTTCTCGAAGATTGATCTTCGTTCTGGCTATCATCAGTTGCGGGTTCGGGAGATGGATATCCCCAAGACCACTTTCCTCACGCGCTATGGATCTTTCGAGTTCTTGGTCATGCCATTTGGGTTGACCAATGCACCCGCGGTCTTCATGGACTTGATGAACCGGGTTTTTCGTCCATTCTTAGACCAGTTCGTGATTGTTTTCATCGACGACATCCTCATTTATTCGAGATCGGAGGCAGATCATAAGCAGTACCTCCGTTTAGCTTTGCAGACCCTACGGGAGCACCAGCTATACGCCAAGTTCAGTAAATGTGAGTTTTGGCTTTCAGAAGTGAGATTTCTCGGCCACATCATCAGCAGAGAGGGCATATCAGTAGACCCAGCTAAGGTTACAGCAGTGCTTGATTGGGAGCCACCAAAGACAGTGACAGAGATTCGCAGCTTTTTGGGATTAGCAGGCTACTACAGGAAGTTCATCCAGGACTTTTTGAAGATTTTGACATCACTTACACGCCTTACGAAGAAGGGTGTACAGTTTATTTGGAGCACAGAATGCCAGAAGGCATTTGATATCTTAAAGACTAAGTTGACCTCAGCACCAGTTTTGATTATCCTGAGCAACGACAGGACATTCGTCGTCTACACAGATGCATCATTAGCAGGATTAGGAGGCGTCCTTATGTAGACTCAGAGAGTAGTAGCTTATATCTCACGGCAGTTGAGAGTGCATGAGCAGAACTATCCCACTCATGACTTGGAGCTAGCAGCAGTGGTATTTGCACTGAAGTCATGGAGGCACTACTTGTATGGACTGCAGTTCGAGCTGTTCACAGACCACCAGAGTCTGAAATATCTTTTCTCTCAGAAGGAACTCAACCAGAGGCAGCGGAGGTTGATTGAGTTTATCAAGGACTACGAGTTTGCGATTCAGTATCACCCAGGGAAAGCGAACGTCGTAGCAGATGCTTTGAGTAGGAAGCGTCGACATCAGATTGCGGCTTTGAGGTGCTCATTGCACCGAGACCTTCTCTCTCTGAGCCAGTTTGATTTTAGACCTGAGTTTGGTGTCACTAGTGTATTTTTGGGAGCTATATCAGTGGAACCAACTTGGAGCGGCAGAGTTGTTAGAGCTCAGTTGGAGGACTCTGGGATTCAAATCCGTAAGGAGGAGATTTCCAAAGAGCCTAAGGCCGATTGGACCATTGGAGCAGATGGAGGTCTACGGATGAAGGGTAGATTGGTTATGCCAGCTAGTGTAGAGCTGAAGAGGGAGTTGTTTGATGAGGCACACCGTACTCGATACACAGTACATCCAGGGACCACAAAGATGTACAAGGACTTGAAGAGGCACTTTTGGTGGAGTGGTATGCGCAGGGAGATTTCAGAGTATGTGGCAAAGTGTTTTACCTGCCAACAGGTAAAGGCGGAGCACTAGAGACCAGCAGGCACACTTCAGCCGTTGCCTATCCCAGAATGGAAGTGGGCAGACATTTCTATAGACTTTATTGTAGGGTTGCCCAAGTCGAAGAAGGGGAATGATTCAGTTTGGGTCATTGTGGACCGGTTGACGAAGTCAGCACATTTTATCCCAGTAAGGACTACTTATACAGCTGAGGCGTATGCGAAGATTTTCATTCGGGAGATAGTTCGACTTCACGGAGTTTCGGATACGATTGTGTCGGACCGAGGATCAGTCTTCACCTCACATTTTTGGAGGAGTTTTCAGGATTCATTTGGCAGCAAGCTATCTTATAGCAGTGTATTCCACCCATAGACAGATGGTCAGACGGAGAGGGTGAACCAAGTGTTGGAGGACATGTTGGGAGCATGTGTCATTGATTTCCAAGGCTGTTCGCGTGGAAAACTGTTATCTTTTTCATTGAAATGATTGTCATCTTGAATTACAAAGATCCGGTCTTTTATAGATCCGGTTACAACTAAATCAAAGAAAAAAATAAAAAATTACAACTTTCCTCTTGTGAACAAATCGCAAGCTCCTGTTTTGCGGTTGCTTGCTTGTGTGGGTTCTTTGCCAACGCCGGGGTTAATCCGTGGACCACCGCGCGATCTAGATCCGGTCGGATCTACACGATTATGCGGGTATTATTCCACGAAGGGAATAATAGCCGGGAGGGATTAATCCACCAAGGGAATAATCGCTCAGATCTCGAGATCTAAGACCAAGCTTAGATCTGGAGTGTAGTCTCGTGTAGATCTCAGATCTGTTCTTTCTTCCTCTCGAGATCCTGCCTTTTCTGACGTGGATGGTCGCCGAGGATCAGATCGAATATGCAAGTCTTCTGGTCTTCAAAGCTCCGAGTTCACTCTTCAATCCGGCAGAGTTTCGGCTCTTGAAAGTTCGACCTCCGAAAATGAACATCTCTAGGCCTATTTATAGGCTCTCAGGACAGTGGCTGCAAAAAGGGAATTGTCGGCCATCTCTGGCCACTGTCGGCCACCTCGGGCCACTGTCGGCCACCTCGGGGTGGCCGACACTGTGCCTAGCCACCTTGGGGTGGCTCGGCTCATGGCCGAGCCACCCCAAGGTGGCTCGGC
>NC_033794.1:84292587-84302024 GCF_001876935.1 Asparagus officinalis | reverse complement strand
AGTCCGAAACTGATCTTGATTCGATCGCGATTCGTCCGAGTCTGTTCTCGGTTGGATGACTCGTTGATTCCTTAACACTTGGCTTGATTCCGAACGCGTATGGATGCATTCCGTCGCTTCTGTGCCCCCCCTTCGACCAGCCTTCGCCTGCTCAAACACACTACCGAAGTCTCTACTGGATGCATACAACTGAACATACTCAAAAGGAACCAAGGGCTGAATACGCGTCGCCACCAACAACGACCTTATCGGTGGGCGAGATAACATATCGGCCAACTTGTTCGTCGCCCCCTTCTTGTACCTAATAATGATGTTGAAAGCCATCAAATAAGACATCCACTTCATGTGCCGCGCCTGCTGTAGCTTCGTCTGGGCATGTAAGAACTCCAACGGCTTATGATCCGAATGCACGACCACCTCCTTCCCTAACAAGTACACCCTCCAATGCTTAATTGCTTGATATAGCGCATAGAACTCCTTGTCGTAGGTTGGGTAGTTCGCAACAGCACCCGAAAACTTTTCAGAATGGTATTCCACCGGTTTCCCATCCTGAGTCAACACCGCGCCCATCGCATAATTAGACGCGTCGGTCTCTACCTCGAAAGTCCGCTGCAAATTCGGCAACGCCAACACTGGTGCCTCCGAGATCTTCCTTTTTAGCAACTGAAAAGCCTCCTCATGCGTCTTTCCCCACTCAAACTGAACTTTAGCCTTTGTGAGGCCATGTAACGGTGCCGCATAAGTCGAAAAATGTCGAATGAACTTGCGCAAATACTGGCAAGCTCCCATGAAGCTCCTCACCTCAGTCACTGTCTTCGGCGTCGGCCACTTTGTGATCACCTCCACCTTGCCTGGATCTATCCTCCGCTGGCCCTTCCCTACGATGAAGCCGAGATATACCAACTCGTCCTTCCCGAACTCGCACTTTTTCCCGTTGAGCTTCAGCTGTCCGTCCTGCAACACTTCAAATACCTTCTCAACATGAACGAGATGCTCCTCCCAAGTCCTGCTGTACACCAAGATATCATTAAGGTAAACTATCACAAAATCCTCTATAAAGGGTCGCAACAAATCATTCATAAGCCTCATAAAGGTAGCCGGAGCATTGCACAGTCCAAACGGCATCACCAACCACTCGAACAGGCCTTGCTTGGTCTTGAACGCAGTCTTCCAAGTGTCTTCCTCCCGAATCCTCACCTGATGGTAACCAGACTTCAAATCCAGCTTCGTGAAAAACCTCGCTCCCTCCAACTGGTCCATAAGATCATCGATCCGCGGTAATGGGTAGCGATTCTTGATTGTGATCTTGTTGAGTGCCCGATAATCTACGCACATGCGCCAACCTCCATCCTTTTTGGGCACCAACAACACTGGTGACCCGCAAGGCGAACAACTTGGCACAATCACTCCTGTCTCCAAGAGCTCCTGAACTTGCTTCTTGATCTCCTCGGACTCTAGTACTGATGTGCGGTATAGGCCTATGTTAGGTAAGGAACTCTCCCCTGTCAACATAATCTCATGCTCTACACCTCGACGTGGTGGTAGTCCCGTGATCTCCGAAAACAAGTCCGCATACTTTGCTTTTAACCTTTCAAGATCTCCCTCCTGAAGCTTGCTCAAGGCGGACAAGCACATCCCACTCAGCTTCTCTTCATACGGTCGAATGAACAATAAAACGAACTTCCTGCCCGCATTCACCAACCTCTTAGCCTGAGTCACTGTCACCAAGCTCGTCTCCTGTGGAAGAGACGCCGAACGAAAAACGAATTGCTCGCCATCCTTGGTGAACGTATACTTTTGGGCTCGCCGATCATATACTGCGTATCTATCCCACAAATAAGGATTGCCCAAAATAACTTGGCAAACATCTAACGGAACCACGTCGCATGTGACCTCGTCAATATACGACTCGTGGAGTGCAAATCTGAATGAACACTGGTTCACTACACTCAATCCCGCCTCCTTCTGAATCCACCCTAATGGATAGGGCTTTGGATGCTTCACCGTCTTCAATCCCAGCTTCTGTACTAATGCCTCAGATATCAGATTTTTCTGACTCCCTGGATCTACAATAGCATCCACTAAGCTGGTCTTGACCTGCAATTTCAGAACAAAGAGCTGCTCCCTCGGGTCGTCATCTTCCTTGGTAGCCTGCTTCCCCGCCATAAGGTTGAGACTGCTATTGGGTTCGGTCATCCCGGGAACCTCCTTCGGACCCTGTGCTATCACGTACGCCTTCTTCTCCTCCTTCTTCTTCAATCCTTTAGGCTTCAGATGAGGATACTTATCCCAGCAACGATCGGCCACATGCCCTGTCTGCTTGCAGTGATTGCATGTCAATCCTGCTTTCCCCGAGTCAACCTTCTTCTTCTCATCCTTAGACTGAGAGCCACCCGTCTTGCTCCCCGATGGTTTGGAATCCCCCTTTGTCTCATTGCCCTTCTTCTGCCTGCCCTCAATGGCAATGGCCTTCACGCTCGCCTCTGCGATTGTCTCCACTGAAAACAGCTTCATCTCCTTCCGGATGTAATCATTCAGACCCGCCATGTACTTCATGAAGATGGGATACTCGTCTGTTGCGATGTTTAGAACCATCGCCTGCTGTTGGAACTCCGTCGTATACTCCTGAACGGTCTGATTAAACTTTTGGCGCAAGCCATACCACTTGTACCAACGCTCCTCAAGGAACCCTACTGGATAGAACTGTTTACGAAGTAGTTCCTTGAACTTGTTCCACGACGCCGCTTTCCTCTCCTGTTTGCAATAGGATTTCCACCACGTCAACGCGTGCCCGGAAAGCTTCAGTGTCGCGAACACTATCTTCTCCTTGGACGAATATCCGTAGAGAGTGAAGTACATCTCCATACGTTCGATCCAATCATCAAGCTTCTCCACGTTGATACTCCCATCATAAACAGGAATCTCAACCTTGAAGTCAATCTTCAGATTTTGGTAATTGTTCTTACTCCTTTGATGTCCGGCAGTCTTGACAATCTCAGTCTCCCCCTCTGAATCAGATTCCTCGTGTTCCTCGTCGGATTCGACGAGTTTCTTCTTGCCCTTCGAAGAAGATTCCTCCTTTTTGTCACCTCCGTTGATTAGACCCACGAGTTGGGTAAGAGTCGTCCCGATCGTCTCAATCTGTCTCTCCATGGCATCAAGTCTCGCTGAATTATCTGCTTCAGTCATCTTCTCCTTCCTTAATTTCTGGACTCTCTCCAAAGAAATAAGGATCTCGCCAAGCTTCTTGTACTGTGAGCGAGTAAGGACCATACACAGGTTCCCCCTTCACAGGATCTAGGTTCTCTGATACCAACTTGATACGAGTTGCCGTGCGAGCACTCTTGATCGCGGAATTATCAAGAGTGGGTAAAGAAGAAGAACGACAGAAGAACACAAGAGTTGAATTAGGGCGAAGGAAAATACCTTCTCTAGATTATGAGAATCAATTGGATTTTACAAATCTCTCTCTCACAATCTCTCTAGATCAAAGAACAACCTCCCTGATCTCTTTTCTGATTACAAACTGAGTTCTAAACCCTAGAAAAGTCGTGTTTCTATTTATACTAAACAGAAATCCCAACTGGAGCAGGAAACAGACCCAGGCCCGGATCCGCGACGCGGTCGACCGCAGTGCCCAAGTCGGTCGACCGGTCAGAACGACGAAATCTGGAAAATCGATTACAGGGTTCTCCGGTCGACCGCAGTGCCACCATCGGTCGACCGATCTCAGTCCCGAGACACAGTTGGGGTCCGTGCACGATGCGGTCGACCGCCGTGACCACGCCGGTCGACCGGACAGAGTCCAACTGTAATTTCTGCAGTTTTGATGAATCCTTTCGACTTCGTTGCTTCCAATGGCCTCGTCCACGACTCCTCTACTCTATTCTCAAGATACCATGAGAATCATCTATCCTCAAGCTCCCATGAGGATCGCTAAGCTCCCGAAGAGAAGATACACCCGTATCATGGGTCCCCCCTTTAGGAACTTGAAGTCCCATTCAAGTTAGAACTTCAGCTGAGGGAACTCGCGAGCCCCTCCTTCTCTGTTGAACCACTTGGCCTTGCTAGGTACCTGACCTTGACGTCCAATGAGAAACGACTCCTTCGTCCCCCGCCTCGTCGTGGTCGTCTTCCGTTCCAAAATGCAATCTTCTTTCAGTGGCTCCTCTCTATCAAACCACAAGTCTTCAACATGCGGTAAGATCAACTTGTCATCACCTTCATCATCCAATAACGGAGGTTCAAACAACTTCAAGTACTCGGCATTGATCACCGAATACATGCCTAAGTAAGGTGGTAAATCTAAACGAAAAGCGTTGTCACCAATCTGATCGATAATCCGAAACGGACCATAACGAATAGGCTTCAACTTCTTCCCTTCTCCTTTGAGCCTCTCCTTACTCAATTTTAGCCATACCATATCGCCTTTACCAAAGTTACAAGGAACCCGATGTTGATCATGCTTCGCCTTGTACTTAGCTTGCGATTTCTTCAATTGAGCTTCAACCGTGGCATGAATATTTGCAATCTTCTCAAGAAATCGCTGAGCACGTTGTCTCTCACTCCCCTCCTTGCCGTCCACTGTGGCTTCACTTGAAAACACAAGGTCGAACGGGTTTGGCGGTAAAAATCCATAACAAGTCTCAAACGGTGACTTCCCTGAAGATCCATGAATCGCCCGATTGAAAGCAAACTGCAAATATGGTAAACTCTCATCCCAAGTCTTAGGATGCCTAGAATTATACCCCCGCAACATGTGCACCATAGTCCGGTTGACTACCTCCGTTTGTCCGTCTGTTTGTGGGTGAAATGCCGTGCTCTTCTTCAATTTGGTGTCCATCAAACTCCACAAAGAATCCCAAAAATGCCCGAGAAAACGGCTATCCCGATCCGAAATAATCGAACTTGGCAACCCAAAGTGCTTCCACACATGCTCAAAGAATAATTGTGCTGCACCCGCTCCCGTCACGGTCTTCTTACAAGGAATCAATATCACCATCTTGCTGAACCGGTCCACCACAACGTACAAATAGTCATGCCCGCGCTTCGTAGTTGGCAACCCTCCTAGAAAATCCATAGAAATGCTCTCCCGCGGCCTAGAAGGAACCGGTAATGGTAGGTACAATCCCCTCTTTCTGTTAGAAGGCTTCGAAATACAACATAACTTACACCCTCCAACATACTTGGTCACATCATCAAGCATCCGTGGCCAAAACACATGTCGCCGTAGATTGAGAAGCGTTTTCTGAATGCCAAAATGCCCTTGCACACGCGAGGTATGTGCTTCCCGAATCCACTGCAACCTATCACCATCCTCCGGAATGCATAGTGATGCCCCACGATACAATAAGCCATCATCTCCAAGTGCATACTCCCCCCTTCGACCAGCCTTCGCCTGCTCAAACACACTACCGAAGTCTCTACTGGATGCATACAACTGAACATACTCAAAAGGAACCAAGGGCTGAATACGCGTCGCCACCAACAACGACCTTATCGGTGGGCGAGATAACATATCGGCCAACTTGTTCGTCGCCCCCTTCTTGTACCTAATAATGATGTTGAAAGCCATCAAATAAGACATCCACTTCATGTGCCGCGCCTGCTGTAGCTTCGTCTGGGCATGTAAGAACTCCAACGGCTTATGATCCGAATGCACGACCACCTCCTTCCCTAACAAGTACACCCTCCAATGCTTAATTGCTTGATATAGCGCATAGAACTCCTTGTCGTAGGTTGGGTAGTTCGCAACAGCACCCGAAAACTTTTCAGAATGGTATTCCACCGGTTTCCCATCCTGAGTCAACACCGCGCCCATCGCATAATTAGACGCGTCGGTCTCTACCTCGAAAGTCCGCTGCAAATTCGGCAACGCCAACACTGGTGCCTCCGAGATCTTCCTTTTTAGCAACTGAAAAGCCTCCTCATGCGTCTTTCCCCACTCAAACTGAACTTTAGCCTTTGTGAGGCCATGTAACGGTGCCGCATAAGTCGAAAAATGTCGAATGAACTTGCGCAAATACTGGCAAGCTCCCATGAAGCTCCTCACCTCAGTCACTGTCTTCGGCGTCGGCCACTTTGTGATCACCTCCACCTTGCCTGGATCTATCCTCCGCTGGCCCTTCCCTACGATGAAGCCGAGATATACCAACTCGTCCTTCCCGAACTCGCACTTTTTCCCGTTGAGCTTCAGCTGTCCGTCCTGCAACACTTCAAATACCTTCTCAACATGAACGAGATGCTCCTCCCAAGTCCTGCTGTACACCAAGATATCATTAAGGTAAACTATCACAAAATCCTCTATAAAGGGTCGCAACAAATCATTCATAAGCCTCATAAAGGTAGCCGGAGCATTGCACAGTCCAAACGGCATCACCAACCACTCGAACAGGCCTTGCTTGGTCTTGAACGCAGTCTTCCAAGTGTCTTCCTCCCGAATCCTCACCTGATGGTAACCAGACTTCAAATCCAGCTTCGTGAAAAACCTCGCTCCCTCCAACTGGTCCATAAGATCATCGATCCGCGGTAATGGGTAGCGATTCTTGATTGTGATCTTGTTGAGTGCCCGATAATCTACGCACATGCGCCAACCTCCATCCTTTTTGGGCACCAACAACACTGGTGACCCGCAAGGCGAACAACTTGGCACAATCACTCCTGTCTCCAAGAGCTCCTGAACTTGCTTCTTGATCTCCTCGGACTCTAGTACTGATGTGCGGTATAGGCCTATGTTAGGTAAGGAACTCTCCCCTGTCAACATAATCTCATGCTCTACACCTCGACGTGGTGGTAGTCCCGTGATCTCCGAAAACAAGTCCGCATACTTTGCTTTTAACCTTTCAAGATCTCCCTCCTGAAGCTTGCTCAAGGCGGACAAGCACATCCCACTCAGCTTCTCTTCATACGGTCGAATGAACAATAAAACGAACTTCCTGCCCGCATTCACCAACCTCTTAGCCTGAGTCACTGTCACCAAGCTCGTCTCCTGTGGAAGAGACGCCGAACGAAAAACGAATTGCTCGCCATCCTTGGTGAACGTATACTTTTGGGCTCGCCGATCATATACTGCGTATCTATCCCACAAATAAGGATTGCCCAAAATAACTTGGCAAACATCTAACGGAACCACGTCGCATGTGACCTCGTCAATATACGACTCGTGGAGTGCAAATCTGAATGAACACTGGTTCACTACACTCAATCCCGCCTCCTTCTGAATCCACCCTAATGGATAGGGCTTTGGATGCTTCACCGTCTTCAATCCCAGCTTCTGTACTAATGCCTCAGATATCAGATTTTTCTGACTCCCTGGATCTACAATAGCATCCACTAAGCTGGTCTTGACCTGCAATTTCAGAACAAAGAGCTGCTCCCTCGGGTCGTCATCTTCCTTGGTAGCCTGCTTCCCCGCCATAAGGTTGAGACTGCTATTGGGTTCGGTCATCCCGGGAACCTCCTTCGGACCCTGTGCTATCACGTACGCCTTCTTCTCCTCCTTCTTCTTCAATCCTTTAGGCTTCAGATGAGGATACTTATCCCAGCAACGATCGGCCACATGCCCTGTCTGCTTGCAGTGATTGCATGTCAATCCTGCTTTCCCCGAGTCAACCTTCTTCTTCTCATCCTTAGACTGAGAGCCACCCGTCTTGCTCCCCGATGGTTTGGAATCCCCCTTTGTCTCATTGCCCTTCTTCTGCCTGCCCTCAATGGCAATGGCCTTCACGCTCGCCTCTGCGATTGTCTCCACTGAAAACAGCTTCATCTCCTTCCGGATGTAATCATTCAGACCCGCCATGTACTTCATGAAGATGGGATACTCGTCTGTTGCGATGTTTAGAACCATCGCCTGCTGCTGGAACTCCGTCGTATACTCCTGAACGGTCTGATTAAACTTTTGGCGCAAGCCATACCACTTGTACCAACGCTCCTCAAGGAACCCTACTGGATAGAACTGTTTACGAAGTAGTTCCTTGAACTTGTTCCACGACGCCGCTTTCCTCTCCTGTTTGCAATAGGATTTCCACCACGTCAACGCGTGCCCGGAAAGCTTCAGTGTCGCGAACACTATCTTCTCCTTGGACGAATATCCGTAGAGAGTGAAGTACATCTCCATACGTTCGATCCAATCATCAAGCTTCTCCACGTTGATACTCCCATCATAAACAGGAATCTCAACCTTGAAGTCAATCTTCAGATTTTGGTAATTGTTCTTACCCCTTTGATGTCCAGCAGTCTTGACAATCTCAGTCTCCCCCTCTGAATCAGATTCCTCGTGTTCCTCGTCGGATTCGACGAGTTTCTTCTTGCCCTTCGAAGAAGATTCCTCCTTTTTGTCACCTCCGTTGATTAGACCCACGAGTTGAGTAAGAGTCGTCCCGATCGTCTCAATCTGCTTCTCCATGGCATCAAGTCTTGCTGAATTATCTGCTTCAGTCATCTTCTCCTTCCTTAATTTCTGGACTCCCTCCAAAGAAATAAGGATCTCGCCAAGCTTCTTGTACTGTGAGCGAGTAAGGACCATACACAGGTTCCCCCTTCACAGGATCTAGGTTCTCTGATACCAACTTGATACGAGTTGCCGTGCGAGCACTCTTGATCGCGGAATTATCAAGAGTGGGTAAAGAAGAAGAACGACAGAAGAACACAAGAGTTGAATTAGGGCGAAGGAAAATACCTTCTCTAGATTATGAGAATCAATTGGATTTTACAAATCTCTCTCTCACAATCTCTCTAGATCAAAGAACAACCTCCCTGATCTCTTTTCTGATTACAAACTGAGTTCTAAACCCTAGAAAAGTCGTGTTTCTATTTATACTAAACAGAAATCCCAACTGGAGCAGGAAACAGACCCAGGCCCGGATCCGCGACGCGGTCGACCGCAGTGCCCAAGTCGGTCGACCGGTCAGAACGACGAAATCTGGAAAATCGATTACAGGGTTCTCCGGTCGACCGCAGTGCCACCATCGGTCGACCGATCTCAGTCCCGAGACACAGTTGGGGTCCGTGCACGATGCGGTCGACCGCCGTGACCACGCCGGTCGACCGGACAGAGTCCAACTGTAATTTCTGCAGTTTTGATGAATCCTTTCGACTTCGTTGCTTCCAATGGCCTCGTTCACGACTCCTCTACTCTATTCTCAAGATACCATGAGAATCATCTATCCTCAAGCTCCCATGAGGATCGCTAAGCTCCCGAAGAGAAGATACACCCGTATCAGTATGTATGTATACAGTGTTTACATATTTCAAGGGTACTATCTACCACGTTTGGACTTGAGGAGTGCCTCGTTTATTGAGTATTTATTTGCAGTGAATATGTTTTCACCTATATATGTGAGATGACTTTTTGGACACGAGTTTAAGTTAGTACAATAGGGTAGGTACGGGTATAAGACATGCATACTTTCTTATACGCAGTCCTCGTGCTGGACTAT
>NC_033794.1:84273761-84291587 GCF_001876935.1 Asparagus officinalis | reverse complement strand
TCGTTGGTTCGTCGGTTTGTGCCGAGCTATGCTAGGGGACCTATAAGCAATTTTATATGCCTACAAAGGCAGCTGGGAGGATCATATCCCACTGATAGAGTTCACTTAAACAATAGTTATCAAGCGACTATCGGTATGGCTCCGTATGAGGCACTGTACGGGAGACCCTGCAGATCACCGATATGTTGGGCAGAGCCTGAGGATAGTTTGATGTTTGGTCCAGAGCTTGTGAGGCAAACTACCGAGAAGGTAGCATTGATCAGAGAGAGGATTCTAGCCGCTCAGAGTCGGCAGAAGAGTTATGCAAATAAGAGGCGAAGACCCCTAGAGTTTCAGATTGGGGATTTGGTTATGCTGAAGGTATCGCCTATGAAAGGCGTACAGCGATTCGGGAGGCGAGGGAAGCTTGCACCGAGATACATTGGATCATTCCGGATTTTGGAGCACATTGGAGCTGTGTCATACAGACTAGATCTTCCAGCTTCTATGTCTAGTATACACAATGTGTTCCATATTTCTATGCTCAAGAAGCACTTGCATGATGAGGAGCGGCAGCAAGTGTTGGATGCACCGGAGATTGAGCTTCGGGATGATTTATCGACTATTGAGATCCCAGTGTCCATACTTACTAGAGAAGTCAAGAGACTCAGGAACAAGGTGATTCCATTGGTGAAAGTTCAATGGAACCGAAGTGGAATCAAGGAAGCTTCTAGGGAGCGTGAGGAGGACATGCGACGCGACTACCCACACTTGTTCGAGAAGGTAAAACTAATTAAAGTATTTATTATATGACTTCTTACTTGTATATTTATATCTATATATGTTGATACTTATATTTAACACTAGAATGAGGGTATTTTTACTTAATTCTTAATCTTACGGAACACATGGTATATACATGGGGGGTTCCTTGTTTGGATTTTTCGCCCGACGTACTAGTTCCGTTAGTTTTGGAGTTAAGAAAGAATATTATCATTTTAGATCGTTAAGTATGAATGTCACTATGTGCTAACTAGCATTCATTATTGCGAAAAGTATATGTGCGCGAGTTAGATTAGACCATTGCCATGTTTTTCAAGTATTTTTATGAGTTTGATGTGATTTCCTGAATTTCGAGGACGAAATTCTTTTAAGGGGGGAAGAATGTAAGACCCCGTAGATTTTTGAGTATGTATATGTACATCAGTAATGAGGTTGAGTGTGCAAGATTTCAAATCATATGCAGTTTCTAGTCCATGAGTCGACCCATGACTGTCATGAGTCGACTCATGAAATCGAGTCCTGTTGTTATTTAGTCTCTGCTGAGTCGACTCATTATATCATGAGTCGACCCATGAGTCATGAGTTGACCCATGACTGCCACGAGTCGACTCATCGGGGTTTTTCTGGTTTTCTGAGTCGGGTTTGTTTGAGTTTTGGGTCGGGTTTTACCCACTCATATATATTTCTCCCCACCCGAAAACACTCTTGTTCATCAGAAAACCCTAGAGAAACCCTAGCCTCTTCTCCCCCTCTAAACCCTAGCTCGTTTTTGGGATTTCTTGGGCGATTTTTGGGGATTTTCAGCGGCTTTTCGTGGATTGCAGCGAAGGATAATAAATATGTTTTTCTCACTGTATTATAGTCGAGAATCGATGGCTATAGAAGTGTAGATCAGTAAAATAGAAGTGTGGATCGTGTTGAACAAGTTACAATTGGGAGAAATGCTTTGTTCAGCCTGTGAGTCGACCCACGGCTCATCATGAGTCGACTCAACAGGTTGAGTCGACCCATGACTGTCATGAGTCGACTCACGAAGTCTAGTTGTGCTGTCTTTTTGTTTCTGCTGAGTCGACTCGTCAGTATACGAGTCGACCCATAAGTCATGAGTCGACCCATAACTGTCATGAGTCGACTCATGAAGTCCTTTCTTGCTATTATTTGTGTTCTGCTGAGTCGACTCATATTGAGCATGAGGCGACTCATCGCAGTATTTTCTATCTGTTTTTGTTCGTGCTTCTGTTTAAATCATTTGTTGTATATATATGTAGATATATATATGTATGTATACAGTGTTTACATATTTCAAGGGTACTATCTACCACGTTTGGACTTGAGGAGTGCCTCGTTTATTGAGTATTTATTTGCAGTGAATATGTTTTCACCTATATATGTGAGATGACTTTTCTCGTTTATTGAGTATTTATTTGCAGTGAATATGTTTTCACCTATATATGTGAGATGACTTTTTGGACACAAGTTAAAGTCAGTACAATAGGGTAGGTACGGGTATAAGACATGCATACTTTCTTATACGTAGTCCTCATGCTAGACTATAATCCATTAAAGTCCTCGTGTTGGACTATAATCCATTAAAGTCCTCGTGTTGGACTATAATTCATTTTAATCATGTTTTAGACTTTTGCTAAATCTTGAGCATGTTACGTAATCAAGTTGGGTACATGATATATTGTATTAGGCTGGGACATGATAGCTACCTAGGTTATGCATGACACCTATTGTAGCTTTGTCTTGTTTACACTTTATTGGTAGAGATGAGTATGTATTCTTTTCTTTATTTATTTCTTATGACCAACCTCGGGTTTAATATTTAGGGATCTACAACTTGAGATACAAGGTATATACATGAGGGTTTCCTTGTTTGGATTATTTCGCTCGACGTACCTATGCTCGTGTTGTATTTCTCTAAGTACTAAAACCCATATATGTTTGTGTAAATGATTTATATTATTATGTATTAACTGCATTTTCATACAACGAGCCCTATTCCTTGGAGTTGGTTGTGATGTTGCTCACTAGCGCTTTGACGCTCGTTGTCCCTCCCCCTTTCAGGTAACGAGCCAGGAGCCCGGAGAGTCGTAGGTTAACGGCGATGCACTTTAGCTTCAGCCATCTATTTTAGTTATATTTTCTTTGAGCTCCACTGTAGACTTCTGTTTAGACGTTTGGGAGTTTTATTCTAGAAGTTGTAAAGGCTGTGTGCCTTATTTTCTCTTGTCAGACATTTTGTATTTGAGACTTGATGAGAACTCCAGTTTATTAATTTCAGACATTTATTTGTATTCCAACATATTAGATGGTGAAATATTAATTTGATCTCTATTATTTCATCAGTTGATTCTTGTATAACCTTTTACTTGCTTTGTACTACACCTGTTGTTGATTCCACTAGAGAGATAGAAATTGTGATGGTGAAGCATGTTTTTGCACGGTGTGGTGCATGGTAGGTTTGACATTTCTGGTTTCACCTCGGACTGCAGCCTTGTGTGAACCCAGGGGCGTCACAATTGGGGACTGCAAACTCCACTTCAATCACTCTTATACCAAAGGTACTATGTCCTAAAACCCCCTTTGATTTCAGACCAATCTCTTGCTGCAATTGTATATATAAATGCATATAAAAAATATTTGCGAATAGAATAAAACATGTTATGGGATATCTTGAGAATGAAGCACAAAGTGCGTTTGTTAAAGGGAGACAGATCTCTAGCGACATCATGTTAGCTCATGAGTTGGTTAAAAGCTATAACAGGAAAAAAATCTCCCCAAAGGTTATACTCAATATTGAGATTAGGAAAGCGTTTGACACTATTAGTTGGAGTTTCATCAGAGATATGCTCATGGGGTTGGGTTTTCCAAATGTATTGATTAACTAGATAATGGTTTGCATTACTACTCCTAAATACTCTATCTCTCTCAATGGTGGACTTCATGGATACTTTAAAGGGGAGCGTGGATTGAGACAAGGGGATCCCCTCTCTCCTTATCTCTTCATATTGGGTATGGAGTATTTTTCAAGAAGCATGGTCTCCTTAAAAGAAGACAGATCATTTAAATTCCATCCTAATTGTAAGAAGCTTCAAATCACTCACCTAATTTTTGCGAATGACTTGCTATTATTTGCTAAAGGTGAATCATTCTCTGTTCAAAAGTTATATCAGAGTATCAGGCATTTTGGTGCAGTTTCAGGCTTAGAGGAAAATCTAGACAAGAGCTTTATTTACTATGGTGGGGTGGAGGATTTAGTTAAGGCAGATATTGCCAATATTCTTAGATTCAAAGAGGAGTATTTTCCAATAAAATATCTTGGAGTACCTCTTATATCTAAAAGGATTTCATTCATAGATTGCAATCCTCTGTTTGAGAAAATCACAAGTCAATTCATAAATTGGACAAAGAACAAAAAATTATCTTATGCAGACAGGTTACAAGTTGTAAAAAGTGTAATTCTTGGAGTGCTAATCTACTGGACATCAAATTACATCTTGCCTGTTAAGGTACTTCACAAAATTAATGAGATATGTAGGGAATTTCTATGGGGTGCAACTGATCAAACCTCCAGGAGTCCCCTTGTGTCATGGGAAAAATTATGTTAAGGATGAATCAAGGTGGCTTGGGGATTTTTTTAGCTCAAATCAGGAACATCACTTTAGTACTAAGAAGCATATGGTTCATACACACTAATAATCATATTTTATTATAATTTTGTACCCTCATTATCTATTTTATATGAATAAATATGCCATTAATAATTGTTTTTATCTTTAATTACAGGTTAATAAAGAATAAAGCCTAAGATCTCTTCTCTTAACAAAAACCCATGAATTAAATAAAGAACATAAGCAAGAGCCAAAAAGCTCAAGCCCAAAATCAAGCTGAGTAGCCTGTAGAAGCCGGAGAAAATAAAAAAAATTCAAATATAAAAAAATGTATTCAAGATAGTTGGCCGCAAAGAAATGATGATATCTCTCAATCCGGAAGGCATAATTTAACATATAATATATGAAAATCACCTATCTTGACGAGATGAAGCCATCCGTGAAGGCAAAAATTTGATAGGACATCGATGCCAAGATCGATGCGGGCATCGATACTAACAGTTCTGTTACAGATCCATGGCTGATTTTTTATGGTTTTGGATAAGGATTCAATCCAAGGGCTCTCATTCATTGATGTTTAATATAAATAGAGGTAGAGAGTGAGGGGTTAGGGGTGTGAAAATTTTTGTAACTCTATTTGGAGAGGATGGCCACTCTTAATTGAGAAGGCCTTCTAAATTTATAACTTTTGTTACAATTAATAAAATAATTTTTTTTACCACTTTAAATATTTTTTCTCTTTGTTGGATGATGAAGATGGAGATGAAGAATTATTTGGAGGTTTGTATTTTTTTTATTTTTCTCTTTTATTTCTTTTTTAATGCTTATTAGTTTAGATTTATTTCTATGCTTGTAGTTAGATTTTATTTTCTTTTTAAATAGCCAAGAGGCTAGAACCCTCTTGCCTTAAATTTATTTTATGCTTATAGGTTAGATTTATTTTCTTATATTTAATTATTACAAATTATTTTGTAGTTTAGATTTTGTAATTTATTTTGTAGTTAGATTTTAATTTTTGCACTATTCACCTTGAGGCTAGAACCCTCTTGGGTTTAGTTTTTTTTATTTATTTTTATTTTCTTTGATTCGCCTTGAGACTATAACCCTCTAGGGAATTACCATTTTATTTTCTTATACTATTCACCTTGAGCCTAGAACCCTCTTGGGTTTAGTTTTTCTTTTTGTTCATTTTTATTTTCTTTGATTCGCCTTTAGGCTAGAACCCTCTAGAGAATCACCCTTTCCTAAGAAGTGGATTCAATTCTAGATTACCCATATCTTTAATTGAATCCGCCATCTTTAATTTCTTAAATGTGGATTCAATTCTAGATTACCCATATCTTTAATTGAATCCGCCATCTTTAATTTCTTAAATTTTTTTTTTATTCTTAATTCTCCTTTTTGATTCTTGATTTTATTCATCTTTCCTTGTGAAAATCATTCATTCTTTGTCACATCCACTCTCACTAATATTTTGTGCCGATTTACACACTATCAATTCTACTATCTCTATCTCTCCACAACCAAATTCACTCATCACTCCTAATTATCATGCACACAATATAAGAACCGATTCTAATTTTCTTCTATAAAATACCTTCCTCGTGAGATCGATAACTTTTTATACTATAACTTGACACGGTTGTGCACTTGCAACATTTTTGGTACATGTTTATGCCACATCAAGTTTTTGGCGCCATTGTCGGGGAAGGTGCTTAAGTAGGATTTTATGTAATTTGGTTCTTTAACTTCAAAAACTTGATGTGATATAAACATGTACCAAAAATATTGTAAGTGCACAACCGTGTCAAGTTATAGTATAAAAAGTTTTTGATCCCACGAAGAAGGTATTTTGTAGGAGAAAATTAGAATTGGTTCTTATGTTGTGTGCGTGACAATTAGGAGTAATGAGTGAACGTGGTTATGGAGAGATAGAGATAGTGGAAGTGATAGTGTGTAAATCGGCACGAAATGTAAGTCAGAGTGGATGTGACAAAGAATGAATGATTTTCACAAGGAAAGATGAATAAAATCAAGAATTAAAAAGGAGAATTAAGAGTAATTTTTTTTAAGAAATTAAAGATGGCAGATTCAATTAAAGATATGTGTAATCTAGAATTGAATCAACTTCTTAGAAAAGGGTGATTCCCTAGAGGGTTCTAGCCTAAAGGCAAATCAAAGAAAAAAAAAAAAAAAAAAAAAAAAAAAAAAACTAAACCCAAGAGGGTTCTAGCCTCAAGGTGAATAGTACAAAAAAATAAAATGGTAATTCCCTAGAGGGTTCTAGCCTTAAGGCGAATCAAAAAAAAAAATAAAATAAAAGTAAACAAAAAAAACTAAACCCAAGCGGGTTCTAGCCTCAAGGTGAATAGTACAAGAAATTAAAATATAACTACAAAATAAATTGTAAAATCTAAACTACAAAATAAATTGTAAGAATTAAATGTAAAAAAATAAATCTAACCTATAAGCATGAAATAAATCTAATGTAAGAGGGTTCTAGCCTCTTGGCTATTTAACAAGAAAATAAAATCTAACTACAAACATAGAAATAAATCTAAACTAATAAGTAATAAAAAAGAAATAAAAGAGAAAAATAAAAAAATGCAAACCTCCAAATAAGTCTTCATCTCCATCTTTATCATCCAACAAAGAGAAAAAATATTTAAAGTGTTGAAAAAAATTATTTTATTAATTATAACAAAAGTTATAAATTTGGAAGGCCTTCTCAATTAAGAGTGGCCCTCCTCTCCAAATAGAGTTACAAAAATTTTTACACCCCTAACCCCTTACTCTCTACCCTATTTATAGTAAACATCAATGAATGAGAGCTCTTGGATTGAATCCTTATCTAAAACCATAAAAAATCAGCCATTGATCCGTAACAGAACTGTCAGTATCGATGCCCGCATCGATGCTGGCATCGATGCCCGCATCGATGCTAGCATTGATGTCCTATCAAATTTCTTCCTTCACGGATGGCTTCGTCTCGTTGAGATAGATGATTTTTATATATTATATGTTAAATTCCGCCTTCCAGATTGAGAGATATCATCATTTCTTTATGGCCAACTATCTTAAATACATTTTTTTTATATTTGAAATTTTTTATTTTCTCTGGCTTCTACAGGTTACTCTGCTTGATTCTGGTCTTGGGCTTTTTGGCTCTTGCTTGTGTTCTTCATTTAATTCATGGATTTTTGTTGAGAGAAGAGATCTTGGGCTTTATTCTTTATTAACCTGCAATTAAAGATAAAAATAATTATTAATAGTATATTTATTCATATAAAATAGATAAAAATGATATAAAATTATAATAAAATATGATTATCAAATACCCCCACACCTAAACTTTTGCTAGTCCTCTAGAAAAGAAAGAAAAAGGAAAGAAAACCTAACTCACTTTCGTAGGAATCGTAGTTGTATTTAGCGCATACAACAAGCCTTTAAACTCATAGGTTACCCTAGTGGACGAGTTGTAGTCTCGTGAGGGTTTGCAGTGAATATACCCATAAAATTCGGTCAACTTGCCAAATTAAAGAAGTCAGTAAATAACTAAATTTACTTGATAACTTTAGACAATCAAATTAAAGCCAGTTATCACTCAAGAAAACGTTTTATATAACTCTAAGGTATATTTCCAAGAAAATCTTCTCATTATAGCAATACAAACTCAAGCCAAACTTAGAAATTTAATTTAAAAGTTTTGAAAAGAACATGCTAACTCTTTGTTTTAAATAATTTTTAAGTTGCTTGATCTAAAATATTTTCCAAGACCATATATACAAATATAACTATATATATATAATATTTATTAGTATTTTTATTTTTATTTATTTATTATACTATTATTTTTAACTCTTTCTTTCTTGGTGATTTTTTTCTACTTTAACGGGCTTTCTAAGTAACCATTTAACGTGTTTTGGGCTAATAGATCCCAACCCAGTTGGGCTTAGGTCATTAAGTATGGAAATACTCGTTGGGCTTAATTACTCGGTCATCTTAGACTTTATAAGATAGAATCACCTTGAATTCAAGAGTTTTTTTTATTTTCAATATGTATATGTATATATATTCTGAAGTATATGTATATATATTCTGAAAAATATGTAAATCAAGATACTTTGAAAAATTATTTTCAACTCTAAGCTAAGCATGTATAAATTCTATTATTTTAAATAAAATCTAAGTTAAGGCTTAAGTAAAGTATACTACTTTAAAAATTATTTCTTAAGAAATTTATTTAGAGTTATCATAAAAGGTAAACTTGAGTAAATAACAAACTAGGGATTAGAAAATTTTCAAAATTATCAAATAAATCAATTATTACATAACTCTATCAATTTGGCAAGTGACAATATTTTTATAATTTTTAAGGAAAATGAAAAAATGCAACTAAAAAGGTAAAATAAAGAGAAAAATAACTAATTCCTACCCCACACCTAAATTTTGCATTGTCCTCAATGCAAACTCTATGATGCACAAAGTAAAGCAGCTAAGAAGTAAAGTACTTACATTTGGTTCGCTGATAAAAATCTGTAATTACCTTTGGTCTGAGGAGGATGAAAAAAAATTATTCTTCTGTTTTCTTTTTTTTCTCTTTTTTTTACAACTGAATAAGAAATTCTCGAATGAGAGAAGAATAAATTCTTTTTATTATTCTGAAATAAAACAAAACAAACAATATAGAATGAAGGGTTCAACATGAAGAGCTCGTATACTACAATGAATCCTACCTTACTGTTGAGAATTCTTCCCAGGATTTTAAATAAATTCAGAATGATATAATCAATAATGTAAAATTCTAAGCATTTCGGGGTGTTCAATAATTCTTGAAATAAAGTAAGGTATGTATTATTGGTGTCATGCATTTTGTATTTCTTAATGAACTTAGACTCTTGTACTGTGAATTTTTATTTTCTAACAACCAATTCTTCTGTAGCATTTTCCTCAATCCCAAGATTCATGGTTAAGTTCTGAAAATTTGGTTGTTGGTTATTCTCCAAGAATTTAAGTTGAAGAAAGAGTTCTTCAAAATTTAATTTAAGGTAGCAAACATTTAACACAGTTTCATTATTCTCAATGATCTGATCTGCTTCTTCTAAAAACTCCAACTCTTCATCAAAAATTTCATCAAAACTCAAATCAGACTCTTCTTCTTCTTCTTCTTCTTCTTCTGATCTTTCCTAAATGTAATTTATTTCTAGAGGCTGATTATTTGGTTGGTCCTCTGGATTGAAAATATTGAGATCAGCAGTCAAATTCCCAAAGGATAGCTTCATTTGACCAGTTCTATAGTTGATGAGAGCATTAAAAGTGGCTAAAATGGTCGTCCTAAGATGACAGGTGTCTGTCCTTTGGGATTGGAAACAGACTGTATTTCCAAGACTACGAAATCTATTGAAAAAATAAAATCTCCAACCTTAATCAGAACATACTCTAACTCACCCATAGGGACCTTGACAGATCTATCAGCCAACTGCTAAGTGTAGCGGGTTGGGTTCAGTACACCTAGACCCAATTGCTGGTAGATTGAATATGGAAGAAAATTAACACTGGCCCCTAAATCTAAAAACGTCTTATCAATGTGAGTATTACCAATAACACATGAAATAATAGGAGAACCTGGATTCTTACATTTTAAATGTATAGGATTTGAGAGCATATCACTGATATTGGCGGCTAAAAAGACTTTCTTTGGAACATTTATTCTCCTCTTCTTAGTGCATAATTCTTTCAAAAATTTGGCATAAGATGGAATTTGTTCAATTACATCTAAGAGAGAAATATTGACCTTAACCTGCTTGAATGTTTCTAGGATCTTTTCCTCTTAAGGGGAGTGTTTCCTAGGCCTGAGTCTATCTAGAAAAGGAGCAACTGGTCTAAACATATCAAAAGCAGGCTCAGGTTCGGTTTCAGGTTCTTGGTCATCTGAGGGGGGTGATTGTTGAATAGATTCATCAGAAGGAGAAGGAGAAGGAATTTGTACTGGATCAAGAGTTTGACTTGGAGGAGTTCTTACTTGATTATCGACCTGTCTACCTAACCGAAGTGAATGGATTGCATTCACTTGAGCTTCATAGGATGAACTGCATCCTGTGTCTTTAGGGTTGACCACAGGTTGACTCAAAAATTTTTCTTTCTCTCTTTCACTCACGGCACTAGCTAGTTGACCAAGTTGAGATTCTAATCTAGTTATAGCTTGAGTGTTGGAGTTGAGCATTTGTTCGGTTGATTGCATAAAGGAATTCAGAGTGCTGAACGTTTGAGTCAATAAATTCATGGTTTGAGTGGAGGCATTAATTATGGTTTCCAAACCCTTTTCTAAGATATTGTGATGTTTATCCTGATCTTGATTGTGAGGAGTTTGAATTACAGCTTGATGAATAGGAGACTGATTTTGATATAGCAGATTGGGTTGTTAAAATTATGGATGAGAATTAAAAGGAACTGTGTTCCCCCTAGGAAAGTATTGGTTTGAAGTAGGAGTGAAATTTTGATTCCCTTGTAGACTTTATTGATTCCATGCGAAATTAGGATGATTTCTCCAACCTGGATTGTAGGTTAAAGAAAATAGATCATTCATTGGATGTTGGAATGCATCGTTCATCTATTCTAATGAATGTGTGTTTTCTAAGAGAGGGCTTTCCTCTAAAACATAGGCAGGAGACTGGCAGTTATGACAACCTAGGGTAGAAACTTGATTAAGTTGAGCTAGAGTTCATTCCTTAATTTCTAAGGCTTCTAACCTTCACAAAATTATCGCCATCTTTTCTTCGGAAGCAATGTTCGACTCTAAGGAAAGACCACTAGATTTAGGTTGGGAAACTGACAAAACCCTATCATCACAATGTTCCCATTGCATGGTTTTCTCAGAAAGACTCTCTAAAAACTTCCAAGCTTCATCAGCATTTTTCCTCATGAAATCCTCGTGGCACATTGACTCTAAGGAAGTTTTTGTAGAATAATCTAATCATTCATAAATTATTTGACACAATCGTCATTTTTCTAAACCGTGATGAGGACATTGGATGAGGAGATCTTTACATCGGTCAAAATACTTCCAAAAATGTTCTCCCGGGATAATTTTAAAATTCATGATGTTATTTCTTAGCTTCACCATTTTATGGACCAGGAAAAATTTCTTAAGAAAAATGGTGATAAATTCCTCCCAAGTTGTGATGGAATTTATGGGTAAGCTGTATAGCCTTTTTTTGCTTTGTCTTTGAGGGCAAAAGGAATAAATCTGAGTTTGACTTCATCTTCAGTTAATTCTCTCATTTTAATCATCATACATGCTTTCTCAAATTCCGAGATAAAAATATATGCATCTTTAGTTTCATTCCCTAGAAATTTTGGAAGCATATTGATATAGTATGGTCGAAGCTCAAAGTTAGTTCCATTTGCCTCGGGGAGCCTAATGCAAGAGGAGATTGCATTCATAATGAGATAGCACATATCTTGAAGGACGGGTGGATTAGGATACGCCATTTCTATGATTGGTTCAAAGCAAATTAATCGATGTGTATTATCCCTAATCCACGTTTGCATACAGTAAAAACAATTTTTTTAAGGAGAAAAAAATAAGTTTTTTTATGAGAAGAAAAAGGAAAATCCTAACTAAAACAAATCAAAAGCAATCACTTTTTAATCACTCTAACTCTAGGGTTTAGCCTAACTTAACTAGACTAGCTCCTAACCAAAAACTCCTAAAGCGAAAAGATTAAAGTTTTACCCGGGTAGTCAGTCAGGTAAGGATAGTACTAGAGGGTGATCAGAGATCAATTAAGTACCTCGTTCCTTGTGGAGCGCTTTACGCAACCCCTAAACCTTGCCTTAGACACCAACTAATTAAAAAAAACTTAAACTGGTTCACTTAAGGATTCTTTGTTCCTTATTGAGCTCGAATCCTTAGGGCAACCGTCTAATGAGTTTTATTAGGTTTGGGTGGTGTATTGAGGAATTGGTGATTTTTAGGCTAAGGAAAGGGTGATGAAATCCCTCACCTTATTTTGATTATGGGGGTTTGCCCTTAAAAATATTTTTAAGTGTGTGCCAAATCAAGATGCTTAAATAACTTTGGTGAGTTCCTACTAACTATATGTAATGCAACCTTATGAATTAAAAGCAACTAAAAAGGATGGTAAAAATAAAAATATTTTTTTTTAATTAGGGTTAAAGTAGAAAAAAAAATCACCAAGGAAGAAAGAGTTAAAAATAATAATAAATAAATAAATAAATAAAAATAAAAATACTAATAAATGTTATATATATATAGTTATATTTGTATATATGGTCTTGAAAAATATTTTAGATCAAACAACTTAAACATTATTTAAAACAAAGAGTTAGCATGTTCTTTTCAAAACTTTTAAATTAAATTTATAAGTTTGGCTTGATTTTGTATTGCTATAATGAGAAGATTTTCTTGGAAATATACCTTAGATTTATATATAAAAACATTTTCTTGAGTGATAACTGGCTTTAATTTGATTATCTAAAGTTATCAAGTAAATTTAGTTATTTACTTACTTCTTTAATTTGGCAAGTTGACCGAATTTTGTGGGTATATTTACTGCAAACCCTCAGGAGACTACAACTCGTTTACTAGGGTAATCTAGGGGTTTAAAGGCTTGTTGTATGCGCTAAACACAACCGCGATTCCTGTGAAAGTGAGTTAGGTTTTCTTTTCTTTTTCTTTCTTTGCTAGAGGACTAGCAAAAGTTTAAGTGTGGGGGTATTTGATAATCATATTTTATTATAATTTTATACCCTTATTATCTATTTTATATGAATAAATATGCTATTAATAATTGTTTTTATCTTTAATTGTAGGTTAATGAAGAATAAAGCCCAAGATCACTTCTCTCAACAAAAACCCATGAATTAAATGAAGAACACAAGCAAGAGCCAAAAAGCCCAAGCATAGAATCAAGCCGAGTAGCCTGTAGAAGCCAGAGAAAATAAAAAAAAAATTCAAATATGAAAAAAATGTATTTAAGATAGTTGGCCATAAAGAAACGACGATATCTCTCAATCCGAAAGACGGAATTTAACATATAATATATAAAAATAGCCTATCTCGATGAGACGAAGCCATCAGTGAAGGTAGAAATTTGATAGGACATCAATGCTAGCATCGATGTGGGCATCGATGCCAGCATCGATGCTGACATTGATACTGACAGTTCTATTACAGATAAATGGCTGATTTTTGATAGTTTTGGATAATGATTCAATCCAAGGGCTCTCATTCATTGATGTTTACTATAAATAGAGGTATAGAGTGAGGGGTTAGGGGTGTGAAAATTTTTGTAACTCCATTTGGAGAGGAGGGTCACTCTTAATTGAGAAGGCCTTCTAAATTTTTAACTTTTGTCACAATTAATAAAATAATTTTTTTTACCACTTTAAATATTTCTTCTCTTTGTTGGATGATGAAGATGGAGATGAAGAATTATTTGGAGGTTTGCATTTCTTTTATTTTTCTCTTTTACTTCTTTTTTATTGGTTTTTAGTTTAGATTAATTTCTATGCTTGTAGTTAGATTTTATTTTCTTGTTAAGTAGCCAAGAGGCTAGAACCCTCTCGCCTTAAGATTTATTTCATGCCTATAGGTTAGATTTATTTTCTTGTATTTAATTCTTACAATTTATTTTGTAGTTTAGATTTTACAATTTATTTTATAGTTAGATTTTAATTTCTTACACTATTCAACTTGAGGCTAGAACCCTCTTGGGTTTAGTTTTTTTTGTTTATTTTTATTTTCTTTGATTCGCTTTGAGGCTAGAACCCTCTAGGGAATTACCATTTTATTTTCTTGTACTATTCACCTTGAGGCTAGAACCCTCTTGGGTTTAGTTTTTCTTTTTGTTCATTTTTATTTTTTTGATTCACCTTTAGGCTAGAACCCTCTAGGAAATCACCCTTTTCTAAAAAGTGGATTCAATTCTAGATTATCCATATCTTTAATTGAATCTGCCATCTTTAATTTCTTAAATTTTATTTTTATTCTTAATTCTCCTTTTTGATTCTTGATTTTATTCATCTTTCCTTGTGAAAATCATTCATTCTTTATCACATCCACTCTCACTTACATTTTGTACCGATTTACACACTATCACTTCCACTATCTCTATCTCTCCATAACCATATTCACTCATCACTCCTAATTGTCACGCAAACAACATAAAAACCGATTCTAATTTTCTCCTACAAAATACCTTTCTCGTGGGATTGATAACTTTTTATACTATAACTTGACATGGTTGTACAGTTGTAACATTTTTGGTACATGTTTATGTCGCATCACACACCAATAAGGAGTCACTATGGATCAAATAGATCCATGAAAAATATCTTAAACATGGAAATATATGGCAAGTTAGAACAAAACCAAATGACTCATGGATGTGGAAGCAAGTGATCAAAACAAGGGATAAAGTGTTGAATGAATTTGGAGATGCTGACAATGTGATATATCTTATCAGGTCATGCTATATTAATTCAAAGCTAAAACTTTAAGTATTGTATAGAAAACTCTCCCCTAAAACAAACTTAGTCCCATGGCATAAAACTATTTGGGGGGGGGGGGGAAATGTTCTTAAACATTCTTTTATCAGTTGGTTGGTAGTTCAAAACAGACTCCTTACACAAGATAGACTGATAAAGAGAGGGATCATCAGTGCAAGTTCATGCTGCTTATGCTCAGGTGCTAGAATGGAATCGAGTGACCATTTGTTTTTTGAATGTATATTCTCTTGCTATATATGGAACTCTATCATGGATTGGTTAAATTTTCGGTGGAAACCATGCAATTTGAGGTTGCTGTTAAACTGGTTCACAAGATCAAGAGGCAAATGAATACAAGCACAACTCAGAAGATTAGCACTGACGGCATCGATATATATCCTTTGGCAAGAGAGGAATGCAAGGCTCTTCACTCAAAAATTTAACAATGCGGAACATCTATTCAAGGTTATCAAATTTGAAATCTCAACCATAATGCTTAACAGTCCTCTATCTTACTATGGAGCCAAACTGATTTGAATAGTTGGTTGCAGGCTTTTGTAAATATTTTTTTTGTGATCTCAGTAACTAATATACTGAATATCTTGATGTGTAAATTTTTTCATAGTTGGTGGATGAATAAAGCTTTTCATTTACCAAGAAAAAAAAAATTGTTGTACACACAATGTAAATTAGAAATGTATATAAAAGACTGAAGCAATTCCATTGTTAAAAAAAAATATATCATATCATATCATATCATACTTCACTTTAAAAGAGAGAGTTGTGAAAAAACTTTCCAAGTACTATATTACCCCTATTTTTTATATTACATTCTATTACTAACTAAACTAAAATAATTATTGTTGTTAATTAATTATACCATATGTCACTTCAAGTTTGTATAATTTGGTCTCTAAAACTTCCAACATTATTGTAAAACTCTATATCATATTAATTATTTTAGTAATTATAATAATATATTAATAAATAATTGCATATTAATAAAGTATATATTGAAAGAGTAGAAAACATAGAATTGTCCTAATATTATACCATGACACTTATATAGGAAAACTAAAAAAAGTATTCTTATATTTAGGTAACAAGATAGAAGGTATAAACATAAAATTTTAGAAAACATTAAGATATTTAAGTGTAACAAGATACAAGTGGGGGTACATAAGTATAATTATGGTAAACTATAAGTTATTTAAGTTCAATTACGCCTATAAAAAATTGAAACTTTTGTTATCTACAAATAATAGTATATAATCCTATTGATAAATAATATTCATCATACAATATGAGGCCAAATACTTAGCTTATTTATTCATCTATACTTAAAGGAGGATCCAAAGATTTACTGTTCATACTACAGTAAATAATACAGTAAATTACTATAGCATGAACAATAAATCTTTAGGTTCCCCTTTAAGTATGCAGAGTAAATTTACTATTCATGCTACAATAATTTATTGTATCATGAAGAGTATCCTTTTACGTATAGAGCACGTGATATAATTTCTAATTTTAAGCATACAATAATCAAATCAAATGTATTAAACCTTGGAGGGAGGTAGGATCAAAATGCAATGCTTAAAAAAAGCACCATATTTTGATTAAGTCTTAAGATTTTGAATTCTTTCCTAAAATTATATACTTCTCTTAGAAAACTTTAGAATAGGCTTTCAAAGAACTACTATAAGGTGGATGACATGAGATAAATATTGAACAAATAAAATCCATGATATCAGATTGTAGAAATTGAGAATATGTATACAATATTAGGCGTAATATGAGATAGTATTCATACATAGCATATTATTGTAATATGTAATCTAACATATTAATGAATTTTAAATGTAACAATTTGCATCGAGATATATACTTAAGATTTTAGAGAGCCGAGAATGTAGAGATTTTGGAAAAGAATTGTAGCTTTTTTGGGTTTTCAGGGGTTTTGATTTTGTTTCCCAAACATGATTCAAACCCGAGCCCACAATCAAATTAAAATGGACACGATTATTTTGATATCTTCAAAGGGATATATCAGCCATATTTTTATATTGGTTGATATATAAAAAATATCACCAAATAAAAGAAAACAATATATAATTTATCGAGATAAAGTCTTTAACTCGATATATCGACCAATATAGCAATATATCAACTGATGTTTAATACAATGCCTTTAAGAGCAAATATGTGAAAATTATTTAGATATTAGTTCCTTCATTTTCCTTGATTTTAAGCATCCAATAATTCTATGTTATTCCCTCAAAATTTTGAAATTGCTCATAATTTTAGGGATTAATATTAAATTATTAAAATTTTAAGGAACAAATTATAAATAAGCCATATTTAAAAGAATAGTAAATTTTTAAAAACCATCTCAAGTATGGGGATTGTCTCAAAAAACTCACTCAACTGATTCAATTTAATAAATCACCTTATTATTGGGGTGTTATAGATAACCCTTTTCAATTTTGGTGCTATTTTAAAAAACACCCCTCAACTATAGTGTGTCTCATAAAAACTCCTATAATCTTTTACACTTCTATCAGTAGACCCCTTAACATAGTTACTTCAATATGTGATTTGGACAAAATACCCTCTTGAAGAAAGTCATTTTAGTTAAAAAGAAAGGCTCAACCGGTAATAAAAGGACAATAACCAATTTACAATTCTTTTTTCCTCTATATCACCTCTTTTTTTTATCTAGCAAAAATCAAGATAATTCTTTTATGGTTGAGGGATATTTTAATATTTTTAAGTCAAGTACTTGTCATATAATAGATAAGACTCAATGATATTAGTTTTGAGAGGTTAAGTTTAAGTGAGAAAAGTTCACAGGGGTTAAATCAAATTTTTTATGTTAAGATAGTTCACCTACAAAACACTCAAAACTTGATGGAGATTAACTCAGATGCAAATA
>NC_033794.1:84238043-84273745 GCF_001876935.1 Asparagus officinalis | reverse complement strand
CTATAGTTGAGAGGGGGTTTTTAAAATCAACCTTTAACCAAAATCACAACTTAAGGCACATGTGACATTAATTTTATAAGAGTGGATTCTATAGAAAGACCACCACTCAATGAATTGATTGGGGTTATTTGTCCTTAAATTTATCCTATACATCAACTCTAAAAATCTTTTTCTATAAAAATCTCTAAGAAAAACTTAATCTTTATTTGGGATGAGTATGTGATCCTTCTGATTCCCCTTGTCTTTTATGATTTATAATAAATTATTTGATAAAGTAAATTAAGTTGTCATTTTATATTACTCCCCTTCTTATAAGTTTCTGAAGCTCATAGCTCGGTATGAGTATTGTTGTGGAAACTGTATTCTTCTAATTCCTTAATATAATTTTTTGTATATTGTTTGAATTGGATGGATATGGATTATTTTACTAAAATACAATCAATATGAGTGCATAATATGTATAAATTATTCTCAAAGTATATTTTATAATTTTTAAAAACTAGAGAGTAATCATTTTGACAAATAAATTAATAGTTGTTGAGATGTAAAAAGAGTACAATATCATATTTTGGAATTGATCACATACTTTATGTTTTCGTTCTTGATTGAATTTGCACATTCTAACTTAGAAAATTCTAGAAAAAAGTTCTTGAATATATATAATACTCGGTCACTGAATAAACAATAGTTGGAAGTAAACAATAGGTGGAAGTGATTTTTTATAACTAAACAAAATCCTTAATGATTGGATAAAACCTACAATTTTCTTTGATGAATTCAAGAATTTATTTTCTTCATCAATAATAATAGTTTTTTTCCATATTGGTTCCTTACATCATTAATATTTTAAAATTATACATTCAAATTATAATTAATCTTATATAAATAATATTTTAAAGCTTTAAACATCACTATTTCTCTGGAAAACAAAATGTTAAATCTAACAAGATTTTACACATGGAAATATAAAAAATTAATATATTATGATAATTATAAAAATTTTTATAACCATGTTATAGTAAATGAATAAATTTAAAGTAAAGAATTAAAATATTTCACCACGTACAGTGCACATGCATTCCAGCTAGTGTATATAAAAGACTGAAACAATTCAAATGTTGATATACAAATATTTATACTAACCATACTGTCATATAAGCCCGAGTCAGACATCAAATTGCTTCGATTTGAATTATCCTATAGAGAATCCTCCTATTTCAATTTTTCGTTGAATATATGGAATAGAAAATACAAATTTGGATGGATCCTATAGAGAATCCTCCTATTTCAATTTTTCGTTGAATATATGGAATAGAAAATACAAATTTGGATGGAAAGAGAAAATTCTTTAGCTAGATAAGGGGCGGATGTAGCAAAGTGGATCAAGGCAGTGGATTGTGAATCCACCATGCGCGGGTTCAATTCCTGGGGATCCCTTCCCCGAACCCATACGTGTTTCCGTAGGCCTTAATGTAACAGGTTTGTAAGGAAATATACGTACCCATATTTCAATTTCATATGTGGCAATTCCTCCAAGATCTCTTCGTTAGTTGGGGGAAGAATCAGCACGAATCAGATTTTTTGAGGAACGTATCGAGAGAGAATTGGATTTGGTTAGGTCTCGGAAGAGACGCAACATTACGGGCCATTCGTAGAAGTGGTATACTATTAAGTTTTGTACGTGATGTAACACCTATGCCACATAATGGATGTCGACCTCCTAAAAAAAGACGTGTGTAAAAATAAGAATTAAACAGATTACAAGAGAATACCGCGCATGACTTTGAGAGTCATGATGATATTACTGAGGAACGTCTTTATCAGAACATTTTTGCTTCTCACTTTGGACAGTTGGCAATAATCTTTCTGTGGACGTCCGGAAATCTGTTTCATCATACTTGCTGACCATCGATGAACTAATCGTATTAACCAACCGAAGTTGGCCTCCGTCATTATGTATTGAACAGAGGAAAAAGCCTCCGTAACGGTTGGACGATAGTAAAAAGTCATAGCAAAACTCGTAGCTACTTGGAAGAGTCAAATATGAGACTTCATACACCTTAAAGTTCATAGGACGAAAAGAGGTTCTTTTGAGTCCCTTATACTCATTATGCCTAGCATTGAATGGACTGGGTATTTACCTTATCAATTAACAAATATCTGCGAGATTTGGGTCACAATTCGTATCGATTAAACAAATTGTTGGAATTCCCAAAATGACACATTCTCGAAGAGCTGTATATTCTTCTTGTTGATCAACGATGATTACAATATCGGGTTAAAGGTCGTAATGCCAGAGGAATCATTACCGCAAGGCATAGAGGGGGAGGTCATAAGCGTCTATATCTGGGAGAATCGTAACCATAGAATACGACCCTAAATGAAAATTCTTCACTCATAGAAACAAAAATCAAGGATCTTGCTAATAAAACAATCACAATTAGGACTCAAACAGAAGGAATCACAAAAGATAAAAAAAAAAAGGATCTTGCTAATAAAACAATCACAATTAGGACTCAAACAGAAGGAATCACAAAAGATAAAAAAAAATAGTTCGAATTTGTAATGATAAAAGATCGGAATCACAGAAGGATATTTGGAAAATATTCAAAAGAAAAAATATCCGATTAATACGTAAATCACATTATTTTATAAAATCCCTCATTGAAAAAATATATCTCATCCAGCTCCTCGCGAATGAAATGAAAGGATTCGATAATATTACAGATACACATGTATTTAATAACTAATACACTAAACTAAGTAATGGAATTTATTGATATTTCATTTATTACATAACCCTGATCATATTGATATAACATCATGCATGAACGGTTCTTCTATTTCGTAGGATTGGGCTAAAGTAAGGGATAAAAAAAACAAGAAGAATATTTCGAAATGTTGCACCGTCTAAGCACAGTACAGGAATACGATAACGATATCAGTTCAAAATCTGAGGCCTAACCTAAAAGAATGAATTCTGTATTACGAAAAAAATATTCGGATATTTGATGAATTCATACTTAGTTCGGTTCATTTCAAAATCAAGTTCACAATAACATTTGATTAAATGAAAGAAGAGGCTCCGGTGTATAGAGAGGACCTCACCATTTATGAAGTAACCATAGAAACGATGGAACCCACTATTTTTTTTCTGTTATTTATTTAATATTGAGATATAAAACAACAATATGAGATATAAAAATATTAAAAAGAAATGGTTATGGTGTTCCCATTTTCGTCAAAGTACAACTCAATACCAACTAGCTGACAAGTGTACTTCTACATGCTATGCCCCAATCAACTTGGTGGCCAGAGACAATTAGAGCTGACAACTCAGCCGACCTGGTGAGACGACACACCTCAGTGTCGACACGAAAGGCGATGCATGTCGACACGAAAGATGGTGCATGTTAACACGAAAGGCGGTACTTGTCGTCCCCCCTTTTCTATTGAAGACAACTCGTCACAAGTTCACTAGACCACTTACCAAACGCCTTGCAAAGTTGGCTCGAAAGGCATTACTTCTCGATGAATCTAAATGCATGTTTTCATCTCGAGCCTTTCCCTCTATGACAATGTGTCAACATTGTATTCAATGCTTGGCAGATGCCATCATTACTCTAGCCCGGATAGTCTTCATGACTCATCAGACCACGTGGGCACCACCACACCGCCGGTCACTTCCAATTTAATGCTGAAGTGGCCTTCCCTCCACTCGCTGGCCGAGACCTGTATAAAAAGTGCCGATATGACCGCTAGCTCATACTTCACCACTGCCTCTCTACTCTTGGTCAAAGTAACCAATTTACCCTCACCACCCTAGTATAAATATAGGTACTATTTCAACTTGTGCCAAACAGCCAACTATATTTTAGGAACTCGATTCTCCGATTATGCAAATAAAATTGCACACACACAAGAATTATCAAAATTCTTACAAACTCTGTTAGACCCTAGAGGGGGGTGATTAGGGTCTTATGCTAATCTAATCCGATTATATGCCAATTAAAATTAATTAACAAGTTATCCTAGCAAGTATGAAATACAACAAGTTATATGAGCTAGGAAATTAACAAGTTATCCTAGCAAGTATGAAATACAACAAGTTATATGAGCTAGGATAAGCAATGTAAACAAAAAGATATATCCAATATGATGAAATATATATATATGCAAGGATATATAAACTAACACAAGGGTAAACAATATGAAACAAGATAGAGGATGATATGAATAATGAGACAATGACGATATGAGCAATGAGCACAAATATAAATGAATGCCAAAGCACACTCAAACACAATCAAATGATCACTCCGCTCCCCACTCTTGGGGAGAAATCCACTATCACAACCGGGTTTTCTACGTTCACCCGAATAACGTTTACACCTCACACTCGGTTTTCTAGCTAACCAAAAACTTTACAATCGACACTCTTGCAATCACACTCTACACCCTCACAAGTGTTGGACCTAGCCGTGTCTCCCTCAAGTGCTTGGTTACAACCTCTCCCTAGGCTCGTCAACCGATGTCACTCCTCTTAGGACGATCCCCGACTCTCACCACACACTCCTCTCGGTGTACAAGTGTATTACAAAGTGAATCTCACAATTAGGCTCAATACAATAATTGATTGTTCTCAACTATGGATGAGAACACAATGAAAGCTCACACTCAATTGTTACAACTCTCACCAACCCAAAATATATTATGAATGTAAAATCAATAAGCTCAAGTGGGTATGTGTAACAATGAGATAAAATCAAATCTAACTCAAATAGCAAACTAGCAATAATAAGAATATGAAAATCAATAATAAAATTACTAGAGAAAAGAGTTAGACAACTTCTCAATAGATCAAGAGGTAGAAGGAGAATAGTTGGGTGCCCAAACACCAATAGATGATCTCCTCAAGCTCTTGTGAAATTGATTTCTCAAACTCAAACTTCCAAATGCTTAAAATCTTCTTAAACACACTTAAACCAAACTAAAACCCTTGTTAAAACTCTTTTAAACTTGGTTAAAAACTCTCTTGGATGTTAGGAAATAGTTAATGCACATGGGTATTTATAGGCTTGAAGAAACCAGCCCAAAAATCCAACTAAAACCCTTAAAAACATTAAAATAATGCGGTCGACCGCGAAGCTCAAAAGCACAGAGAATGAAAAATCAAAGCTGGCGGTTGACCGCGGTGGTCGACCGGAAAAGTCTCTGGATGTTTTCTCGGTCGACCGGTGCGGTCGACCGCGAGCACAAAACAAATGAGCTCAGAAAAAATTCAACTGGCGGTCGACCACACCGGTCAACCGAAATCTGATATATGGAAATCTTATTTTGAAAACTGTTTTTTTAATTTTAAAACCCTATTTAAAAATATCAAATAAATTTTAAAAAATGTAAAACTTTGGAGAATGATTGTAGACATGATAATAGACATGCTACAATGACTGGTTTCCAAAAAGGACTTCCCAAATAAAAAATATCATCATTTTGCAAAGTAATCCAAAACACGAAAATGTAAACATATGAATTTTGATATTTAGGCTAAACCATGTTTTGAAACTTTGCACAATGATTTATATAGACTTAATAAGATATGTATATGATTATTGTTAAGTCCAAAAACTAAGAATATGATATTTTCACAAATACATTAGAGAATGAAACATAGGAGTATGTATATAAAAATATATTTGTTTCATATCTAAGTAGTTAAACCAAATCATAATAATAAATATGAAAAGTGTAATGTCATATTTATAAACATAAAAACCAAAACTTGTGTTGTATATATATATGACTATATATATATACAAGGAGACCAATAAAATGTGTGTGTATATGATATTGAGCTTAGAGTATCTAACACACATAATATAAAATCTAAACTAGATTACCCAAGCTAGATCTTGATCTTCAATAAGCTCGACTTAGTACACGTTGCAGATGAAGCTAAACTTGGATCTTGAACTTGAATTGCATAAGCTTCACCGACATTCCACCGACCTCCTTTGAATATGATCGTTGAAGCTCTATTCCATCCATCCTTCAACTACGTTGTTTGTCTATAATAAATAAGAGAACACAAATGCTAGACAAACAACATTAGTGGTAAATTGTTTGTTAAACATCATCAAAATAACAAAGCTAACAAACTACACTCAAGTTCATCAGCTAACTTGATCGTCGGAGGTACAACGGGGGAACCAAACCCCACCCTCTTACGAACTTCTACCTATTCATATTTTTCAGATACCCAACTCAAGAACCAAACATAAAGTCTTGGAAGAAAGCGTCCCCTTCTTCAATACTGAACAAAATTCTCCGATCCTGGACATAATTGACTATGTGATCATTTAACATCAACAGTTTGGCACTCACAGTGGGGCTGTCTTTTCTTTTTTGACAAAATATAACAGGTTCTGAGCAACGGTCTGATCAGTCTTACCCTGTAGAACAGCACCAGAGCTACGTTACCCAAGCTCAACTTGAGGAAACAGCTCAAAAGATCTCTCAGTATTTCAAAGAGCAATTTATTGTCTTTATGGACAAACTTCTCTTCCAGTTTCCACAGCCTCAACAAGTAACTTCACTCCATCTGCCTTCTGAAGCTCAGCGATCGGAAGCTCATGTTAGTTCTTTTATTTTGATGATGATTTACAAACACCATTATTGGTGCTAATTGTTTGATTGAGTGATATTGTATTGATTATATTTTACCAAGCAAGATAGTATCGACAATTGGAGGATTGAATGAAATATGAGCTACAACGATGATATCCAAGGAGGTGGAGGCAAGTTGATGAAGAAAAGCTTTCAAGAACAACATATACAAAAGAAGCTTCATAAACATTTAAGCAAATATCAAGACCAAAAGAATTATTTTCATATGTGTGAGGTATTTGCATTTTTATTTTCTCTCTAGAGCTTAATGTAGACAAGTTATTAAGTAGATAACATTTAAAGCGATTGGGGTTCACACATACACACACTTATAAAAATATGTTTTTAACCATTTTTGGAAAATGAGTAGTATTTACAATTGAAAAATGTTTTTTTTTAAATTCCTTTTCTAACATGTTTATATTTATGTTTATAAGAATTTTCCAAAGTTTCATACTTTTTGGATTTTATTTGCTATTTTTTAAGATACTTCAAAACTCATTTCATATATGAACAGTGCCTGTGCACGTTTATCAGTCGACTGATGCTTGTTATTAGTCGACCGATGAAACACACTAGAAAGTGCATTTAGTTTCTGTTCAGTCGACTGATAAACCATCTGTCGATCAATGTAGGTTGTCAGTTGACTGATGAGTTCATCAGTCAACCGATATCATATGAGAAGCCTGTAATGGTCGGCTCATCAGTCGACTGATGAATAATATCAGTCGACTGATGAATAATATCAGTCGACTGATTTCACTGTTAACGGTTAGTTTTTGTTTGAGCTGAAAATCCAGGATTTGGTAATTTGTTTGGGATTTGGGCTATTGTTTGGGGCTTATATATACCACTTGACCCTCTTCACTTCAGTAATAAAAAAAGCAAAGAAAAATCCCTAAGTTTTGTTTCTAAAGTGTTCTTGAGCTCAAACTTTCAAATTTTCATTCTCAATTGTTTCAAAGTTTTCGGTTTCTCAATTCCATATCTCACAAACCCCTAAGCTTGATTTATTTATCTCTTGATCCTTGTCATAGGATTGTTATGAGAGATTTTCTCTTATTTCATCTTGTGATTGTGTGGTGAGATTGATATCTGTTTGCATCAAGTACAAGTTCTATTGTAGAATTTATTATAATTATTTATCGATTAAAATGAATGAAGAAGAGCAAGTTTCGTGCTTTATAAAACTACTCTTTAAAACAAAATTAAATTACAAATGCTCCTTAGAAACATACGCAGGATTATTTTGGATCACTTCTTGCGTGTGATCTTTACCTGTACCGGGGTGCATTAGCCTGTGAACCACCGAATCACAGATGCAGATTGAATTGTGAAGGCTATATCATGAAGGCTTTTTGGGAATTCTTGCTTTGTTTATAAGTAAGAAAAAAAGTGAATATCTTATCGATGTAAGATAAATACTCTTCTTAAGATCAAGTCAAAGCTTAGATCTCAAGGAATCATAAGAACTCTGAAAGAGGCTTGCACGTGATGAAGACTCTCTCTTTCTTGTTTGAAATTTCCCAAATTGCTCAAGACTCTCTGTTTACTCTGCTCCAAAATGCTCCCCCTGCTTAGTTCTGCCTCCCCCTTGTCAGTAATGGTCCTAGGGGTATTTATAGCTTTTAGGAACAATAACTAAAGTTAAGAGCCGTTTTGTAACCGCTTTTCTCACCTTTAAATGGCATGATTTATGTAGTTATGAGCATGATTTTCGCTTGTAACGCCCTCCCCACGTTCACACATGATCTTTGATATTTATGGAGCCATGTGGAGTGCACAAATCTCAAGAAAACCTTCATTCAGTTCATCTTAGCTCCCGAGATAGTTATAAGTGTCTCGGAAGTTGTAGTCTTCCTCATAGCTTCCAAGATAGTTACAACTATCTCAGAAACTGTATTGTTTCTTTATGCTTCTGAGACAGTTGTATGTGTCTTGGAAGCTGCAATCTTCCTCATAGTTTTCAAGACACTTGTAATTGTCTCGAAAATTGTGAGTTCCTCTTATATTTTTGAGACATGTTTTACGTCTTGAAATTTGCATGATGTGCTTCTTGTGCATTCTTTAGGTGATCTTTAGCTTTGGATAATCCCCTGCAACTCAGATGATGACTTTTATCGCCTTCTTCCTATCTTGAGATACATATGATAATCTATAGGTAATTTTTAACGCCTACAGATATCCCCTCCAAAGTATTTCAGCCTCAATCTTTTATAGAAAAGTCCAGAATACTTTGGATATGATACACTCTTATTTCGATTCATTGACTTCTCTATATTTTAGTCTATCTAGTTTTTGTCGGATAGCTAGCGTTTTCCCGGTGCTACGTTTATCGCTTGACTATTGTCGAAATATTGAACTGAAGCTGTTGTGCTGATTGCTGAATCTAGCTCGTGTTATTGAATTGATGATGAACTACTCATCCTGTTTGAAAATTCATATCTGAATTATGAATGAACTCCCAGGGATTATCCTTCAACTTGGAATTGATCTGTACATTGTTTTGGCAAAGTTGTCGATGCTTTTACTGGTGTCAACCTCCATTGCGATAGAAACACGGTTTATACTAATATGTTAAGTGGAGTCTACACAGTTTAGGCTCTTGAGACGTTAGAGCGTAGAGAATCAGTTTATACTCGTGTACTCGTTGTAGTTTTCAGGAAACAGTTTAACCTCGTGTACCTGTTGGGAGGTTTGAGAAGTAGTTTATACTCATATACTCTTTAGAGTTGAAAGGAGGATAAGTTTATACTCGTATACCCTTCAGAGTCTACACAGTTTAAGTTTTTAAGGCATTGGAGCATGGTGGTCCTGAGTGTCGAGGCTACAGGACCAATTGTTCAGGTCGGTTCATCTGCATGTATGGATTTTATCCTTAGTTTGTTGGATACTCAAGTCACGAGACCAACTAATAAATCTGGTGCATCAATGACTATCGTATTTATAGGATTTTTGGCAAACTCTCAGGCATCAACGGGTTTGTTGAGCCTTTACCGACTACCGTTTGAGTCTGGCTAACATGCAGATTGTTTAAGTCCATTCTGCATGTAACATTGTGTTAAAAGAATAAACTCCCTTAGACTTGGTGCTATGATGTTGAATACATAGGCTTGGTCATTTTTACGGGAACGGACCACCTAGCAACGCGTATTAGGCGTAGACTTATCTCTAATAAGGGATCGAGATAACATCTCCCATGCGTAAAAGGTATGGATTTTGATGTTGCAAAATTGTGTCTTCTCTTGGGGCAAAAACAAACCTAATACCGAAGAGGAAGAATTTTATATTCTCTCTCCTAGGTCTCTTTTTTATTGGTAGAGATGAACTCAAAATCAGAGAGGAAGAATTTTATATTCTATCTCTTTGCCTCTTTTTTGTTGGTAGAGATGAACCCGATGCTGGAGAGGAAGAATTTTATATTCTCTCTCCTGATACAAAAAAAACGCAAAATAGGATCTTCAATTTAAGAATCTGAAGGGTAAAACTAAGAGTGGGATCTCCACTCCGAGAATCGAGAAGATTTAGATAACCCTAACTATTTAAAGGTTTGGTAATCCAATCCAAAAGTGGATTTCTTGTTTATTGAGATAGAATTCCAACCATGGTCCTAACTATCTAAAGGTTTGACCAGGATGAGATTTGAGACGACCCTAACTATTTAAAGTTTTGATCATCCGATATGGGTGGAAGCCTTTCATTTATTGAAAGAGAATTCTAGTTTTGGTCCTGACTGTTTAAAGATTTGACCAAAGAGAATTTGAGATGACCCTAACTGTTTAAAGGTTTGATCACTCAATTTGTGGACCTCTCGTTCATGGAAGGAATCGAGAGGGGATTTTGGTTTTGGCCCTAATTGTTTAAAGGTTTGACCAAATGGGAGTTTGAGACAATCCTAACTATTTAAATGTTTGATCGCTCAATTTGTGAACCTCTCATTCATGGAAGGAATCAAGAGAGGATTTTGGCTTTGGTCCTAACTGTTTAAAGATTTGACCAAATAAGAAGTGGGAGTATGATACAAATAACAGTGAGAATATTAACTTATACAAATCACTCGGTGGGGGTTTTTGGTGTCAAGTGATTAGGATTTAACAAGAAGGGGTTTGATAATCGTCATGGATTAGCAGATTGAAATTTTGAGTGTCATGTTAGGACTTCAACAGTAGGAGTGTTAAAGGATAGACACAATGAGAGTTTGAATGGATTTAACCATGAAAATTTTTTGTAGATCCATTGTCAATTAATTTGATTAGTGAGGGGTTTTGTGGTAGAGGACCGTGTGAGTCATCAAGTACTTCACAATTACACCATGAGAGTTTCATGAGGAAAGATTGACCAGATGCAATAATTGAATCTTGTCTCAACAAAAGAACGCTCCAAAAACATAGCGGGAGTGGATGGGATTGATCATGACAATTGAAATCAACCCACGATTGTGGGTGAAAGAAAGAGGACATTTCGTCATCTTTCACTTTGCAAGAGAATCCTGGTTATCAGGAAGATGCCAATGAACGTAAAGGGATACGGCAGCTTGCTCCTGAGTGGGTTAAAGTAGATAGGATGTGTTTCATCCTTGAAGGATTTTAGAGTCATAGTGAGAGTTTCGTGAGGGAAGATTGACCCGATAAAGTCATTGAATCTCATCTTGATGAAAGAGTGCTTGGAAAGTCATAATGGGAGTGTTTTAATAATCTTGGAAATGATTAAATAGCCACAGTGGGAGGTTCTTAATCATGATTAAGAATGAATTATTCTGATGATTAAATAGCCACAGTGGGAGGTTCTTAATCATGATTAAGAATGAATTATTCTGATGATTGGTTTTCACCTTGAATAATACAGTGGGAGGTTCTTAATCATGATTAAGAATGAATTATTCTGATGATTGGTTTTCACCTTGAATAATCAATCGGTTTTGGGTTATCCTTAAAAATACCCTGTGTAGTATTCTTTAGGAACTTTCCATTGAAATGAATTAAGGTATTCCACCCTTAGCTCTTTAGCGAATCTGAATCCAATTATATTCGGCCACATTATTAGGTTATCCTTAAGAATATTAAAAGTAATATTCTCTAGGAACTTCCCGTTTTTGGAAATAAGAGAAGTAGTTTAACCTCGTATACCCGTTGTAGGAAAGGAAGAAGCATTTTATACTCTTATACTCTTCGGAGTTACAAGGAGAAGCAATTTATACTCGTATACTCTTTGAAGTTACATGGAGAAGCAGTTTATACTCGTATACTCTTTGGAGTTACATGAAGAAGTAGTTTATAATCATATACTCTTCGGAGTTACATGGAGAAGCAGTTTACACTCGTATACTCTTTGGAGTCGAAAGGAGGAGTAGTTTATACTCATATACTCTTCAGAGTCACATGGAAAAGCAGTTTATACTCGTATACTCTTCGGAGTTATATGGAGAAGCAGTTTATACTTATATACTCTTCGGAGTTACATGGCATCCTTTTTTGTCTTGTTTTGCTGTTATGACACCGGAGTCAATTAAGGCTTGGATTTTGTTTTTAAGGCCAAAGCAAACCTTGGTAGGATGAAGAACCCTTCTGTGGTATGCACAATAATTTGAATCCGTAATCCTCTTAGCTCCCTACTGATCTTTAATAGGTGGTAGCTCGATTTTGTCGTTGGCGAGGAGGTATTTCTAGATGGCTGGAACTTCATCATCTTCGAAAAAATATTTTTTTTAGGACTTCGGATTGGGAGCCTTTTGTTGCCTCCAGGGTTTCCATTGTAACGTTTCATTGGCATTCACAGTGGTTGTGGGTGTCATCGATTGGCTTCTCTCAATTTTCTTTCTTTTAAAAAAGCGTTCAGCTTGTTCGCCGTGTAGTTTTAACTCTTTCTAAGTGGCTGAAGGCACGACCCCTAAAGCTTCCGGGACATTAATGGAAAGACTGTTGTGATATGTCTACAAGAAGAACTCCTCTGTGACAGGATCTCTATAATTCATTACATTGTTACAGAAGCACTTGATAAATTATTGACTGACTCTCAGTCTTTTTTCTTCTCATCCAGAAGGGTTCCGATTGATACTTCGGTGTCATCATCAGAGAAACAAACTTTCCATGTCATCCCAGCATGCTCCCAGGCTTGAGACGTCAGTACCAATCGAATGTGGCCCCACAAAGGGTGCCAATGAATGATGGGATTATCAAAGCCTTGTTTCTAGAGATCATGCCCAAATAAGACTTAAAATAAATCAAGTGCTGAGTAGGCAAGCTCTTCCCGTCAAACGGTGTGAAGTTAATCAGATTGAATTTTATCGTGTACAAGATTGAACCCCATTCTCTTGGATAGGGACATAGAATACCCATCTTCTTTACTTCCTGAGTGGACATCAAGGCATTTACCTTATTCTTCAGCTCTTTCATCATCTCGTCATTACCTTCGTCTCTCTTCAAGCGATGTTCAGCAGAAGCAATTGGGTCACCCCCGGTGTTTTTGAGTGGTGTAATTGAACCACACCTAATATGATTGTTGAGAGGATCCGTTGAACTACCCCCAGCGTTATTGTTATTGGGAGGTGTATCATCCATAATAACTTCGTCCACTTCTAGATCACTGTCATCTATAATATTCTGAGTGCGGCAGCTAGATTCAGCTTGCTAACTAGACTCAGGAGGTTGAAGCTGTTGAGCTTACAATTCTATCATTTTTTGGATAGCCCACTCCAATTTTGTCTTCATCTCAGCTCTATTTTCTTCACGTTGCTTGGCTAGAGCTTCTTGAATTATTTGAGCAAACTGATCAGGAGTGATTGTGAATACTTCTTTGATTTGCCCTGTGTTAGACATTGTATCATCAGAAGTGATCGCAGAACAAGTGTCTGAAAGTTCATCATCTGAGGACATTCCTTCATACATTCTCTTGTAATCTCTACGTCTGATAGCTCCTAACTGGAGTTGAGACATCCGTTGAGCAATTTTTGGATTGACTTTTCCTCTTGGGAAAAAGTCAGGATTTGATTCACTTAAATACCGCTTAGATTTTCCTTTATCAGCCATGTTGATGATGACTTTAGGGAATTCATCATCTTGGACAACTGATCTTCTCTTGTAGAAATATCTCGGCTTGGGCTTTGACATTTTGGTAAAAAGCTTCTGAACAAAGAGACTCTTTGCGGGATAACTTCTCACTTGGAGTAGTTATATTCTGATAATACTGATCTAATGAATTGCTGACAAGAACAATGAGAGCTCATTTCTTGAACAATCCTCTTTTGAGATTTGTTTACACCCCCAGCTTGATAGTACAACTCATCAGTATGATTGTAGGAGCACCCTATCGTCTGTTGGTGTGACCTCCCAGGTATTACGATGTCTTTTGGCAGACACGTGTTCTTCTAGAAATGTAAAAAGTCTTGTTAGCATTCTTAAGAGTTGCATGTTTAGAACTACCCCTTTGTGGGTGTGGAGTCTTAATGGGCTTCTGAGTTTCGATATGAACCCCCAAGCGGGTGGAAATCAGGATTTTCCCAACTTAGAATTGATTTGGGTTGGTGGGAGGATGCGTACAACCCCCAGCCTGAAGAGTCATTTGGATTTTGTTCATCGGACCCAAGGATCAGGGATTTGCCTCGATCTTCATGTATAGGACCAAGGTGACCAGTCATTATGATTTTATAGTTTGATAGGTCAGGAGTGATGTAAGGCTCCACTGACGATGTAGCAGATGTAGTTGCAATAAACGGACGAGAAACAAACGTCGGCAAAGTTAAGGGAATAGCCTCGGGAATTTGCCTTTGGTTGAGACACTAGTCAGTGTCTTGGACAAGGCTGTTGTGTCCGAGACAGTGGCTTGTGTCTTGGCTAAAGGGGACACTCCCTGTCACCGCCGAATTTGATTTTCGCACTAGTTCAAACTTTAGGATCCAAACTTTACGTGTTCTTGGTAATTCTTTGGCCACTGTTTCCCTCTTTCTAAGAGTTCAAGCTTGTGTGACACGTGCACGATGTTTTTTGAGGCCCTTATTGAACGAGTCCTCTTGAAGAGAACCCACTCTTCGGTAAATGGCTTGTAGGACATATCAGAAACTTGATGTTGATGTGATTCAGTTGCATGATAAATCCTAGACTCCAAGTTCGCGTAGTATTAAATCCCATCAACCTGTTCCAAGGCCTTAGCGAGCTAACGAGCGAGACGTTAGTGTTGTCTCTGACGAGCCCTCTTCGTCAGAGTTGGTGGACTTCGATCGAATGATTCCTTAATTAGGGAGGAATCATTGTGAGCAGAACTTCCAGTTTTAGGGGTTGCCAGGATAATGTTGCAAGGGGAGGCCTCAGTAACGATTGGGTGAGAGTCTTCACATTGGGCCTTCTTTGGCTTGTAAGCCTTCTTCAATGGTGACATCCTCCTGCACTTGCGGGATAAGGAAGATCTTGAAGAGGATGAGAAGAGATATTTTTCAAACTTAGTTTGATCGAACTCATACTCGACCATAAATTCAACCGGTATCTTGGTTGGCTACGACACAACGGTCTCATTAGCAAGACAATTGTCTCCCACTGTGGTCGCTAGCGTGTTTGCGTCAGGAATAAGTTCTATTAGAATTCATTATAATTGCTTATCGATTACAATGAATGCAGATGAGTAAGTTTCGTGCTTCGTAAAACTACTCTTTACAACAAAATCAAATTATAAATGCTCTATAGAAACACACGCATGATCGTTTTGAATCACTGCTTGTATGGAATCTTTGCCTGTGCGGGGGGTGCGTTAGCCCATGGACCATCGAATCACAGATTCAGATTGAATCGTGAAGGCTATTTGGGAATTCTTGCTTCGTTTAGAAGTAAGAAAAAGAAGTGAATATCTTATCGATGTAAGATAAGCACTCTTCTTAAGATCAAGTTAAACTTAGATATCAAGGAATCACAAGAACTCTAAAAAAGGCTTGCACGTGATGAAGACTCTCTCTTTCTTTCTTGAAATTTCCCAAATTACTCAAGACTCTATGTTTACTCTGCTCCAAAATGCTCCCCCCTGCTTAGTTCTGCCTCCCCCTCGTCAGTAATGGTCCTAGGAGGTATTTATAGCCTTTAGGAACAATAACTGAAGTCAGAAGTCGAAAAGAAGTCCCATCGGTGGATTCCCATTTCCTAGATAGTTGTAATAGTCTCGGAAGTATGGTTGGCTTTCCATTTCCGAGACAGTTGTAACTGTCTCGGAAGCAGACCAGTTTTTAGCCATTTTGTAACCGCTTTTCCTTCCTTTAAATGCAATGATTTCAGTAGTTATGAGCATGATTTTCGCTTGTAACGTCCTCCCCACGTTCACACATGATCTCTGATATTTATGGAGCCACGTGAAGTGCACAAATCTTGAGAAAACCTTCGTTTAGTTTATCTTAGCTTTCGAGATAGTTACAAGTGTCTCAAAAGCTGTAGTCTTCCTTATAGCTTCTGAGACAATTACAACTGTCTCGGAAACTGTATTTTTCTTCATGCTTCTGAGATAGTTGTATGTTTCTTAGAAGCTGCAATTTTCCTCATAGTTTCTGAGACACTTGTAACTTTCTCGGAAATTGTGAGTTCCTCTTATGCTTCTGAGACATGTTTTGCGTCTTGAAATTTGCATGATGCGCTTCTTGTGTATTCTTTAGTTGATCTTTAGCTTTGGATAATCCCCTGCAACTCAGATGATGACTTTTATCGCCTTCTCCCTATCTTGAGCTATGGATGATAATCTATGGATAATTTTTGAAGCCTACAATATCGAGGAGATCATTGTGAGGGTTGTAAGATCTCGTGGGAAGATCATTGTGAAGAAATTTTGGCTTCCAAACTGGGTATGATAGTAAAGTTACCATCGGGAGAGGTGGTCAGGGACATAGGTTGGAGGATCAAACCCCGTGAACATATCGTCGTGTCATCTTGGTTAACTATTCCTTAACTTTATTCCTTATTTATTATCATAGCATTTAATTAGTGTCTTATATTGCATTGAATTTGATTTATTACACATTTATTATTTTATTACCCTATTCACCCCCCCTCTAGGGTAATTTCATTTGGTATCAGAGCAAGCTCTCTACATATTTATTAGGTCTAACCACCTTAGAGCAAAGAACCAAATGGATTCAACAATGAATGTGCTTATGCTTGAAGGTCAATCAACTACTAGACCTCTATTGTTCACCGGCAATAATTTTGCATATTGGAAAGCTAGGTCGAGAATTTACTTATGATGCATTGATCTTGACATCCTAGAGATAATAGAGAAGAAATATGTTGAGAAGTCTAGTAACGATATGACCGAGAAAGAAAGGCATTTGGCTAATCTAAATGTTAAAACCATGAACGCTTTGATTTATGGTCTCATTCCACATGAGTACAATAGAGTCTCCACGTGTGCAACCGCACATGAGATTTAGGAGAAACTAGGTGTCACTCATGAGGGAACCCACCAAGTCAAAGAGTCAAAAATTAGTAGCCTTATGCATGAATATGAATTATTTAAAATACTTTCTAATGAATCAATTGATGATATGTTTTGTCGTTTCACTAATATTATAAATAAATTGCATGGCCTTACAATGTGTTGGAGAATTAAGAAAAGAACTACGAGATTCTTTATTTTCTCACATTGGTATGGGAGCCAAAGGTAATCGCCATTGAGGAGGCAAATGATCTTACCAAGCTCACCCTATATAGCATCATTGGCAAGCTCAAGGTCCATGAGAAGAAGATTAAGGATAAGGAGGAAGAACCCAAACGAACGAATAAAGAGCCTCCACAAAAGATGAAGACTATTGCTCTTAAAGGAGCAATCGATGATAGCTCCTCCTCCTCGGATAGTGAAACAGATATTTTCAGAGAAGTGGCTCACCTCTCTAGAAGAGTATCAAGATTGATTAAATTGAGTAAAAATTTTAAAAATTGTTCTAACAAGTTCCCCTCTCGTGTATGTAAATATTTTGAATGCAATGAACCAGGACATTGTTGGCCTTCTTGTTTTGATGATGATTTACAAACAATTTACTACTAATGTTGTTTGTCTGGTGTTTGTGCATTCCTATGTTTTGTAGACAAATAACGTAGTTGGAGGATAGATGGAATAGCACTTCAACGACGATATCAAATGGAGGTTGGCGGAATTATGGAGTGAAGCCTATACAGTTCAAGTTCAAGATCTAAGTTTAGCTTCATCCGCAACGTGTACCAAGTTGAGCTCAATGAAGATCAAGATATATATACATAAGTTTTTGGTTTCTATGCATATATATAGTTATATATATACATACATGTGTTTTGGTTTTTATGATATTACATACCCTATTGTGTTTTAGTACTTATTGCATAGGATATGTAATTTTGTGAAATATTGTCTTATTAGTTTATAGACTTCAATATCAGTTTATACATGTTTTACTAAGTCTATAAAAACATTTCACAAAGTTTCAAAAGTTGGTTTATGTCAAAACATCAAAATTCAAGTATCTCATATTTTCATGTTTTGGACTATTTTATAAAATAATGATATTTTTCATGTTTTGGACTATTTTATAAAATAATGATATTTTTCATGTTGTTGTAGCATGTTTATTATCATGTCTACAATCATTCCCCAAAGTTTTACATTTTTTGGAATTTATTTGATATTTTTAAAAAGGGTTTTAAAATCAGCAAATCAGTTTTTATATTTGTCAGTTTTCGGTCGACCGACCAATTTATTACGGTCGACCGAAAGCTCTATCGGTCGACCGCACTGGTCGACCGACGAAGTTCTCTGTTTGATTCTCAGTTTGGGATTTGCATCACGGTCGACCGTGAATTTTTTCGGTCGACCGCCGCTCCTTCAGTACTGTTTCCAACGGCTAAGTTTTTTACCGTTGCGGGGCTGTTTTTGTCTTTTGGCTTGGGGTTTTTGACTGAGATTTAGAGAGGGTATAAATACCCTATTGCTGTTCTTTTTCAACTAAGCTAAGAAGTTTTTAAACAAGGGTTTTAAAAAGAGTTTAAGCTTATTTAAGCTTGTTTAAGGGTTTGGTTTAAAGCAGTTTTAGCTTTCACAAGTGGAGGAGATTATCTTATTGTTTGGGCCTCAAATCTCCATCTCTCCATCTTGATCTAGAGAAGCTTTCCTAAACTCAACTCTAGCTTTTACTTATAATTATTTGTTAATTATTATTTCTATTAAAGCTAGTTTTATATTGAGTTTAGATTTGATTTTATATTACTCATTGTTACACATACCCACATTGAGCTTTTAGTATTTTACATACATAGTATAGTTGGGTGGTGAGAGATTGTAACATTGAGTAGAGAACAATTTATATTTGTTACATTGTGAGATTGTTAGGTTTTCGGTGAGCTAGAAACCGAGTGTGTAGTGAGGTTTTCGGTGAGCTAGAAACCGAGTGTGAGGAGTGACGTTGATCGGTGAGCGTTGAAAACCGATACTGTGAGGTGTAAACGTTATTCGGGTGAACGTAGAAAACCCGGTTGATAGTGGATTTCTCCCCGGGAGTGGGGAGCGGAGACGTAGGACGGAAGGTCCGAACTCCGTGATCATATTGCTTGTTTGAGTTTGTCTTTGGCGTAGTTGTTTTTGCATTTATCTTATATCGCCAATTGTGCATTACTCATTTATCTCATCCACTATCTTGTTTAGATTATTTACCCTTGTGTTGTTTATTTGTCCTTGCACATACTTGCCTATATCTTATTATTAGGATATATATTGTTGTTCATATTGCTTATCATAGCTCACAAATATTGTTGTATTTCATACTTGCTAGGATAACTTATTAATTAATTTTAATTGGTATTTAAATCGGATTAGATTAGCATAAGACCCTAATCACCCCCCTCTAGGGTCCAACAATTGGTATCAGAGCTTGGTGCTCTTTGATTTAAGGTCTAATCGCCTTGAGTTAAAGATTCAAGTTATCTTTTTGTGCTAATCTTACTTTGATTGCTTTTGTATCTTGCTTGCATATTTTTACAAATTATGGATATGAATGATGCATCTTGTTTAGGCTATGATTCTAGTATTGCTCCTAAATTTAATGTTTTCCCCTATGCTCAATGGTGTTTTAGATTCAAAATATTTGTTCAATCTAAAAATATCGATAAACATTTTGATTTATGGGAAATTATAGATGATGCTTATATTGTGCCCATTTTGGAGAAATCCAAGTGGAATAAAAATGATCATCGCATGTTTACTATGAACAACATTTTGTTAGAATATTTGTTAAATGCTTTTAACTCATCTATGTCTAACAAGTTTGTTCATTTTGATAGTGCTTACACCTTATGGATATTTATAGAAGCACATCAAGGAGACTTGGAGGCGATCCAACAAGCTTTGGCGGATCCGGCTTCAAGTTCATGTGGAGCGTCATGCACACGTGCACTAGGCGATAGCCCTAGTGAGGTTTGCGAGTTCGAACCCGATAATGATTTATCTAGTGATGAACTTGCTTGTGCTAGTGAAAAATTATTACATGCCTTTAACAAATTGCAAAATGATTTCATTAATTTACAAAGCAAGCATGAAATTTTGAAATCCGATCATGAGTTGTTAGCATCTAAGTTTGAAACTATTTCTAATGAAAATGTGATCCTTAAAGAAAACAATGAAAAATTAAAATTGGATCATGTTTCTTTAACTTCAAACATTGCTAGTTTAACTCATGAAAGAGATAATGCCATGTTAGAAGTAAAGAACATATAAAATAATACTGCTTCTTTTACAAATGACTATTTATGTTCTACTTCTAAAAGTGCATATGTGCCTAAAAATGAAGACTTGAATCTTATGAAAAAATGTATTTCATCTTTAGATTCAACTTTGAAAATATGCATTGATAACCATAAGAAACTTATGGACAAGTGTGCTAAATCTAGTAAATCACCCATACACTATGCACACTTGTATAGCAAAGTTTACAAGTGCTCCATTTGTGGTCGTAAAGGCCATTTAGCTAAATTTTGCTATGATGCACAAAAACATAAGAATATTAATCCTTCTTGTGCATCTCATCAAGTTTCTTCATCACATGTACACACACATGCACCTATTTCTCATCATAAGCATGCTCTTGTGTATCATTGTGATTTTTGTGGTAGAGTTGGTCACTTAGCTAAGTTTTGTTTTGATTTACGCAAAGTTTCTAAATCGTAAAATATTTCAAGTAGACCAACATTATTTCAAAATATTTCTCATTTGCAAAATAATCTTAAAAGACCATCTTTATTTGCAAATGTTCCACGTGCACCTTTTAATGGTCAACATAAGCAAATGCTTCCTTTCCATTGTACATATTGCAATCGGAAGGGTCATTTGAGTGATTATTGCTATAACCGATCCCGTGCACCACATATGTCTAAGAGGGTTCATAACCCTAGGACTTTGAGCTTTAATGATAGGGGTCATGTCCCTAAACAAACCGGCACCAAGAATTACTTGGGTACCAAAACAAATTTGATTTTAAACCAAGAATTTTAGTATTTTTATTTTTCTTTGTCTTGGTTTTGAAAATTATGCTTTGAAATCTTTAATATATGAAAACAATTTTTAATTGATAAAATCTTTTGTTTACATGATTATTTGTTTTGTTTTGATGAGATGACTATGTTTATATAACCCTCCGGAGTTATTGGGTGTTTATTCCCAAATATTGTTTACCGGGTGCAAAACATATTTATATGGGTTGTTACTAGCTCAAGAGCTAGATATAATTGCCTCTCTTGATTTTTGAATCAATGATGATTTGATTTAACGTTTCTGGATTTAAACTTTGATTTATGATTTCAATTGGTTGATTTGTTTTCATTTGAAAACTTTTTACATGATTCTCATGTTTCTCTTCTTTTTATTTCATAAATCTATTTTATACATTGGCTTTTATGATATGAGACAATATTTTCATCTTGATATATTTATATATGTTCTCATTATCTCTTGAATGTGAGTGATTTTTGGCATATTATTTATGCTTGCTCACATGTTTGCCATGATCTTTTATTTCATATATTCTATATGGCTTTTTGATAGGGGGAGCTATTCCCTATATCTTCTTTGTACTCACCCATGCTTATTGATAGGGGGAGCTTTCGCTCTCTTCATACCTTTGTCCCCTTTTTGATGTTGTCAAAGGGGGAGAAATATTGTGAGTATAATCTTTCTTGTTTATATGCATGTGAATTATAAATTATATATTCATTTACTTCATGCATATGTTTCTTTTTGTAAAATGTTTGTCATCATCAAAAAGGGGGAGATTGTTGGCCTTCTTGTTTTGATGATGATTTACAAACAATTTACTACTAATGTTGTTTGTCTAGTGTTTGTGCATTCCTATGTTTTGTAGACAAATAACGTAGTTAGAGGATGGATGTAATAGCGCTTCAACGACGATATCAAATGGAGGTTGGCGGAATTATGGAGTGAAGCCTATACAATTCAAGTTCAAGATCCAAGTTTAGCTTCATCCGCAACGTGTACCAAGTTGAGCTCAATGAAGATCAAGATCAAGCTTGGGTAATTCAGTTTAGGATTTATATTATGTGTGTTAAGTACGTTAAGCTCAATATCTATACACACACATTTATTAGTTTCTTCGTATATATATATAGTTATCATATCCAAAAGGAGGTTGGCGGAATGTCGGTGAAGCATCGTACAATTCAAGTTCAATATCCAAGTTTAGCTTCATCCGCAACGTGTACCAAGTTGAGCTCAATGAAGATCAAGATCAAGCTTGGGTAATTCAGTTTAGGATTTATATTATGTGTGTTAAGTACGTTAAGCTCAATATCTATACACACACATTTATTGGTTTCTTCGTATATATATATAGTTATATAATACTTATATAGTATAATTATATTTTAAATATCATAGAAATTATATATATATATACTATTTATAATATATATATATATATATATATATACTATATATATAATATATATATATATAATATATATATATATATATATATAATATATTATACTAATAAGTTTTTGGTTTCTATGCATTATATTTAGTTTATAGACTTCAATAGTTTATACATGTTTTACTAAGTCTATAAAAACATTTCACAAAGTTTCAAAACTTGGTTATGTCAAACATCAAATTCAAGTATCTCATATTTTTATGTTTTGGACTATTTTGTAAAATATGATATTTTATTTGGGAGTCCTTTCTGGTAACATGTTTATTAATCATGTTCTAACAATCATTCCCCAAAGTTTTACATTTTTTTGGAATTTATTTAATATTTTTAAAAAGAGGTTTTAAAATCAGCAAATCAGTTTTATATATGTCAGTTTTCGTCGACCGACCGGTCGAGCCGCATTTGTTTTTTTTTGTTACTGTGCGACAGCAAGTCTGTCCGGTCGACCGGTGTGTCGACGCGAAAGCTCCATCGGTCGACCGCACCGGTCGACCGCGAAGTTCTCTGTTCGATTCCTCAGTTTGGGATTTGCATCGCTGGTCAACTGCGAATTTTTCGGCGCCGCGCTCCTTCAGTACTGTTTCACACGGCTAGTTTATTACCGTTGCGGGCTGTTTTGCTTTTGGCTTGGGGTTTTTGACTGAGATTTAGAAGAGGAATATAATACCCTATTGCTGTTCTTTTTCAACTAAGCCTAAGAAGTTTTTAAACAAGGGTTTTAAAAAGAGTTTAAGCTTGTTTAAGCTTGTTTAAGGATTTGGTTTAAAGCAGTTTTAGCTTTCACAAGTGGAGGAGATTATCTTATTGTTTGGGCCTCAAATCTCCATCTCTCCATCTTGGAAGTTTTCTAAACTCTACAGCTTTTACTTATAATTATTTGTTAATTATCATTTCTATTAAAGCTAGTTTTATATTGAGTTTAGATTTGATTTTATATTACTCATTGTTACACACACCCACATTGAGCTTTTAGTATTTTACATACATAGTATAGTTGGGTGGTGAGAGATTGTAACATTGAGTTGTGCTTAATTGTGTTCTCATCTATTGTAGAGAACAAATTCATATTTGTTACATTGTGAGTGTTGTAGGTTTTCGGTGAGCTAGAAAACCGAGTGTGTTGTGAAGTTTTTGGTGAACTAGAAAACCGAGTGTGAGGAGTGAACGTTGTTCGGTGAGCGTTGAAAACCGACATAGTGTGGTTGTAAACGTTATTCGGGTGAGCATAGAAAACCCGGTTGTGATAGTGGATTTCTCCTCGGGAGTGGGGAGCGGAGACGTAGGACGGAAGGTCCGAACTCCGTGATCATATTGCTTGTTTGAGTTTGTCTTTGGCGTATTTGTTTTTGCATTTATCTTATATCGCCAATTGTGCATTACTCATTTATCTCATCCACTATCTTGTTTAGATTATTTACCCTTGTGTTGTTTATTTATCCTTGCACATACTTGCCTATATCTCATTATTAGGATATATATTGTTGTTCATATTGCTTATCCTAGCTTACAAATATTGTTGTATTTCATACTTGCTAGGATAACTTATTAATTAATTTTAATTGGCATTTAAATCGGATTAGATTAGCATAAGACCCTAATCACCCCCCTATAGGGTCTAACAGACATTTGGAAAGTATTGTCCTAAGCTAAAAAAGAAGTACATGATGTACAAGAAGAAGAAGATGATGTATGCGAGATGGGATGAATCCGAACCAAATAATTCGGATAGTGATGATGAAGGCACCAAGATTGCACTTCATGATCCAAATGTTTCCTTCATGGCTCATGAAGATGAGGTACAATCTAAATCTGAAGATGAATCATTTTTTATGCAATGTGAGCTCGGAGCTGCTCTAGTAGAATTAAACTTTGAATTTAAGAAATTAAAAAGGGAACATTCTTCTTTTAAAAAGTTGCACAATTCGTATGATTCTAAATTTGAACAACTACAATCCTTTTTAAATAATGTCATTATGTTAAAAGATAAGATAACTAGAGATCTTGAGTTTGAAAACAAACAATTAAGATTTCAAATTAAATAATTAAAAATAAAAAATAAAATAAATCACGCTTCTACTAGTCATAATCATCACCACTTTAGAAGAACATGACATCATAGATCTCATGCTCCCACCTTCAAGAAAAAATTTGTTTGCACATATTGCATGAAATATTGTCATACTTCCACATATTGTAGGTTTAAAGATAATGTTTATTATTATGGGTTGATGTGGGTACGTAAGGGTATTAGGAATACTAACATCCAAGGACCTAAAGTTTGGGTTCCTAAAGGTTCTACAACTTGTTTACATGTAGGGATCTCACAGAAGACGTAGAGAGTTATAGTACCTTGATAGTGGTTGCTCATATCACATGACGGACAATAAGGACTTATTTGTAACCTTATCAAGGATAGATAGAGGTAATGTCTCCTTTGGTGGTGGTAAGAAAGGTAAAATTGTAGGTATTGGTAATATTAGTAAGATACATTCTCCCGTAATTGAGGATGTTTATTTAGTAAAAAGACTTAATCATAATCTCTTAAGTATTAGTCAACTTAGTAACAAAAGCTATGATGTTATTTTTAAACCGGATAAGTGTATTGTAAGTCTAAAAGATAAAGCTATTTTTGTTGCCCTTAGAAAATATAATGTATATATTTTTGAGGTGAATGAGCTTTTAGATCAAGATGTGAAGTGTCTTGCCGTGGTGGATGGAGATCCTTGGATTTGGCACAAAAGACTTGGACATACTCACATGAGATTAATCTCTAAGCTATCAAAGAAGAACTTAGTAAGAGGACTACCATGTCAAACATACATTAAAGATTCACAATATGAGGAATGTGCCAAAGGTAAACAAATCAAAAACTCTTTTAAATCCATAAATGAGGTATCCACCACTAAACCTTTACAATTGTTTCATCTTAATTTATTTGGTCCTATGCGTGTTACCTCATTAGAAGGAAAATATTATGTATTTGTTATTGTTGATGACTTTTCACATTTTACATGGGTTATATTTCTAGAAAATAAAGATGAATGTTTGAAGAATTTTCTCATTTTGTAAAAAGAGTTGAAAATGAAAAGGAGTTGAAAGTTATATAAATTAGAAGTGATTATGACGATGAATTTCAAAATAAACCTTTTAGTAATTTTTGTGACCATCATGGTATAACATATACATTTTTTGCTCCAAAAATATCATAACAAAATTGTGTTGTTAAACGAAAAAACCGAACCATACAAAAGATGGCACGTACTATGATTAATGCTTTTGATTTGCTAAAATAATTTTGGGCATAAGCTGTCAACACAGCTTGCTATGTTTTAAATCATGTTTTAATTAGACCTATTCTCAAAAAAACAGCTTATGAACTCTATTTTGGCAAAACCATCTAATATTAGTTATTTTTGGATTTTTGGTTGTAAATGTTTTATTTTGAATACTAAAGATCACCATGACAAGTTTGATTCAAAGATTGATATTGGTGTATTTTTGGGATATGTATCAAGGAGTAAGACTTATAGAGTTTTCAACAAACGAACATTCGTTGTTGAAGAATCTATAAGCGTTACTTTAGATAAAACTAATGATGGTTTGCTAGATAGTATGCCTAGGGATGATAATGATATTGAGGGAGGATTGGAACTCATGCAAATAAATGACAAACCCTCAACGGATGCACCAAAAGATGGGGAAGGGAACCTTGAACAAAATCTAGAGGAACTCCCCAAGACATGGAGATTTGCACCGGATCATCCCAATGAGCAAATTATAGGGAGTCCATTAAAAGGAGTTTTAACTCGCCAAAGGCTATGAGTGAGTATGGTAATGTAGCTTTGTTATCCCAAATTGAACCTAAATGTGTTGATGATGCTTTGAATGATGAATTTTGGTTCTTAGCTATGCATGATGAATTGAATAACTTTAAAAGAAATAACGTTTAGAAACTTGTTCCTAGACCTAAATATTTTCATATTATTAGAACAAAATAAGTTTTTAGAAATAAACTTGACGAATTTGATATAGTGACTAGAAATAAAGCTCATTTAGTTACCCAAAGATACAATCAAGAGGAGGACATAGATTATGATGAAACTTTTGCACCGGTTATAAGATTGGAGTCTATTAGGATGTTCTTAGCCTTTGCTAGTTTTAAAATTTTCATATTATTTCAAATGGATGTTAAAAGTACTTTCTTAAATGGTTTTATACAAGAAGAGGTGTATGTTGAGCAACCCCCCGGCTTTGTTGATCCACTATTTTCAAATCATGTTTACCGTGTACAAAAAGCCTTATATGGTTTAAAAAAAGCTCCTAGAGCTTGATATGCTCGCCTCTCAAGTTTTCTTGTTGATAATGATTTTTCAAAAGAAAAAATTAATAATACTCTATTTGTTAGAAAAAGGAAAAATAATTTTATTTTGGTTCAAATTTATGTTGATGATATTATTTTTGGTGCCACTAATGAATCTTTGTGCAACGATTTTTTTAAAGTTATGCAAGAACAAATTGAGATGAGCATGATGGGAGAGCTTATATTTTTCTCGGGCTCCAAGTCAAACAAATCAATGATGAGATTTTCATGTCATAAATCAAATATGTGAGAGAGTTGGTCAAGAAATTCGGAATGGAGAACTCTAAACATGCATCAACCCCTATGAGCACCACCATTAAGTTGGACTTGGATGAGAGTAGTGAGAAGGTAGACCAGAAGCTTTATCGAGGTATGATAGGTAGTTTACTTTATCTCATCGCTAATAGACCGGATATTATGTTTAGTGTTTGTGCATGTGCACGTTTTCAAGCTTCTCCCAGAAAATCTCATCTAATTACGGTTAAAAGAATTATTAAATATATAAATGACACTATAGAACTTGGTTTGTTTTATCCTAAGAACACTTCTTTTGATCTTTGTGATTATTATGATGCTAACTTTGCGGGATGTATGGTAGACTGTAAGAGTACGAGTGGAACATATCAACTTTTGGGTAACTCACTTGTTTCTTGGTCATCCAAGAAACAAAATTGTGTTGCCTTGTCCAATACGGAAGCAGAGTACATTGTCGTCGACTTGTGTTGTGCACAACTTTTATAGACAAAATAAAATTTAGTTGATTTTGATTTACACTTTCATGATATGAAATTTTTTTGTAATAACACTAGTGCAATTAATATTTCAAAAAACATTGTTTTGTATTCTAGAACCAAACATATAGATGTACGACATCACTTCTTATGTGATCATGTAGAAAGGAAAGATGTTTTCCTTGTTTACATTGACACAAAATCATAATTAGTGGACATATTTACCAAACCCCTTAGTGAAGAAGATTTTTATCGTATAAGAAATGAATTAGGCATGTGCATTCTTTAAATACTTGTTTTTATACCTTTTGCTTGCTATTGGTTTTAAGCTATCAATTTCATATCTACATGTTTTTATTATGATCTACATTATCAAAATATATTTAAACAAACAAGGATACTTAGAGGAGTTGTTGGGAGAGACCGGGGTCAATTGAGTGGGTTGGTAATAATGCCTAGGGAGAGGTCGTAAATCCAAACACTAAAGGAATATGACACGAATAGGCCAACACTTAGAGGAGTATCTTGTGAGTTTTAACACATGTATATTTTCTTATTTACCCCATTTTGATGTTGACAAAGTGGGAGAAAAATCTCTTAATTTGTGCACATAGATAGGGGGAGAGTCTTATAAATAGGGGAAACAACTATCTATAAGCTAAAATTTTATTCTATTCATGCTCTTGAATAACGATGGTTTGTCATCATCAAAAAGGGGGATATTGGTAGTTCTCTTATTTTGATAATGATTTGCAAACATCATTATTAGTGCTAATTACTTGATTGAGTGATATTGTGTAGATTGTATTTTGCCAAGTAAGATAGTACCGAAAATTAGAGGATTGGATGGAATATGAGCTACAACAATGATATCCAAGGAGGTGGAGACAAGTTGATAAAGAAAAGCTTTCAAGAACAACATATGCAAAAGAAGGTTCATCAACATTTAAACAAATATCAAGACCAAAATAATTGTATTCATATGTGTGAGCTATTTATATTTTTATTTTCTCTCTAGAGCTAAATGTAGACAAGTTATTAAGTAGATAATATTTAAAGTGATTCGGGTTCACACATACATACACTTATAAAAGCAATTTTTTAACCATTTTTAAAAAATGAGTAGTTTTTACAATTAAAAATGATTTTATAAAAATTCCTTTTATAACATGTTTATATTTATGTTTATAAGAATTTTGTAAAGTTTCATACTTTTTGGATTTTATTTACTATTTTTAAGGCACTTGAATTTTCATATCTGAACAGTGCATGTGCATGTTTATCAGTCGACTGATGCTTGTTAACAATCGAGCGATGAAACATGCTAGAAAGTGCATTTAGTTTTTGCTGAGTCGACTGATGAGCTATCAGTCAACTGATGCAGGTTTTTAGTCAACTGATGAGTTCATCAGTCGACTGATAGCAGATGAGCAGCCTGTAACGGTCGGCTCATCAGTCGACTAATGAACAGTATGAGTCAACTGATGGTACTGTTGACAGCTAGTTTTTGTTTGAGCGAAAAATATGGGATTTGGTGATTTGTTTGGGATTTGGACTACTGTTTGGGGCTTATATATATAACCCTTGACCCTGTTCAGTTTAATAATCAAGCAAGCAAAGAAAAATCCCTCGGTTTTGTTTCTAAAGTGTTCTTGAGCTCAAACTTTCAAATCTTCATTCTCAATTGTTTCTAAGTTTTTGGTTTCTCAATTCCACATCTCACAAAACCCTAATCTTGATTTGTTTATCTCTTAATCCTTGTAATAGGATTGTTGTGAGAGATTTTCTCTTATTTCATCTTGTGATTGTGCGGTAAGATTGATCTTGAGGAGATCATTGTGAGGGTTGTAAGGTATTGTGGGGAGATCATCGTGAAGAAGCTCCGGTTTCCAAATCGGGTATGATAGTTAAGTTACAATTAGGAGAGGTGGTCAGGGATGTAGCTCGGAGGACCGAACCCCGTGAACATATCGTCATATCATCTTGGATAACTATTCTCTAATTTTCCTCCTTATTTATTACCATAGCATTTAATTAGTGTCTTGTGTTGCATTGAATTTGATGAAGGATCGCTGTAATGGCACTCAAACACTAGAAGGGGGTTGAATAGTGTTTATAAAATCTAATGCGGAAACTTTAAATTTTAATAAAATAATATCACAAAGAGTAAGAAAGATCAAACCAATGTGTAGACAATCATAGAAAATTGCATACGCAAACACAAGGATTTATACTGGTTCGGTCCTCTAGACCTACATCCAGTCCCCAAGCCTCGCTTGAGATTTCTCCACTATTTCCACTTGCAAAACCGCAAGCACTTGCAACCCGCAAGCAAACAGTACAACATTAACAATCTTCAATTGCCAATGCCACAACAATCTCTTCTTCCAAGAGATTATCAAACTGAAACAAAATGGTACAACTCTTTCTCTTCCTATAAGCCTTGATGTGTAGATGTGAGTGACTTACAATAGGCTATAGGAATGGTTTTTGTTCTAGAGTAATGGAGTTTTAATCAAGAACAAAACTGAAAATAACACTCAGTTTTTCTCTTCAAAAATGGAGTTAAGAACTATCAATTTTCAGAACTTAACACCTATTTATAGGTATAATTTTCGTTCAAAAATATTCAAAAATAACTGCCAAAAACGTTCACAAAACGTTCATGTTATTTGAAAAATATAGCTGTTGGAAGCACTGTCTGGTCGACCAGATTGAGGCCTGGTCGACCAGATGAGGCCTGGTCGACCAGACAGGCCGAGTCTGGAGCCTCTGGTCGACCAGGTCCATATCTGGTCGACCAGATAGAGATTTTTCTGAATCTCTGTTTCTGGTTCAGTCATATCTGGTCGACCAGATATTTCTTTGGTCGGCCAGAAACTATGTTATACAAAGTTTCAATAATTTAATAAGTTATTCATTTGTTGATTATACTTAGGATTATACTTAGAATATTTTCTATGATCTTCTAAGTGAGTAGTGTGTATTGTGTGTGTGATCAAGGCTTGTACAAAGATTCTAAAAGAAAAGACAAAATTACATCACTCTTGTAAAGTATATTTTATTCTTGAAGCGCGAAGTGACTTGATTAACTTTATCTTTTTGATCTTTGAAATCTTGTCTTTGATATAGCCTTAATATCTTGATTGTTGCTTTGAGATGTATACCTTGAATCTGTAGTAAAATATGTTAGATAAACAATTATTTGTTATCATCAAAATACAAGAGATATTGTAACATCAACCATGTTCCCAACAATCTCCCCCTTTTTGATGATGACAAATAATATTGAAAATTTTTAATTAAACATACTTACTCCCCCTGCAACAATGCATACATGTTAATTTAACACAAAAAAAATTGCACTTATTAGTAATCCTAATATTGTATAACAATGCATACATGTCAATATTTCAATATTGCAATAGTTGTCAATATTTCAATATTCTAATATATCTCCCCCTTTGTCATTAACAAAAAGAAGAATAGAAAGGGAGATAATAATAAATAATGAAACAATTAATACATTTCTTCAATACAACCTAATATTTCTTCAACATGACCTAAAACTTCAAATAAATCTTCTAGATTATGCACATAGTCCATTACATCTCCCATCCAAATAGGAAGACATAAGCTTGCAATGAAAATTATGTTTTCTATGGGAGTCATATTGAATGTATTGTGTTGTTTAAGAAGAAATATTTCTTTATTTATAACCATGGAAGTAGTTATTAGAGACTAACCATCAAGTAGTTATTTAAGAATTGGTTAGAATAACTAAAATATGAGTTCAAAAATTTATGAAACATTTTTCTTATGTTAACCAAGATAAATAACAAGAATATTTGCTAAAATAAAATTCATTAAGCAAAAGCAAACATACTTGTTCATTAATAACTAGCAAAAGCAAACATATCAAACATATTATTAATAAGAGTTTTAGAGTTCATACCGACCGTTCCAATTCCTACCACTTGACCCTTGTTGTTGTCATCGAAGGTAACGGTTCCTCCATCTTTAAGTTGTATGGAAGAGAATAAGTCCTTATTCCCGGTCATGTGATTGGAACAGCCACTATCTAAAATCCATTTTTCCTTTTTATTAGGTACCTGCAAAATAAAAGAAATATGTTTTGGTACCCTTTAACTTTTAGGTCCATGAGATTAGCATTTAGGAAACCAAACCCAATAAGAATTTGGTTTACCTACATTGTATGAAAGATAGTTTTTAGAATCACAAATATCCTTTTTGTAATTTGATAAGTATATCTTTCTATCACTTAAACATGCATTTTTAGGAACCCAAATGTAGTTGGATTTTAAAATATTCTTACATGCAACTTTCTTCATATGCATTTTTCTATTATTATGTGAAAATACCTTAGAACTAGCATGCATAGATGTATCACTATGTGCATGATAATTACTTTTCACAAATTTAGAATATAAATAAGCATGATTTTTATTTTGCATAGAAGAGTATATTTTCTCATTACTAGAGTTAGAATTATATCCTAATCCTTGTTTACTATTAGCAGGTAATTGATAATAAAGTAGATTATCTAGATTCTCTTTTCCTTTGTTAAATTTACCTACATTCATTGATATAGTTTCATATTTGGTTTTAAGACTTTTAACATTATCATCCAAATTTGAAATACGAACTTTAAAGAAATCACATTCTTTTTTAAGAAGTTGATTGTTACTAGATAACTTGTAATTTTCAGAAAATAACTCTTTATTCTTCTCTTTAAGATCTTCTATTTGTGAAGCATAAGGAGAGACTAAAGTGTTATTCAAATTTTCATTTTCATTTTTTAATATTTTAAAAGAAGAATTTAGTTGCTTGTATTTCAAAAATAATTCATTAATTGCGTTCCTTCAATTGGTATCAGAGAAGGTTAAATTCTTCTACAATTGGTGATAATGTTATCTGATGATGATCAAATGAATCTGAAGAATTTAGTTGCTTGTATTTTCAAAAATAATTCGTTAAATTCTTCTTTTAATATTTTAAAAGAAGAATTTAGTTGCTTGTATTTTCATTTTTTAATATTTTAAAAGAAAAATTTAGTTGCTTGTATTTCAATAGTGTTTGATTTCATAAACACTATTCAACCCCCCTTCTAGTGTTTGAGTGCCATTGCAGCGATCTTTCAATTGGTATCAGAGAAGGTTGATCAAGGATAACAATGGCTACATCATCTACATCACAGTTCAAGGAAGGACATTCTACTCAAAGACCACCACTTTTCGATGGTTCCAACTACAACTACTGGAAGTGTAGGATGAAGATCTACCTTCAATCGATAGGATTCGATCTCTGGAACATAGTGGAGTCTGATTACAACAAGCCTACTACTCCATACTCTAAATGGACGTTGGTGGAAAGGACAAATGCGAATCTTGACGCCAAGGCAATGAATGCATTGTTTTGCGTAATGGATAAGAATGAATTCAACCGCGTGTCTACTTCCAACACAGCAAATCAAATCTGGCACACACTTGAGGTAACCCACGAAGGAACTTCTAAGGTTAAAGACTCAAAAATTTCTATTTTAGTGCACAGGTTTGAAATGTTCAAGATGAACGACAACGAGACAATTGGTGAAATGTTCACAAGGTTCACCGACATCATCAACTCCCTAATTGCGTTAGGAAAGGTTTATACACAAGTGGAGAAGGTTAGAAAAATCCTCCGGGCTCTTACTTCGGATTGGGAGAAGAAGACTACCGCGATAGAGGAAGCCAACGACCTCTCCACATTGACAGTAGAAAATTTGATAGGGAATTTGATGGCATACGAGGTGCAACTTGAAGATCGGAAAAAGGATAATGAAGATAAGAACAAGAAGGTTCTTGCTTTCCAAGCATCTACTGATGATGAGGATTCCGATGACGAAGAAGAGTTTGAAATAATCACACGCAAATTCAGAAAATTATTGAAGAAAGGTAAGTTCTCTTCTAGTAAATTCAAAGATACTAACAAAGTCACTTGTTTTGGTTGTAATAAGCCAGAACACTACAAGAAAGATTGTCCCCTACAACAAAAGTAAGTAATCATGATGAGTTACTTGACCATCATCAGATTCATTTGCCATAAAGCACATATTCGCTTGATGATCTTCTTTTTCCTCTTCTTCATCTAAAGATGACTGGTCACTATCATCCCTTGTTATCGACAAAGCCTTCTTCTTTTTGTTCTTCACTTGTTCATTCTTGTTCTTTGTGAACCCGTTGAAATTGTTAGAAGACTTCGACTTTAACTTTTGTTGTAGGGGACAATCTTTCTTGTAGTGTCCTGGCTTATTACAACCAAAACAAGTGACTTTGTTAGTATCTTTGAATTTACTAGAAGAGAACTTACCTTTCTTCAAGAATTTTCTGAATTTGCGTGTGATTATTTCAAACTCTTCTTCGTCATCGGAATCCTCATCATCAGTAGATGCTTGGAAAGCAAGAACCTTCTTTTTCTTATCTTCATTATCCTTTTTCCGATCTTCAAGTTGCACCTCGTATGCCATCAAATTCCCTATCAAATTTTCTACTGTCAATGTGGAGAGGTCGTTGGCTTCCTCTATCGCGGTAGTCTTCTTCTCCCAATCTAAAGTAAGAGCCCAGAGGATTTTTCTAACCATCTCCACTTGTGTATAGACCTTTCCTAACGCAATTAGGAAGTTGATGATGTCGGTGAACCTTGTGAACATTTCACCAATTGTCTCGTTGTCGTTCATCTTGAACATTTCAAACCTGTGCACTAAAACAGAAATTTTTGAGTCTTTAACCTTAGAAGTTCCTTCGTGGGTTACCTCAAGTGTGTGCCAGATTTGATTTGCGGTGTTGGAAGTAGACATGCGGTTGAATTCATTCTTATCCATTGTGCAAAACAATGCATTCATTGCCTTGGCGTCAAGATTTGCATTTGTCCTTTCCACCAACGTCCATTCAGAGTATTGAGTAGTAGGCTTGTTTTAATCAGACTCCACTATGTTCCAGAGATCGAATCCTATCGATTGAAGGTAGATCTTCATCCTACACTTCCAGTAGTTGTAGTTGGAACCATCGAAAAGTGGTGGTCTTTGAGTAGAATGTCCTTCCTTGAACTGTGATGTAGATGATGTAGCCATTGTTATCCTTGATCAACCTGCTCTGATATCAATTGAAGGATCGCTGCAATGGCACTCAAACACTAGAAGGGGGGTTGAATAGTGTTTATGAAATCTAATGCGGAAACTTTAAATTTCAATAAAATAATATCACAAAGAGTAAGAAAGATCAAACCAATGTGTAGACAATCATAGAAAATTACATACGCAAACACAAGGATTTATACTGGTGTTCGCGGGAAAATTCGTTGCTTTATTTGTTATTGATTCCATTGTCATCTTGAGTTACAACTTTTTGAGTTACAAAAGATCCGGTCTTTTTATAAGATCCGGTTACAATGAAAATCAAAGAAAAATAAAAAGATTACAACTTTTCTCCTTCTGTGTCGAACGAATCGCGAGCTCCTGTTTTGCGGTCGCTCGCTTTGTGGGTTCTTTGCCTGCGCCGGGGTTGTTTGCCGTGGACCACCGCGAGATCTAGATCCGGTCGGATCTACGCAGTACAACGGGTATTATTTCACCAAGGAAATAATAGCCGGGGAGGATTGTTTCACTAAGGAAACAATCGTCCAAGTCTCGGGATCTAAGACCAAGCTTAGATCCGGAGTGTAGCAACGTAGATCTGAGATCCTGTCCTCTCGAACTCCTGCCTTATTTGGCGTTGATGATCGTCGAGCACCAGATCTGGATGTGCAAGTCCTCGAAGTCCCAAAGCTTGAATCTTGTTAAGTTCTGAGTCTTGAGTTCAGCAGGGCTTCGCCTCTCTCCAAAATTTCCAACCCTCTCAAATGAACAAGGGGGTGGCCTATTTATAGGCTACCCTCACTGTGCCTTGGGCACAGTGTGGCCGGCCACCTAGGTGTTTGTCGTTTTGCCTCTTTGTGCCCGTTTTCCGGTTCTGCGGTTGAT
>NC_033794.1:84213894-84237667 GCF_001876935.1 Asparagus officinalis | reverse complement strand
CTCTCCAAATTTTCCAACCTTTGAACAAATGAACCAAGGGGGCCTATTTATAGGCTCCCTTTACTGTGCCCGCGAAATGACAACTGTCGGCCACCTCTGGGTGGCCGCGAAATGACAACTGTCGGCCACCTCTGGGTGGCCGCGAAATGACAACTGTCGGCCACCTCTGGGTGGCCGCGAAATGACAACTGTCGGCCACCTCTGGGTGGCCGCGAAATGACAACTGTCGGCCACCTCTGGGTGGCCGCGAAATGACAACTGTCGGCCACCTCTGGGTGGCCGCGAAATGACAACTGTCGGCCACCTCTGGGTGGCCGCGAAATGACAACTGTCGGCCACCTCTGGGTGGCCGCGAAATGACAACTGTCGGCCACCTCTGGGTGTTGTTGTTTTTGCCGTTTTTTCCGGTCTCGTGATTCGGTTGATTTAGATCCCGATTTGGCAGTAAATCTGATTCCTGATTTGGCAGTAAATCTGGATCCTGATTAGGCAGTAAATCTGATTCCTGATTTGGCAGTAAATCTGGATCCTGATTAGGCAGTAAATCTGGATCCTGATTAGGCAGTAAATCTGATTCCTGATTTGGCAGTAAATCTGGATCCTGATTAGGCAGTAAATCAGAGAGAGATGATTCGGCTGATTTGGCAGTAAATTCTGGATCCTGTTTAAGGCAGTAAATCTGATTCCTGTTTTTAGCAGTAAATCTGGATCTGATTAGGCAGTAAATCTGGATCCTGATTAGCAGTTAAATCTGATTCCATGATTTGCAGTACATCGCGATTCCTGATTAGGCAGTAAATCCGGATTCGCTGATTTTGGGCAGTAAACTCTGGATGCCTGATTAGGGCAGTAAATCCGCTTTCTGAGGTTCGAGGTCTGAAACTGATCTTGATTCGATCGTGATTCGTCCGAGTTTGTCCCATTGGTTGATCACTCGTTGACTCTTTAACACTTGGCTTGATTCCGCAAATGCGAACGGATGTATTCGCGTATTGCTTGCGGTGCGATTCGCTCGATCTCGTGCGGGGCCTCGTTGGTTCGTCGGTTTGTGACGAGCTGTGCTAAGGGACCTATAAGCAATTTTATATGCCTACAACTGGTTCGGTCCTCCAGACCTACATCTAGTCCCCAAGCCTCGCTTAAGATTTCTCCACTATTTCCACTTGCAAAACCCCAAGGACTTGCAACCCGCAAGAAAACAGTACAACCTTGACAATCTTCAATTGCCAATGCCACAACAATCTCTTCTTTCAAGAGATTATCAAACTGAAACAAAATGGTACAACTCTTTCTCTTCCTATAAGCCTTGATGTGTAGATGTGAGTGACTTACAATAGGCTATAGGAATGGTTTTTGTTCTAGAGTAATGGAGTTTTAATCAAGAACAAAACTGAAAATAACACTCAGTTTTTTTCTTCAAAAATGGAGTTAAGAACTCAAGAAAAACTCAAGTTTATAGAAAGGAATCTTATAATTTAATTTCAGAACTTAACACCTATTTATAGGCACAAGTTTAGTTCAAAATATTTCAAAAATAACTGCCAAAACGTTCATAAAACGTTCATGTTATTTTGAAAAAAATGTCAGTTAGAAAGACTGTCTGGTCGACCAGATTGAGGCCTGGTCGACCAGATTGAGGCCGAGTCTGGAGCCTCTGGTCGACCAGGTCCATATCTGGTCAACCAGACAGAGATTTTTCTGAATCTCTGTTTCTGGTTCAGTCATATCTGGTCGATCAGATATTTCTTTGGTCGGCCAGAAACTATGTTATACATAGTTTCAATAATTTAATAAGTTATTCATTTGTTGATTATACTTAGGATTATACTTAGAATATTTTCTATGATCTTCTAAGTGAGTAGTGTGTGTTGTGTGTGTGATCAAGGCTTGTACAAAGATTCTAAAAGAAAAGACAAAATTACATCACTCTTGTAAAGTATATTTTCTTCTTGAAGCGCGAAGTGACTTGATTAACTTTATCTTTTTGATCTTTGAAATCTTGTCTTTGATATAGCCTTAATATCTTGATTGTTGCTTTGAGATGTATATCTTGAATTTGCAGTAAAATATGTTAGATAAACAATGATTTGTTATCATCAAAATACAAGAGATATTGTAACATCAACCATGTTCCCAACATTTGATTTATTGCATATTTATTGTGTTATTATCCTATTCAACCCCCTCTAGGGTAATTTTAGCTCATCCTTCTAGAGCACAGCGAGACATCTCATCGCTTACTTCTCATAACACAGTTAAGAAGTTGGAGGGCCGCAACAAACACTCATGCCCCCCGCCTCATCGTGAACAGCATCGCCATCCTCATCACGAGGCCATTGATGTGATTCCTGGTCCAAGCTACTTTAGGGAGTACGCCAAGGGAGTCTGCCTCAGTCATCTCAGCCTCTATTTGGGGAAAGTCACGGCGGAGATGCTTCACGGGCCTAACAGGTGACTCTTCCTGCGGGTCAGCCAAAGAAGCGGTCTGCACCATCACTGATTCTGTTGTCCCTAAGATAAGGGCTGAAGCCCTCTCCTGGTCCTTGGTAGAAGGAAGCACGACGGGCACATTGACAACCTACAAGACCAAGTTGTTAAGTAGATGATCGACACGACGAGAGCCTACATACGCATTGATCTGATCAAGTGCATCTTTCTCGGTATCGAGCAAGTCACCTTCCATGAGTACCTCACTCCTTACTTTAGGCTAGTTCGAGTAGCCCAACTCCAGGTTGTCCCCCATAACCCAGAAAAACTTCTCCTTCCAGTCCTTGTGCGAGTCAGGAAGGCTGGTGATGAGCCTGAACTTCCACACCATTTGAAAATGGAAGTGGGGTTTAGTCTTGTTCACCTTCACAGTCACCAACTGGCCCAAGACCTGCAAGGATGAATTTATTTCCAACCAATGGTAGACCACGACGAACCCCACCAAAGTGGCGATGACGTTCGACTTCATTTGGGCCGACGATAGCCCTAGCAACGTGAACACTTGCTGGTGGAAGGGGTGCAGGGGAAGCCGCATGCCACACTCCAGATGCCTCAGGTAGAGCGGACCTCGATCAGACCTGTGATCGTAAACTACCTCCGACCTCATCGTGGCCATCAGTTCATAATCTCTGGGGATATTGAATCTCCCATGGAGAGTTCTTTACTATGATTGAGTCACCTTTGAATAGAATTTTGCCAGAAGAGATGAGTGAGAAAGATTTTAAGATCTCAAAGGAAGTTCACAAGACAATAAGTGCTACCCTATGGCTCCAGTTCTATATATAGGCAACTGAATCCACAACTGACAGAATCTGAACCGCCGAATCGAATTATGGCCAACGACTGAGATTAATTCTCAGAATCTGAAGCAACACTTTAAGGATCAAGGTGTAGCCCACTCTCCTCGAATAGCCCGTAATTAGCTATGAAAAGCGGAGCTGTGGTAGTCCAAAAGAATGTGCAATGACATCATCCACGTAAATCTAACATGACATTTTAGTTCCCTCATTTAATGCCCACCCATGTTCGTCCGAAGCTTCTCATTTCACTCAGACCTGGTCAAACCAACTCCAAGTGAAAGGGGTTAATTGTTATGGTATTTTCAGTCACCAAAGTATGGCCCTTTTCCAGCTATGAACAAGTGTCCCCCTGCATGTATCGTTCAATCAAAATTGATGGTCAAAGAGCCATGGATCCTGACGTAGCCAACCTGTCGAGTTGACATCTCCTTATGTCAGCACGAAAGGCAGTACTTGTCAATCCTTTTGTTGAATACGACTCGCAACGAGCCTACTTGACCAGTTATTCGACGCCTCACGAGGTCGACTCGAAAGGCGTTACCTCTCGGCGAAGCTATAGGACGACTTCAGCCTTGAGCCTCTCCTACTGACAGCACGTCGGTGTTGTATTTAATGTTTGGCAGGCGTATCATACCTCTAGCCCTGATAGTCTTTATGACTCATCAGACTACGTCAGCACCGCCATGCCTCAGATTGCTTCATATTTAATGCTGAGGTGATCTCTCCTCTACGTGCCAATCAACACGTGTAAAGTAGGTGTTGACATAGCCGCCAGCCTATATTTCTCCACCGTCTTCCTGTGTTTGGCCGAAGTGTCCATTTTACCCTTCCATCACCTCTATAAATGGAGGTACTATTCTTCCTTTCAAAAGGATCTGGATTCTAATTTCCGGGATCTAGATTCTGACTTTTGGCATTTTGAATTTTGACTTTTAGAATATTTGTTAGATATACTATACTACACACAAGAACTCTCCCAGTTCTTTATTTTCCCACTGAAGCTCACCAGCTGACTTAATCGTTGGAGGTACAACAGGGAAACTAAGCCACGTCCTCTCACGAGTTTCTACTTTGTGTAGGCTGAAAGCTACTCTACTCAAGACTAGATATTCAAAGAAGTGAATGGCCCCTCATTAATCTCACCTACGAAATATTCGACTGTTTGGTTAACCATCATCAACAAGTACTAACAATTCCATTTTATTTATAATTCTCTTCAACTCCTAAGATTAGGAACTTGCCAACTTGATCAAATCGGATGCTTTGATACTTTTATCAAGTTCCTCTTTAACTTCTATCTATATTTTTAAACTATTCAAGAATATTCTAATATATGATAAGAATGCATAAATATATCAATATATAAATGCATCATAAATGAATGCTATAAAATAAGAATATTTAATTATTGCTTTAACATTTAAAGGATCACATACGTCTAAATTTATGAAGTCAAGAGTACTTAAAGCTTTAGCGCTGTTCTGAAAAAATAGTTTGGTCATCTTGTCTCTTAGACAATATTTACAAGTTGAGAAATATCCTAATTTTAGAAAATTCAAAGGACTATCTTTTATCCACTTGTTGATCTTATCAACATTAACACGACCTGACATTGTGTGCCAAAATTAAGTTAGATTATCTTGATCCAATATATATTTAAGAGATTTACCAATTCTAATAATATTACATAAGAGTTAAGGGTGGTAATTATAAAATAGAAACGGTTTTAATTTCATAATTGTCAATAAAGAAATTTATAAACCTTTAGTAGAAGTTCTATTTTACAATAAAATAGAAAATCACTAGCATAAAGTTTAGAAAATAGAAATCAAATTTCTTTTAACTTTAAGAAACATTAAGACAACATTTAAGTTTCATTTCATGCCCTTTACTTAAAACTAGAAAAAAAATTCTTAATTATAATGCTGAAACTAAAGCTTTTATTTCTATTATCAAAGTTAATCTTTCCATCTTCAAGCTAATATTTTTCTTGTACTCTTATAGCAATTTATAAGTACGTAAAGATAAACTAGTATCAATACATCATACATAAAGAATCACTCAGATCAGCAGTCTCTACTAACCAATGAGGTGGAATATATTAAAAAAGACATTACTTTTTTAAGTGATGTAATACAACATCTGCAATTTCTTTTCATCTAGTGACTTTTATTATTTAAAGGGAAAATTGCTTGGAGGAAGCAAATTAAATTGGGTGATGCATCCCAACCCCAAGCCCAAAGACCATAACTAAAAAGCCCTAAATTTGAAAAAAAAGTGCAACCAAACCCCAAACCCACTGCCCAAGAAAATAATTCCCAAATTACCCTTCTTCCCAATTTAAAACCAATCCCTTTCCTCTTAATCTGGCCCAAGACCCCCCCCTCCCCCACCACCGTCGACTGCGACGAGATGAAGAACCCGCCCGCCGCCGCCGCCGCCTGGCACCCGCCCTCCTCCAGTTCGTTGGTGCTGGACGACGAGGACGAGGACGATGACGTGGTCTGTTCAGTGCTGTGCTCTGCTCTATGCATTTAGAGCTCATCCTCTCACCAAAGAACTAATTAGTTTTTTTAGCAAAAATACATAAAATCAGGAATTGTTTTTTTTTTCAAAAGAGAGTTGAGCTAATTCATCGATGATGAGGTATTCATACAGAGACTTACAAAAGAGTTGATGGGTAGTTGATGCCGGGGAACAAGCTCATATCTCGAGATGAAGGCCTCCATTGTGATTTCACTTGCTTGTTGTATACTCTGTTAAACAACAAACTGGGTGAAGAGAAAGTGAAGGGGATTGTGGAGGATGATGTTGATATCGAGCGGGAGTTTGTTTGTGATGCTTTGCCGATTGCTTTGGTTGGAATGAATGGGGATCTGATGAGCGAATATATTGAATTTTGGCGGATCGCTTGTTAGGGGCTTTGGTTATTGTCTGTACATCTTCATATACATATTTGCAGTTGCATATCTTGGTTGAGTAGATAATCATAAGGTTTAAACACTTATATTGACACATGTAGCTTTTGTTTTCTGTGAATTATTGTTGACTATACTAAGTAGTTCTTCATTTGACTCTTTTTGTTTGTAAATTAGGTTGTTTGTAAAGAGACAGTGGCTGAGAAAAGAAACGGTGGCTGAGATGGGTAAGATCATCGTCGGCAGTGGCGCCGGTGGCCGAGCGTGGGTCCCGGGAACTGCCACGTGTGCAACTTATCTAAGGTGTCAAGTTTATCATTCGACGATGGAGAGCAAGTGGGACCTCGCCGCAGTTCTGATTGCTCCGAGAATAGTACCGCCATCATCACGTCCCAGATGGAGAGCGAGTGGGCTCTCATGTTGATGATGATGATGAGAAAGAGAACAAAAGATGGTTTTTTGGGGAGAGAACATAGGATTTGTACCTAATTCAGTGCACCCAAAAAAGAAGAAGAAGAAGAAGAGAGAAATTTGTTTGCTTTAAATTCGAGTTTTGAGTTCATTGTTTGTATTGTACATTGCTGTAGATTGGTTCTACGAAGGAAATAGGATGGTGGGTTGGGATTGTAACTTCTTGATGTATTTTTGTTTGATGGGTTGAAATCCATTGTAAGGATGATTTTGATCCAATTAGAGTTCAATTTAGGAGTATTGTTATGTTTCTTAGTTATTCAAGGTTAAATGAGAAAATGAGGGAACATATATGTATCACAATTAACCGTAAATATGACAAATAAGCATATCATGTGATATTTCAATATTATATGTAACAATTCAATCTTACATGTGACAGTTCTACCTTATATGTGATATTTAGATCTGATTTGTGATATTTGGGTGTTGTATGTGATATTTGGGTGTTGCTTGTGACATTTGTTGTTTATACGTGATATTTGGGTGTTATATGTGATATTTGGATGTTTCTTGTGACATTTGTTGTTTATACGTGAGATTTGGGTGTTGTATGTGATATTTGGGTGTTGCTTATGATATTTATTATTTATACGTGACACATTCACTATCAATAAATTACAGCCAAATAGCACAAATTACAGCCATGTGTCACGTATAAATAACAAATATCACAAGCAACACCTAAATATCATATACAATAGATATAAGTCACATCTAATAGAGTCACTCCACATGTGACAAATAAGCATATCATGTGATATTTCAATGTTATATGGGTTGTATGTGATATAATTACATCTAATATAGTCATATAAGTCACATCTAATATAGTCATTCCACATGTGACTAACAAGCATATCATGAGACAAATAATCACATGTGGAATGACTCTATTAGATCTAAATATCACATACAAATAAGCACATTTATTGTTTATACGTGATATTTGGGTGTTATATGTGATATTTGGGTGTTGTATGTGATATTTGGGTGTTGCTTGTAACATTTGTTATTTATGTGTGATATTTGGATGTTGCTTGTGATATTTGTTGTTTATACGTGACATTTGGGTGTTGTATGTGATATTTGGGTGTTGTATGTGATATTTGGGTGTTGCTTGTGATATTTGTTGTTTATACGTGACATCTGGGTATTGTATGTGATATTTGGGTGTTGTATGTGATATTTAGGTGTTGCTTGTGACGTTTGTTGTTTATACGTGACACATTTGTTGTATAAACAATAAATGTCACAAGCAACACCCAAATGGGTATTGTATGTGATATTTACCTGTAATTTGTTGATAGTGAGTGTGTTTATTTGTCACATAGCTGTAATTTATTTATACATGACACATGACTGTAATTTGTTGTATGTGATATTTAGATCTAATAGAGTCATTCCACATGTGATTATTTGTCACATGATATGCTTGTTAGTCACATGTGGAATGACTATATTAGATGTGACTTATATGACTATATTAGATGTGAATTATATCACATACAACCCATAATATAACATTGAAATATCACATGATATATATGCTTATTTGTCACATGTGGAATGACTCTATTAGATGTGACTTATATCTATTGTATATGATATTTAGGTGTTGCTTGAGATATTTGTTATTTATACGTGACACATGGCTGTAATTTGTGCTATTTGGCTGTAATTTATTGATAGTGAATGTGTCACGTATAAATAATAAATATCATAAGCAACACCCAAATATCACATACAACACCCAAATGTCACGTATAAACAACAAATGTTATAAGAAACACCCAAATATCACATATAACACCCAAATATCACGTATAAACAACAAATATCACAAGCAACATCCAAATATCACATACAACACCCAAATATCACAAATCAGATCTAAATATCACAAATAAGGTAGAACTGTCACATGTAAGATTGAATTGTCACATATAATATTGAAATATCACATGATATGCTTAACATGTAAGATTGAATTGTCACATATAATATTGAAATATCACATGATATGCTTATTTGTCATATTTACGGTTAATTGTGATACATATATAATATCACATGATATGCTTATTTGTCATATTTACGGTTAATTGTGATACATATATGTTCCCTCATTTTCTTATTTAACCTTGAATAACTAAGAAACATAACAATACTCCTAAATTGAACTCTAATTGGATCAAAATCATCCTTACAATGGATTTCAACCCATCAAACAAAAATACATCAAGAAGTTACAATCCCAACCCACCATCCTATTTCCTTCGTAGAACCAATCTACAGCAATGTACAATACAAACAATGAACTCAAAACTCGAATTTAAAGCAAACAAATTTCTCTCTTCTTCTTCTTCTTTTTTGGGTGCACTGAATTAGGTACAAATCCTATGTTCTCTCCCCAAAAAACCATCTTTTGTTCTCTTTCTCATCATCATCATCAACATGAGAGCCCACTCGCTCTCCATCTGGGACGTGATGATGGCGGTACTATTCTCAGAGCAATCAGAACTGCGGCGAGGTCCCACTTGCTCTCCATCGTCGGATGATAAACTTGACACCTTAGATAAGTTGCACACGTGGCAGTTCCCGGGACCCACGCTCGGCCACCGGCGCCACCGTCGACGATGATCTTACCCATCTCAGCCACCATTTCTTTTCTCAGCCACTGTCTCTTTACAAACAACCTAATTTACAAACAAAAAGAGTCAAATGAAGAACTACTTAGTATAGTCAACAATAATTCACAGAAAACAAAAGCTACATGTGTCAATATAAGTGTTTAAACCTTATGATTATCTACTCAAACAAGATATCCAACTGCAAATATGTATATGAAGATGTACAAACAATAACCAAAGCCCCTAACAAGCGATCCGCCAAAATTCAATATATTCGCTCATCAGATCCCCATTCATTCCAACCAAAGCAATCGGCAAAGCATCACAAACAAACTCCCGTTCGATATCAACATCATCCTCCACAATCCCCTTCACTTTATCTTCACCCAGTTTGTTGTTTAACAAAGTATTCAACAAGCAAGTGAAATCACAATGGAGGCCTTCATCTCGAGATATGAGCTTGTTCCCTGGCATCAACTACCCATCAACTCTTTTGTAAGTCTCTGTATGAATACCTCATCATCGATGAATTAGCTCAACTCTCTTTTGAAAAAAAAAACAATTCCTGATTTTATGTATTTTTGCTAACAAACTAATTAGTTCTTTGGTGAGAGGATGAGCTCTGAATGCACAGAGCAGAGCTCAGCACTGAACATGAGCTACCCACACATGTCCTTCCTTCAAATGCTCAGTGGCATGAAGTGATCCGAAGAGGAACAAGATGAAGAAGCAGAGGAAGACAAAAAAGGAGCTCCATTTCTTTAACGGTGAGTTTTATGGCAGGTTGATCAAGCGTCTGTCGTCGCCGGGGCCATCGACTTCGTGGTTTTAAATTGGGAAGAAGGGTAATTTGGGAATTATTTTCTTGGGCAGTGGGTTTGGGGTTTGGTTGCATTTTTTTTTCAAATTTAGGGCTTTTTAGTTATGGTCTTTGGGCTTGGGGTGAGGATGCATCACCCAATTTAATTTGCTTCCTCCAAGCAATTTTCCCTTATTTAAATATTTGCTTTATGTTCAGAAACTTATTTTCTTTTTTAGATTTCTCTCTTAGGAAAACTTTCTTTTCTTAATGCTAGACAATTCAATTCGATATTCACTACTATGGTTTTAACCTGCTTCATAATAGTCTTTTTCCTTTCTCAACAAATTATTTAGTTCTAATAAAGTGATAATTAGATCTTAAAGTCTAAAATATTCACTTTAAACTAACTAGGGATAAAGATTTGAAAGTAAAAAATCACATCAACATTTGACTTTGATCTCAACTTCCAACAAATCTAATTTTTTAATATATATAAAAACATCTTATAAAAATATATAAGTGTATTCATCTTATGAACACCACTTTTATCATTATTATATTTTAAGCAGGATTATGACTGATGATCTTTATCATTAGTTACATCTGGTTTAGCGGGTATATCACATTAGACAATCACAAACCAAATTTTTAGCATTAAGAAATTAAAAAAATTTCTTTTCCAATCCAATAGTTTGGCTATTCAATTAATAATTATTCAATAACATAAAAATGTCAAAATTTAGTCATTATGTATAAGCATAATATATAACACAAATATCTCAAATAATTATTTTATTGTTGCACAATAATTATTAGGGATATTTTAAGTAATGACTTCACATTTAACATTTCTCTTATTTATTTAAATATGAATAGGAAATCTAAGCTTAATTATAAACCTCCTGATTTTTAAGATCGAATATAATCAAATGAGATAGAATCATCTATTCAATCATTAATGATTAATGACTTTCCTTTAAATTTTGGTCTTTGATGTAAGATGTGCCCCACTATTTTAGCGAGCACCCTAATACATCAACAAAGTGTTAATCTATCAATCAAGCTATTTTATATAAAATAAATGGCACTACCTATTTTAACATGGTCCCATTATACACAAAATACTTGGCATGCTGATGCAAAATATAAGTAGATAATAAATTTTAACTTACCCTATCCTTTGTGATAGCAGATAAGCTAAAAAATTATTACCCAAATTATATCTCTATGATTGAAGACCTTTAGATTCTTATTTCTTTAAATAATAATCTATCTACACTTCTATACAATTTTTGTAATTTATCATAATTGAGTGAAGACAACAAATTTGTGAATACAATAAACAGTCATATTCTAACAAATTCAAAATTGTTTATACTTAATAAAAATATTAGAACATAATCTGGACCTAAGTGTAATTTTTTTATATATTACTTTAATCACATGAATATTGAATTTAAATAATTTAAGACCAATACAATCATATCACATGTATAATTTAAATATTATTTCAAAAATATACATGATACAATATCAATTCTAATAATTTAATAAGAGTTAGATAATTTTTTCAATAAAAGAAACTAAACTATACATGTATATCGACTTTAGAATAACTTCTGCAGCTATTAGGGACTAATCAGAAATTAGTCTATGTATTCAGATGGACTTTGAAATAGTTTCAAAATCAATCAAGGGACTGAAACTAATTTAACTATAAATTTAATAAACTGGTGTACTCCAGAATAATTTCTGGATAAAATAGGGGTCTGTAACTAATTTTACAGTAATTTATCAATACTGGTAGACTTTAAAATAGTTTCTAGATTTATCAGGGAGCTATAACTAATTTTATAGCTCATTTGAGAACTTGACGGACTATAGAACAATTTCTAGGTCAATCAGGGGTCTCAGATTAATTTTACGATAAAATTCATATCTAATAGGATTCGGGTTTGGGTTTTATTCACGGGTCAGATCTGTTTTGTTAAATAATTGAGTTAATTTGAACTTGGGTTGGGTCTGTAGTGGGTTCAGGTCAAAACCCGATACAACACGTCATATTCGTAAATAGGATTTGAGATATATTCTTAATGGGTTTGGGTTCAAAACCCAATAGACTTTTGACTCAAAACTTCATCTCTTCAACCTATAAACTAGAGCTTAGGTCTAGGGTTTTGCACGAGGGTGTTGGGCAGCCGTCGTCACCCACCTCCTTTGGTCAGAAAGTGGCGGCGCTCCCTTCGCCGGATGATGGTGATGGAAAAAATAAATTTTTTAAGTTAAAACCAATATGGATCATCACAAGAACCTAATTTTACAAAACATAAACTCGTTATGGATCATCACAGAAGATTAAAATCAAATATTTGATAGTAGAACTCTAATTTGATTTCATCAAACTCAAAATTCATGATCTAATCAAAACCCTAATCATGATCTTAACAAGAACCCCAATTGATCTCAATCGAAAACAAATTTATTTTTTTCAGTTTCACAAATTAAACCGAGATGAACAATAACTAATGTGATGAACAAGACTGTGGTGAACAGTAACAACTCGGTGAGCAGTACCCGATTTTATTTGATCTTATTAAAATTATTAAATCTAATTAAATAATCCTAAAATAAGATCAAATCATGATAATTTAATCTAATAATTAAAAAATTGTGATCAAATCATAATAGCTTAATCTAATTAAACAAGAAACACCAAATTTGTAACCTGCTCTGATACCATCTATTAGAAACATGATATACAATGAGGCGAAATATGCATATCATGACTATAAATCGAAATTATTAAAATATTAGAAGCGTACGTGAAATGCTTTCCGAATTCTTTAATAATCTAACCCAAGAGGAGCAATACTGAGAGATAGATTCTCAAATTTTTATTTCTATTCTATTCTTCATATTATGTTCATAAGATTTTGTAAGGACCGTGAAATTTTGATACTAGTTAAAATACTTTTTTGGTATTTTAAAACATTTAATTATGATTTTTAAAAGAGTATTTATATTTTTCTTAAATTTTTACAATTTTCTATGATTTAAAGTCTAAGTTTTATATTTATTTAAATGATTTGAATATTTATAAATTTATTTAGAGCAGTAAATACTTCTGCAATTTATCCGTTGTGTTACCGATACTATTACTTATCATTTTGAATAATACGTGGTATTATTATTATTATTACATATATTTTGTATAATATGTTGTATTATTAATTACGTATTATTTGTATAATTTCTTGTATTATTTCTACTATTGCGTATTATCGGTCGTATTAGTACAACTGGTACGTTTTACTGTGTATATAATTATCTAATAATTATATGATTTTAAATGTAAGTAAATATATTTTTATTATTAATTATTTTCGTTTAATTGTACAATATGGGTATATTTCGACTGTTTCGTATCAACTATTGTATTAGTACAACATGTACGTTTTTAATTATAGATAATTATTTCGTAATTAGTTTAATTTTTTTCCTACAGTAATTATTTATTATAATTATTTTTGTTTAAATTTCAAACCCTAATCGCCCTTAATAGATATATATATACCTATATTAGTATATATATATATATATTATATATATATATATATATATATATATATATCTTTTTTTTTTTTCCCATCTCTCTTCTCTCATGCTTTTCACGCGCGCGCCCCATACTCCTTGCTTCTCCACTCTCCTCGCCTGCGCTATCATCTCTCACGGCTTCGCCGCACCCCTGGGCCACCGCACCGAACGAGTCCTCATCGTCCGTGGCACCACGCCTGACCCTCCAGACGCCAGCCGAGCCCTCTTCCTCGTCACCGGTCAGCTCGCGGGCCTCGGACCCACATCTCTTACCTCTCTACTCGACTCCCAACGACAGCCGCTCGACGGCACCTGCCTCGCCTGCCGCAGCACCTCTGCTGCCTTCCGCCTCTCCGTACTCGCAGCCTCATCCCCTCTAGCCTGAGCACCGCCTCCTCAGCCCTGAGCACCGGCCACCCACCCTCTTCTCCCGCTGTCCCCCAGCGCCGCTCCCAAAGCTCCTATGCTTGATAGCCTCCCTCCCGCACCGCCACTGCGCCATCCCCAAGCTCACGCGCCAGACTCCTGTTCGCGCCGCCTACTCGGCCAGCCACCACCGTACCAAAATCACGCCGAACAGCCTTCCGTCGGAACCGCCGCTCTGGCCGCTTCTCGCCAGTGACGGCTCCGCAGCACCACGCCATCGCCTCTGTCTTAGCCCGAGATCCGAGTCCGTCGGCAGCGTGCGGCCTACGATCCATTGCAGATCTGAGCTCCGACCACGCGCGATCGCCGACGTCGCACGAACCACCTGCGCTCGTTGCGCTACTCGTGCTTAGTCCCGTCGACTCTCAGATCTGAACCGCCATCCGCTACATAGTCGAGATCCCCATCAACGTCATTTCGTTCGACGAACCCCGAGGTAAGATCATGCTTCTCTTTGATTCATTATTTTTATCTGATATTTATAGATTAGACTGATATGTTATTATCTGCGTGAGTTTGTTGAGAATATTATGGTAATTATATTTTGTGAAGTGATGCTATTTATGATGAGTAGATATATTGAAAAGTAGTTTATGATTAATTACAAAATATTTTTGAAAGAAAGAATAATTTTTAAAAGGGAGTCTTCTGAATTATTATTATGAGAAATATTTTAAAAGGATTTACTTTGGAAGAAGTAATATTAAATAGAATATTTAAAGATTATTTTATAATTATTGTAATGAGAAAAGAATTTACTTGATGTAAAAGGGATTATTTAGAATAATAATTTAAAAGAGTTTATTTTATAGAAAAGATTATTTTAGAATAATTATTATGAATTAAAAGAATTTATTTTGGTAGCGGAATCATTTCTGGATAATTATAATAATTTTAAAAGAAATTATTTTGGAAAAGGAAATATTTCTTAATTATGTAAACTCGGTTTATGATTTATAATTCTTAATCTTGATTATCTGATATGCTACGATATTATTGCACATGATTAGTTACATTGATTATTCCTGGTTGTGTTTGAGAACCCCTAGCAGTTCATGACTTAGTGACCTCATGTGTCATGAACAGACTTAGTGACATGTGTGAGTGTGTTGACTGAGTTTAGGTGGTGAACCCGAGTTAATAGAGATTATGATAGTTGATTAGACAAACAAGAAGAGTTGGGATAGGAAAGTCCATATTCATGTGATCGGATATAACTGTTGATGTATCTTCCAGGCTCACCCCATGATCCAGTGTAGCTTGGGGTTAGTTTGTTGGGTCAAAGTGAAGCCAGTGTAGTCACTTTGGTCCGTGAATTTGATATTCACCCGGGTTTTGCTTGAGTTCGAACCAGGCTGAAAACGGATTGCGTGTAGCCCTCTGACCGATCCAGTGTAGCGGCGTATTGGGTGCACGTAGAGGATTTGTGAACAGTCAGTTATCCGATGATATGAGTGTTGACTCTATGTGAGATGTGGACCAGTGAGTTGAGATAGGATGGCTAGTTATATGACCTTGATTCTTGGATAAGTATGATTCTTGTGAGATGTAGATAAGTTGTATTTCTTTCATACATAAATTGGGATTAATATTTAATTATCTATAATTTGAGACATATGGTATATACATGAGAGTTTCCTTGTTTGGATTATTTTGCTCGACGTACTGCGTCTCGAGTTGTAGATTTTTAAATACTTGGATGATTATTCTGATCGTTAGCTGCATGATTTCATTACCCGTCTCGAGTTGTAGATTTTTAAATACTTGGATGATTATTCTGATCGTTAGCTGCATGATTTCATTACCCGATTGATTTACGGATTCTTATGATTATCATGTTTTGGTAGTGGTTTGAATGTTGATTTTGTTGGATTACCAGTTGCACGTTCTTTTGTTATTTCTGTCATCGTATCGTTTTCCGTTTGGTTTTCGTTCGTTCTATTTGTGTGGGGTCTTGCCGTGTGCAATGACGTACACCTGTTTTCTCTGGTGTACGTCAGACTTAGAGGAAGAACAGGTCCCGCTAGGAGATCGCCAGGAGCCAGAGGATTCTCAGCATGAGTGTCTTACAAACGTAGCAGAAGAATAAGCCGAAGCTTAGTCATTCCTTTTAGTTTGTTTTGTAGCACCTTCATTTCCTTTTGATCAGTGTATTTTTATATTCTCCAGTATTTCATTCAGATAGTTTTTGTATAAGTACATGTTGACCCGAATATTATGTCTCGGATGTTATCCTATTTGTGATATGATATTTTTATTCTGAGTTTGTCTATTATATTCTTGCTGATTGTGATCGGGGACTTGTGACTTCGCATTGTTTTTATTTCCAGACGCTTAGCGTATTGGATTGAGAAGAAAAGGAAAAAAAATAATAGTGTATATTTCTTCTCAATCTAATACGTCACGGGCTTGTTCGTGTTCTGTTTCCCCGGTATTTTGGGAAGCGGGGCGTGATAGGTTTTTTTGGTGGCCCATGCAGGTCACGGTCCCGGTCATGGTCCTGAGTCCTCACTAGTAAGAATATGATGGATAATTAAGATACATATCATATTTCATCTGTGAGACTATTCTTGAGCCATTATCCTATTTTCTTGATAGATTTCATTTCGTCCATATCTTATCACTCTTTGACTTCTGAGCTTTCCACTGTTCTTGTTTCATCATTTCGCGACTACACGCTCTCTTCCTATAACTCCTCTTTCCTTATACCGGTCGTTATTATATGTGTTAATATTTTTACGACTATGTTTCTTTGGTTGACTTATATATCGTTGATTGTATTAATTTTTTTACATTATTTTATGTATCATACACAGTGTTATATTGTGTGTTTTTCATATATACCATTACTTATACATTTTCAATTGTTCAAATCATGTCGTTAAATTTCACATATACATTGCATATCATATCTGATATTTAGATTAATATATTGTGTTTAATTATACCTTTGCATATCTACATTATGTATGTGTGTGTTTTCTGTCATACCATCTATTATTTACTTATGTTTTACATTATTGTATATTGTTCATATTTTTAGTGATATATTTTAATAAGTTCATGATTTTAATATTCTACACATACATTCTTATTCTTTATTCTCAACTCACAACATTTTCGGTACATAATTATCTTATCAGTCAGTTTTGTCTTGTTAGATTGTTTTAGTATGTTCACAATTGGTTTCGTTATTTCTAAGAGCGATGTATTTCTATTTTGATATTCAGGCATTATTTATATTGTTAAGTTTAGAGTTGAATTACAAATTATATAGTTATTTTGTTATATTAGTTATTATTCTTTTATAACTAACATAAAGATAATTCTAAATAGCGTTTGTGAGTATGTATAGTATTTACTCATGTGTTGTTTATAGAATATTTGTTGTTTGTTTGCTTCGTTTTCGATATGTATTGTTTTGTCATTGTAACAATATACATTGTATACACATGTTATTTTTAGTATTTATCTTATAGTTTTTTAGATTTTTATGTCCTTTTATTGTGTTATTGGTTAATGTTCATTCTCTATTCATTATAGTGTGTTCGCGTTATTATATTCTAGACGGAATTCCGTCTAGAATACCCGTCTAGGAAGTTTCCGTCTAGGATATTGTATTCTAGACGGAAATTCCGTCTAAAATACATCCTAGACGGATTATTATAGACGGAATACAAAACCGTCTAGAATACATCCTAGACGGAGTATTCTAGACGGAAATTTCCGTCTAGAATACTTCATTCTAGACGGAAAAAATTTCCGTCTAGAATAGGTATCCTAGACGAAAATTTCCGTCTAGGATACCCATACTAGACGGAATTTCTGTTTTTTATTTTTTTTAAATTTTTTTTATTAAAAAAACTTTCTAGACGGAATTTGAGCATCCTAGACGGAATTTCCGTCTAGGTTGCTATGCTATAGTAGTTTTTTTTTTTGGGTGTGCTTTCTTGGTATCCAGGCTCATCCTTCATCCATTTTAAGAAACATGTACAATACACCAAGATCATCTTTGTAAGGTAAAGAATGTGCCCAAAATCCATAAACAAATTACCTGACGTCAACATGAATAACAAAGCAATTTATGCAACCAAATACATGGTAGAATTGAATATATGTAAGTGATCATATAATTCATATAATTAACTACAAGAATGGAATCTTTGCATGAGTACAAATTACTACAAAAACCTCAATAAAAATAAAAAAACACAAAAAACAACAAAAATTTAAGAACTAAACTGCAACTGAGTTGCTAATCAAGCTGCATCCTCGCTGCCTAGCATCAGATCTGACGACCAGAACGCTACTCCTCCATCCTACACCCAAAAAACAAAACATCACAATTTCAACTCTTCAAATATTTAGCATAGAACTTAAGTTCTGGTATATGCTAAAATTAAATATTTATAAGTTATAACTTCTATTTCATGCAACTCAGGCATATAACTTATAAATATTTATAAATTATAACTCCACTTAATTTTAGCATAGAACTTATAAAAGATTAATCTTTTATAAGTTATAACTTCTATTTCATGTAACTCAGGCATTTTAATAGATGTATCTAGCATGTAATATAAAATAAGTAAATTTTGTCCCATGGATGAATCTTTTAACATTTTCTACATTTTGTATCCCATTATCACTTAAAAATTGCAACAATAGACAATGTTAACTGGTTGCCAACTATTGAGGAAAACAGATATATCAGTCTAAATGATGTACCTGAGCTATGTAATCCTTCAACTTAATGCTGATGGACTCATGTAATGCTCGTTCAGCAAGCTCATACATCACACTATTGCCATCTGGGCCACTAGTTTTTTCCTTCTGTAAATATCTGAAAGAAAAACTAATTTAAAGAACAGAATGAACTACAAGATGCAGTAAGAGACATCCTTACCTTTGCTGCACAAGTACCTCCAGTGTTTGCTTAGTGCTTCCAAAGAACACATGGTCTTCATCACTGTCATTTTACTAAGAACACATGGTCTTCATCACTGTCATTTTACTCCCATTCTGTCCACCAGTCGATTTCTCAATAAAGCCACTGAGTACACGAGATGTGAGAATAACCGGTATCAAGTTAGAATTTACTTGTGAAACAAGAAAGTTAGTGTAATACCCCAACCCTTGAGAGGGTGATGTGATTAGTATTGATAGATTTGATTGGAATACTCATACCACCAAGATGCATCTTCTTTTCAGGAACCCAACTCCTAGAAACTCCAAAGTTAAGCGTGCTTGGCTTGGAGAAATTCTAGGACGGGTGACCCCCTGGGATGTTTTCCAGGGAGCACGTGAGTGAGGACAAAATGTGCTGAAAAGACATGTGGTGGTTTGTGAGGCCAGTCCATCAGATCTAATAGCGTACCGACTCCGGGATTCCGGGGCAGGGCGTTACAATTTGCGGTCTCAGATTTTCGCAAAGATAAACTCTATAAATAGAGCCCGAGGGCAGAGGCAGTATGGCATCAATCAAGCTGTAGAAAATTAATTAAGAAGAAGCAATTATATATATAAGGCGAAAAATGACCAAGAGTGCGGCAGCGATTCCGGTGTTCCTGTTTGCAGCCATCGGGCTCTTGGCTGCCACTTGCGCTGCCCGTTCTCATGTTTTTCTCCCATCTGAAAGCAACGGTACCGTTCTAGAAAGTTACACATCCTAGACGGAAAATTCCGTCTAGGAAAATCAAAATTCCGTCTAGAATGAGTATTCTAGACGGAATTCCGTCTAGAATACCCGTCTAGGAAGTTTCCGTCTAGAATATTGTATTCTAAACGGAAATTCCGTCTAGAATACATCCTAGACGGATTATTCTAGACGGAATTCAAAACCGTCTAGAATACATCCTAGACGGAGTATCCTAGACGGAAATTTCCGTCTAGAATACTTCATTCTAGACGGAAAAAATTTCCGTCTAGAATAGGTATCCTAGACGGAAATTTCCGTCTAGGATACCCATACTAGACGGAATTTCCGTTTTATATTTTTTTTTTAAATTTTTTTATTAAAAAAACCATTCTAGATGGAATTTGAGCATCCTAGACGGAATTTTCGTCTAGGATATAGTAGTTTTTTTTTTTGGGTGTGCTTTCTTGGTATCCAGGCTCATCCTTCATCCATTTTAAGAAACATGTACAATACACCAAGATCATCTTTGTAAGGTAAAGAATGTGCCCAAAATCCATAAACAAATTACCTGACGTCAACATGAATAACAAAGCAATTTATGCAACCAAATACATGGTAGAATTGAATATATGTAAGTGATCATATAATTCATATAATTAACTACAAGAATGGAATCTTTGCATGAGTACAAATTACTACAAAAACCTCAATAAAAATAAAAAAACACAAAAAACAACAAAAATTTAAGAACTAAACTGCAACTGAGTTGCTAATCAAGCTGCATCCTCGCTGCCTAGCATCAGATCTGACGACCAGAACGCTACTCCTCCATCCTACACCCAAAAAACAAAACATCACAATTTCAACTCTTCAAATATTTAGCATAGAACTTAAGTTCTGGTATATGCTAAAATTAAATATTTATAAGTTATAACTTCTATTTCATGCAACTCAGGCATATAACTTATAAATATTTATAAATTATAACTCCACTTAATTTTAGCATAGAACTTATAAAAGATTAATCTTTTATATGTTATAACTTCTATTTCATGTAACTCAGGCATTTTAATAGATGTATCTAGCCTGTAATATAAAATAAGTAAATTTTGTCCCATGGATGAATCTTTTAACATTTTCTACATTTTGTATCCCATTATCACTTAAAAATTGCAACAATAGACAATGTTAACTGGTTGCCAACTATTGAGGAAAACAGAGATATCAGTCTAAATGATATACCTGAGCTATGTAATCCTTCAACTTAATGCTGATGGACTCATGTAATGCTCGTTCAGCAAGCTCATACATCACACTATTGTCATCTGGGCCACTAGTTTTTTTCCTTCTGTAAATATCTGAAAGAAAAACTGATTTAAAGAACAGAATGAACTACAAGATGCAGTAAGAGACATCCTTACCTTTGCTGCACAAAAACCTCCCGTGTTTTCTTAGTGCTTCCAAAGAACATATGGTCTTCATCACTGTCATTTTACTCCCATTCTGTCCACCAGTCGATTTGTCCCGTTATCATTTACTACACTCTCAATAAAGCCACTGAGTACACGAGATGTGAGAATAACCGGTATCAAGTTAGAATTTACTTGTGAAACAAGAAAGTTAGTGTAATACCCCAACCCTTGAGAGGGTGATGTGATTAGTATTGATAGATTTGATTGGAATACTCATACCACCAAGATGCATCTTCTTTTCAGGAACCCAACTCCTAGAAACTCCAAAGTTAAGCGTGCTTGGCTTGGAGAAATTCTAGGACGGGTGACCCCCTGGGATGTTTTCCAGGGAGCACGTGAGTGAGGACAAAATGTGCTGAAAAGACATGTGGTGGTTTGTGAGGCCAGTCCATCAGATCTAATAGCGTACCAACTCCGGGATTCCGGGGCAGGGCGTTACAAATGGTATCAGAGCCAAGCTAACCGGAATTGTGAGAGCTAAGTGCTATGCGGCGCAAAGTGCTACGTCGAGAGGGCGGGAGCCACCTCTTGAGGCCATAGGAGCCACCTCTAGAATCTCACACGGATGGTACGGTCTTGGATGATATGATTTGGCACAACGAGGACGTTGTGAATTTAAGTGGGGGAGTATGTAATACCCCAACCCTTAAGAGGGTGATGTGATTAGTATTGATAGATTTGATTGGAATACTCATACCACCAAGATGCATCTTCTTTTCAGGAACCCAACTCCTAGAAACTCCAAAGTTAAGCGTGCTTGGCTTGGAGAAATTCTAGGATGGGTGACCCCCTTGGAAGTTTTCCAGGGAGCACGTGAGTGAGGACAAAATGTGCTGAAAAGACATGTGGTGGTTTGTGAGGCCAGTCCATCAGATCTAATAGCGTACCGACTCCGGGATTCCGGGGCAGGGCGTTACAGTTAGATGACAGCCTTGCATAACGATGTAGAAAACTAAATCAAATTTAAATGCAAAATCAACGTCACAAGTAATCCTGACCTTTTCCACCAACATAGTAAGAATTTTTTCCCCATATTGTGCGATTACAGCCTTGCATTCTTGGCTAACAAATAATATATATATTTTACATATACAAGCAAAATATATGAATATTTATCCTGGTCATCAGGCATCCCAATTTTGCACTAGGAAAACAGTTGACCAAAATCGTCAACATAATATGAACAAGATGTACAAAAACACATTACACACATATTATCGCAAATAACAAAATTGATACAACAACAAAGTATGAGAATTTTATAGAGAACATATTTCAAAATGAACTTGTCGAATACACACCAACGCGTAGAACAAAGGCTCAGAACAAATTATCATAGAGAACCCAAGTCCCATAATATGGTAAGCATAAATTATTATAGAATCTCACATCACCAAAAAATCTAGTTCAGTTACTCATAGAAGTACAGAATCAACTAACAGTTAATTTTTACAAGGCACATGCTTTATCCAAATCAACAAAGCAATGAAATCTTTCACTCTTCCAATCCTCTGAAATTCTAGCAAATGGAAGACACTTTCAATAAAACACTTCCTAGAAATTAGGATTAATGCATGGTACCCCAAATCTGATAAATGCACGTGTTATTCTCCAAAGTGATTTCTGCCCTAATGATTCAAAGCACTCCGAATTCACAAAAAATGCATGCATCGCTTATTGTGAAAACTTGCAGTGGCCCTCATGACAAGGCATCTTCTTCAACTTCAGTGGATGAACTATCATCAAAGTATTAACACAACGATTAAAATGTCAATCTTATAAGCAGAGAAGCTCATGAACAAATGACTTGCAGAAGAATTATTCTAAAGTGGGGGAAAATAACTAGACTTCACCAAAAATGAAGATGAACATAATTCCCAATAAATTTTGCATTTTGCCAGAGGATTGATAAGAAGAATGCTAAATGAAAACAGTGATTACTCTGAGTTTATATGTGCTGATCACAAATTTAGACGCTAAATACACTAAATCAATAAAATAAGAACACCGCAAATTTTCAATCTACAGCTAATTCACGTTAGATAAAACTATCTCTCTCCTAAATAACTTGTTCAGATCAAGACATAAATAAAGCAAACGGATCCAATAACAAAAGCATCAAAACCCACAACAAACCCCCAAATTTTAAAATTTCACCAGGTTTTGATCACTTTTTCCGCCGCCTCCTCGCTCATCTGGCCTCCAAACATCACCGGAGAGATCCCACTCGCGGGCTAAACAAACAAACCAAAAAAAAGAAAAAATCATTTTTCGTTTTCGTTCCATTTTCGGATTTGACGGAGCGCATGGCGGGGACGTTCGACGGTGGCCATGATCTCCTTGCCGACAAAGAGGAGGGTTATGTTTGTGGCGGGGAGTAAGGGAAGGAGTTAGAGAATTAGGGGTGCGGGGGTTTTCTTATTACCATTTTTGGCGGAAATTTTAGGAGGGGTTGGTGGAATTTCGATTTTGCGGGGGAAAATTTGGTGTTTATTTTTTTTTATACGGGTCAAAACATCCTAGACGGAAATT
>NC_033794.1:84203616-84213716 GCF_001876935.1 Asparagus officinalis | reverse complement strand
TATATAATATATATATATATACACAACCTTGAGTCAACAACTATACCATTATATTATACATAACAAATTCTGGTAAATACTGTATTAGTAATTACATAAACATAATTGTATTATACACACACACACACACACACACACACACACACACACAGTATATACTATATATTATCATACCTTATATATATATATAGGTGAAAACTTGTGTCAACTTAAGTGGATAGGAAATAGTTGTCCACCAAACTTTTTATCCATGGATCTTGCCTAGGGATCCTTGCATGATATGAAGAAACTTTTTATATTAATAAATGAGTGGCTAAAAAGTTTGGTGGACAACTATTCCCTATCCACTTAAGTTGATAGGAGTCTTGCTCTATATATATATATATTATTGATTTATAGTCATTTATCATTCTAGTATTAACTTTGTCTAATCGTGTTCTATTTCATATATTATCAGTGTTTATGTTCACATGTTCATCAATAATTCACTGTATGCTTATTTGCAATGTATCAATGTTTTTATTAAACGAATTTATGCCCTTCTTATATCTACATTTGTTTATAAATCTAATTGATCTTCCATAGTTCGTGTTTTATGTATTATACATCTTTATTACGTATATTTATGTTGAATATATTTATATGATTTTTGACTACTTTAGATAGTGTTGCTATAATATTATCTTTGAACTTTTTTAACATAATTATAATTTCTTATTTTCGATAATTATGCCTTATATGTCTTATTTGGTTGAATGTGATTTACTGATTGCATTCATGTGTTTTGTTTATAACTATACTTTTGTATATCTTGAATGTTTATTCTACTAACTGATTATATGATATTTCTATTGTAATTTGATATATTACTATTATTATTTTCATGTCTTTTATGTTGTACATTATGTTTATCTAAATTATATATACATTTTATTATTGCTATTTTGTTTTGCTTACATAATCTTCAAATGTTTCTTTTATATTTGCTTGTATATGATTTATCTGCTATTTGCATTGCGTTTTTATGTTTTTGTGTTTTATCATGTTTGTCATCTAAATTTCGTATGAGTGATTTATATTTTGTTGAAATGTTTTGTCTTTTATCTTCCTTATGCTCTTCTTTATTATTTATATTGTTGAGTTGATATGCTTTATCATATATTCTAGTGATTGACAAGTGTTTGAGTTATGTATTTATATTTCATATAATATTTTTTATGCTATATTTGTTATATTTTACCAATTATGTGCTATTGATTATATTTTAACATTGTGATGTGTCGTCTTATGATACTATATCAATAATATCGTGTTGATATTATATTTTTCTATAATTGAATATTTATTGTTGACTTCTTGCTATTAAACTATGTTGACTGATACTTATATTTTTGTCTGTGCATAGATGTTGCGTTATATTATAATTTGATATGTATTAACTATTTATTTACAATATACATGTTTCTGTGGAATCTCTTTCAATTATGTGTTCACTCTCTTTATGTTATGCTTATTTCATTCTTATTATTTATACTACGTATCAGACTTTCTTATGACATTGATTTGCTTAATATATATTTGCATTAACTATTCACTTTTAATTCATTTGTATTATTCTCTATTGTGTCTTGTATAACTTATAATATACACATCCATTTTTTTATTCAACATTTGTTCACACATTTGTCATAACGTGCTATGACCTTATTTCCATATTTCTATCATTGGGTTCTTTGTGCATCACTCGCATTTTGAATTCCGAGGGCAGAATTTGTTTTAAGGAGGGTAGAATGTAAGGACCGTGAAATTTTGATACTAGTTAAAATAATTTTTTAGTATTTTAAAATATTTAATTATGATTTTTAAAAGAGTATTAATATTTTTCTTAAATTTCTACAATTTTCTATGATTTAAAGTCTAAGTTTAATATTTATTTAAATGATTTGAATATTTATAAATTTATTTAGAGCAGTAAATACTTCTGCAATTTATCCGTTGTGTTACCGATACTATTACGTATCATTTTGAGTAATATGTGGTATTATTATTATTATTACATATATTTTTGTATAATACGTTGTATTATTAATTACGTATTATTTGTATAATTTCTTGTATTATTTCTACTATTGCGTATTATCGGTCGTATTAGTACAACTGGTACGTTTTACTGTGTATATAATTATCCAATAATTATATGATTTTAAATGTAAGTAAATATATTTTTATTATTAATTATTTTTGTTTAATTGTACAATATGGGTATATTTCGACTGTTTCGTATCAACTATTGTATTAGTACAACATGTACATTTTTAATTATAGATAATTATTTTGTAATTAGTTTAATTTTTAAGTACCCGAAATTATTTATTATAATTATTTTTGTTTAAATTTCTAAACCCTAATCCCCTTAATATATATATATATATATATTATATATATATATATATATTATATATATATATATATATATATATATATATCTTTTTTTTTTCCCCTCTCCTTCTCTATGCTTTTCTCACAGCGCCGCCCCCATACATCTTATTCTCCACTCTCTCGCCTGCAGCTACATTCCTCTCACCTTCGCCGCACCCTGCGGCACCGCACACGACGCAGTCCTCATCGTCGTGCAACACCCGACCTCAGCACCCCAAGCCGAGCCCTCTTCCTCGTCACGGTCGAAGCTCGCGGCCGTCCGACCACATCTCTTACCTCTCTACTCTCGATCACCAACGACCACGCCGCGTCGAACCGCACCTCCTCCGCTGCCCGCAGCACCTCGCTGCCTTCCCCTCTCTCGACTCGACTCTTCCTCTAGCCCTGAGGCACCGCCTCCTCAGCCCTGAGCACCGGCCACCACCCTCTTCTCGCCGCTGTCCCAGGCCGCTCCCAAAGGCTCCTGCTGATAGGCCTCCTCCCGACCGCCACTCGCCATCCCCACGAGCTCACCGCCAGACTCCCTGGTTTCGCGCCGCCCTACTCCCGGCCAGCCACCACCGTACCAAATCACCGCCGACAGCCTTCCTCGAACCCCGACTCTGCCTTCTCGCCAGTACGCGTTCTGCCAGCGCTCCACGCCATCCGCCTCTGTCTTAGCCCAGATCCGAGTCGTCGCAGCGTCGCCCAGATCCGTCGCAGATCTGAGCTCCGACCACGCCGACTCGACGTCCGACGAACCTACCTCGTCGCTACCCTACTCGTGCTCAGTCCCGTCGACTCTCAGATCTGAACCGCCATCCGCTACATAGTCGAGATCCCCGTCAACGTCGATTCGTTCGACGAACCCAGAGGCAAGATCCTGCTTCTCTTTGATTCATTATTTTTATATGATATTTATACATTAGACTGATATGTTATTATCTGTGTGGGTTTGTTGAGAATATTATGGTAGTTATATTTTGTGAAGTGATTCTATTTATGATGAGTAGATATATTGAAAAGTAGTTTATGATTAATTACAAAATATTTTTGAAAGAAAGAATAATTTTTAAAAGGGAGTATTCTGAATTATTATTATGAGAAATATTTTAAAAGGATTTACTTTGGAAGAAGTAATATTAAATAGAATATTTAAAGATTATTTTATAATTATTGTAATGAGAAAAGAATTTACTTGATGTAAAAGGGATTTTTTAGAATAATAATTTAAAAGAGTTATTTTATAAAAAAGATAATTTTAGAATAATTATTATGAATTAAAAGAATTTATTTTGGTAGCGGAATCATTTCTGGATAATTATAATAATTTTAAAAGAAATTATTTTGGAAAAGGAATATTTCTTAATTATGTAGACTCTGTTTATGATTTATAATTCTTAATCTTTATTATCTGATATGCTACGATATTATTGCACATGATTAGTTACATTGATTATTCCTGGTTGTGTTTGAGAACCCCTAGCAGTTCATGACTTAGTGACCTCGTGTGTCATGAACAGACTTAGTGACATGTGTGAGTGTGTTGACTGAGTTTAGGTGGTGAACCCGAGTTAATAGAGATTATGATAGTTGATTAGACAAACAAGAAGAGTTGGGATAGGAAAGTCCATATTCATGTGATCGGATATAACTGTTGATGTATCTTCCAGGCTCACCCCATGATCCAGTGTAGCTTGGGGTTAGTTTGTTGGGTCAAAGTGAAGCCAGTGTAGTCACTTTGGTCCGTGAATTTGATATTCACCCGGGTTTTGCTTGAGTTCGAACCAGGCTGAAAACGGATTGCGTGTAGCCCTCTGACCGATCCAGTGTAGTGGCGTATTAGGTGCACGTAGAGGATTTGTGAACAGTCAGTTATCCGATGATATGAGTGTTGACTCTATGTGAGATGTGGACCAGTGACTTGAGATAGGATGGCTAGTTATATGACCTTGATTATTGGATAAGTATGATTCTTGTGAGATGTAGATTAGTTGTATTTCTTTCATACATAGATCGGGATTAATATTTAATTATCTATAATTTGAGACATATGGTATATACACGAGGGTTTCCTTATTTGGATTATTTCGCTCGACATACTACGTCTCGAGTTGTAGATTTTTAAATACTTGGATGATTATTCTGATCGTTAGCTGCATGATTTCATTACCCGTCTCGAGTTGTAGATTTTTAAATACTTGGATGATTATTCTGATCGTTAGCTGCATGATTTCATTACCCGATTGATTTACGGATTCTTATGATTATCATGTTTTGGTAGTGGTTTGAATGTTGATTTTGTTGGATTACCAGTTGCACGTTCTTTTGTTATTTCTGTTATCGTATCATTTTTCGTTTGGTTTTCGTTCGTTCTATTTGTTGTGGGGTCTTGCCGTGTGCAATGCACCTGATGTACACCTGTTTTCTCTGGTGTATGTCAGACTTAAAGGAAGAACAGGTCCCGCTGGGAGATCGCCAGGAGCCAGAGGATTCTCAGCATGAGTGTCTTACAGACGTAGCAGAAGAAGAAGCCGAAGCTTAGTCATTCCTTCCAATTTGTTTTGTAGCACGTTCATTTCCTTTTGATCAGTGTATTTTTATATTCTCCAGTATTTCATTCAGATAGTTTTTGTATAAGTGCATGTTGACCCGAATATTATGTCTCGGATGTTATCCTATTTGTGATATGATATTTTTATTCTGAGTTTGTCTATTATATTCTTGCTGATTATGATCACGGACCTGTGACTTCGCATTGTTTTTATTTCCAGACGCTTAGCGTATTGGATTGAGAAGAAAAGGAAAAAAAATAGTGTATATTTCTTCTTAATCTAATACGTCGTGGGCTTGTTCGCATTCCGTTTCCCCGGTATTTTGGGAAGCGGGGCGTGACAGATTTTATATGTCTTTATAAGGCTACATATGAGCCCTATATATATAAGATTAGACTTGCATTAGAGATTTTGATTTTAAACAATTCATAATTGTTCAAAACTCTATCCATAACAATTAAATATAGAATAGAATTATTCAAAAAATTATCCATTATAATTAAGGATAGAAATAGAATTGTATTGTATGTATACCTCTTCTGATTATATTAGTGAGACCAATTGGGTCCTATATCAAGAACAAATTATTAATTAAATTAATAATTTTAATTTAACAATAAAATCCATATCTGACCAACTGTTCATAAAATCTTTTTCATAATATGAGATTAATTATTTATAAATAATATCTTACATTCAAGACTCTCTAGTATCCTTTATTTTAGGCAACTCTTTTGAGCATGATAAGTTAACTATTTGCTCATGCCTAAATTACAATCCTCATGAACATAAATAAAATATATTTTGAAATATCAAAATATTTTATTTCTATAAGAAAATAAATTAATTTTTATAAAACCATATGCCGGCAAGAATTTAATAACTTCATGGGAATGCTTAATAAATTAACTCATCATAATAAACATAGTGGATCCTATCTAGATATCCATCATCTCCCTAAATAAAATTTCGTAACTCTACGTTTCAGGTTATATAGCACTTGCTAAACAAGCTTAACCATAACATCAAAGCATACTAAATTATCAAATTGGAAATGACAATATCATCAAGTTAAAGAGACCATGTAACAATTTGAATTCCCTATCTCTTAGGTGACTCGTCCTATAGAATTCAAATGCGATCTAGTGCTACACACATCACAATGTGTGCTCATGACATACACCCCGGGAATCCCCATTCTCAGTCCATATTTCATATGTCGGTGTAAGGCATAATAACATGTTATAACAAAGTTACCCTACACTAGTTATAGGTTAAACACAATTTTAAGAAATCTCTAAGTTAGATCATATATCCAAACAAGTGACCATCGCAGTGCATGATCTAACAAAATAATTTTTAAGGATACATAACACTTATATAAATAATAACCATATTATATGTGCAACAATTAAATCTATCTATTATGTAGATGAACAGAGGTCTGTGCATGTTGTGCATGCTCATCAGTTAAAAGATGGTGTTTATCAATCAAATCTTACACCTGCTGTTAATCCTTGGATTCAAATACAAAGAAATAAGGAAAAAGCTCCTGCTAACCTTTTCTCTTATCTGAGCTATTTGAATAATGATCCCTCTACAATTGATAGAGGAGATTGTAGTAAAATATGAACTTTTCAATATGGAATGTGAGAGGACTGAATAAGTCCTCAAAACAGCATCTGGTTAAAAATCATATTTTTCAATACCAGTTATCTTTTATAGCTCTGCTGGAGACAAAGATAAAGGAGGATATGTTGCAAACATGTACAAAGAAAATTGCAAAATACTGGAAATGGATATCAAATGTGAGAAGATTTGGAAAAACCGGAATATTGATACTTTAGGATCCCAATGTCATGGATATTAATATTGTCAGGTATTCTGATCAGCACATAACATGTGCAGTGAAATCTTTGGATGGAAATTTAAATTGTTTTATTTCCTCTATTATGGTTTCAACCAATTGGAAAAAAGGAAACAGCTATGGGCTGAGCTTACTGATATTCAAATTCTTATTGGAAATACTCTTTGGCTTCTTAGTGGTGATTTCAACTCTGTCACTAGTGATGAAGAAAAGCTAGGAGGAGTCACTCTTACTGATGTAGATACACAGGATTTCACCAATTTCATCAAAGACTGTGTTCTTTCTCAGCTGAAAACTATTGGATGCTACTATACTTGGAATAATAAACAAGATCCCGTGTCTAGAGTTTGGAGCAGATTGGATAGAACATTAGCTAATGACTCATGGATTAATCTTTACAGTTCAAGTCAAGCTGAATATCTACTTCCAAGCTTTTCTGATCATTCACCATCCCTAATTACTATTAAGGAAGATAATATACAAGGAAAAAAACCATTCAAGTTTTTCAAAATGTGGATTAATCATGATAAGTTTTTACCAACAGTTTCTGGTATCTGGAAAACCAAGATCAGAGGTTTTAAGATGTTTGCTGTATATTCAAAACTCAAGCATCTTAAGGGAGAGCTTAAAGAGCTAAATAAGAAAAACTTCAATAATATCAGTGAACATGTTATTAGAGCAAGGCATAAATTGGAAGAAGCTCAAAGAAGTCTGCAGGCTGCTCCTCTAAATCCAGAGTTCATCAAACATGAAAAAGAATGTATTTCAGTATTCAACAAACTTCTGAACTGTGAGTTATCCTTTTACCAACAAAAGGCAAGAATTGCTTGGAATGTCCATGGGGATAAATGCACTAATTTATTTCACTCAATAATCAAGTCTAATAGACATCATAATAGAGTGATGACCCTCTATAACAATATGGGACAACGTATTACTGATGGTGAAGACATTATAAATGAATTGCTATCCTTTTTCAAAAATCAAATGGGTACAGCTCATCCTACTGCAGTCCCTGATATCAGTATTATCAAATCTGACCCTTGTCTGAAAGATACTCATATTAAAGCTCTATATTATCCTGTTTCTAAAGATGAAATTACAAAGCTATTTTCTCAATGTCTGATGATAAAGCTTCAGGACCAGATGGATATGGTGTTTCTTTCTTCAAAGGAGCTTGGAGTATCATATGTGAAGATGTTACTCAAGCAATTATAGAATTATTCAATTCTGGAAAGCTGTTGGGGGCTATCAACTCAACATCTATTACTCTGATTCCAAAGGTAAACTGTCCAAAAACCCCAGCTGATTTCAGACCTATCTCATGTTGCAATTGCCTCTACAAATTTATCTCAAAACTTCTAGTTAATAGAATTGAACCAGTCATGGGGTATCTTGTCAATGATGCACAAAGTGCTTTTGTGGAAGGTAGGCAAATATCTAGTAATATTTTGTTGGCTCATGAACTGGTTAAGGGCTACAATAGGAAGAGCATATCTCCCAGAGTTCTGCTCAATATAGATATTAGAAAAGCCTTCGATACTATCAGCTAGAGTTTCTTGAAACATATGCTGTTAGGCCTGGGGTTTCCTAAAGTTATGGTTGATTGGATAATGTCCTGCATAACATCTCCTAAATATTCCACTGCTCTTAATGGATCCTTACATGGTTATTTCAATGGACAAAGAGGGCTTAGACAAGGGGACCCTCTATCCCCGTATCTTTTCATTCTTGGCATGGAATATCTCTCAAGAAGATTGGACATATTGAAGAGTGATAATCAGTTCAAATTTCATCCCAAATGTAAAAAACTCAAGATTACTCACCTCATCTTTGCTGATGATTTGCTTTTGTTTGGAAAGGGTGACCTGCATACCATTATGAAGCTCCACCAATGTATCAGGGAATTTAGTGCAGTATCTGGCCTTGAAGAAAATGCTGATAAATCTTGTATTTTTTATAGTGGTGTCCAAGATTCTGTCAAAGCTTCAATTAACTCTCTTCTTAGCTTTACTGAAGGTACATTCTCCATCAGATACCTGGGTATGCCTCTAATAAGTAAAAGGCTATCTTTTGTGGATTGCAGTCCTCTATTCAGCAAAATTACTAGTCAGTTTCAAAAATGGATGAAATTCAAAAATCTATCATATGCTGGTAAACTTCAAGTTATTAAGAGTGTAATTCTTGGTATTCAAACTTTTTGGACTTCAAGCTATATCTTACCAACCAGTGTGCTCCAGAGGATTGATGATATGTGCAGGAACTTTTTATGGGGTGATGCCAGAATTCCGCTAGTCTCCTGGGATAAAATATGCACAGGTAAAAAATATGGAGGACTTGGTATTTTCTCAGCTTCAATTTGGAATGCTGCTGATGCATTAAAGAATATATGGTTTATTCATATAAATAAGAAGTTACTATGGATCAAGTGGATTCATGGTAATTACTTAAGAACCAATGATATTTGACAAGTTCAAACAAAGTCTGGTGATTCCTGGACCTGGAAACAAATGATCAAGATAAGGGATAAAGCTTCGATACACTGTGGTGGAATAGATAATCTGAGGAAGCTCATGGTGATTGTTACAAAAATACAAAGATCAAGACCTCAACTCTATATGCTGTCTTATCCCCTGGTTCTCTAATGGTACCAGTTTCTTGGTGTTAGCCCTTATGTTTTGATGATGTTCTTACAACCACCATTATCGGTACTAATGGCTTATTGAGTGTAAATGTAGTAAAATCATTTGTCAAGCTCGTTAGTGCCATTAATAGAGGATGGATGGAATATATGCTACAACGAAGATATCCAAAGGAGGAGGAGGCCAAGAGATGAAGCAACGTTATTTCAAGAACGTCAAATTCGATTAAAAGCTTCATCCGATTCAAGCTATATCAAAGCTCAAGTATATTGCTCTCTATATGAGGATATTAGCTTTCTTTTGTTTTTCTTTCTAGTGCTAGAATGTAGGCAAAGAGTTACTGAGTTTACTTGAAGCTATTGGGAATCATACACACGTTTTTAAACTTGTGCTTTTAAGCGTTTTTCACAAAATACTTCACAAGTTTGAGTACCTATCTGCAAAATTTTTTTTCCAAGCAGTTTGTTTTTAGTATTAAAAACATTTTACAAAGTTTCAGAATTTTCAGAGGTCAAATGAATATTTTGGAAATATTTCAACTTGGTCAAATAACCTGATTTCAGAATATGTCAGAAATCGGTCGACCGGTCCGGTCGACCGATCCGATGACCTTTCTTC
>NC_033794.1:84132412-84202928 GCF_001876935.1 Asparagus officinalis | reverse complement strand
CATTTGTTGGTTGGCGGTTCAAAGCAGACTGCTTACACTAGAAAAATTGCTGAGGAGAGGGATTGTTCAAAACAATCAATGTTGCTTATGTGATTGTGCTGGATTGGAGTCAAGGAACCACCTGTTCTTTGAGTGTGTATACTCGAAAGAAGTATGGAATAAGATCATGGACTGGTTAAAATTTAAATGGAAAACCTGTAACTTGGAAATACTATTAGAGTGGTACAACAAAAGCTTGAGGGGTAAAGGATTCAAACAGAAGGTTAAAAGAATGGCTCTGAATGCAACTATATACAAATTGTGGATTGAAAGAAACATGAGGATATTCCAGAAGAAAAGTCGAGGGGTTGATCAGTTGGTGAGAGATATCAAATTTGACATTTTTTCTATAGTTCTTAACAACAACACTTTGATGGAGAATAGAGAGTGGATGCTCTCTCTACGGAAAATGTAACAAGTGTTGTTGTGCATTTCTTCTTTTTGATTTCTCAATATTGAGAATCTTGATGTACAAAAACTTTCAGATTTGGTAAATGATAATATAATCTCCATTGTCAAAAAAAAAAACAATTAAATCTATTAATATTTTAAGAATACTACAAAAATTGTATTGGATGTACAAGAGCATACTATCACTACTCCAGCATTTTGTAGATGGCGCTTTATCGGAAGGGAGGAACCACCGTTACCACTTTTTTTTTTCCAGTGGCGTATGCTTCTTCTTCACTTTGGCTATTTCACTACCTCTTCTCAGCGCTCTCAATAACCTGTAACTTATATGGTAAGTTGCAGTCCTTTGGGCTAAAATTCTACAGGTTCTACTATCTTCTTCAATATACGGTCGACATGTACGTGTTCTCCTCATTATTGCAACAAGTTTGTGTTCTCCTCAATATTGTGCAACATGTTTGCGTTCTCCTCAATATTGCAAGACTAGTCTAGCTACTACGATACCAAACACTTAAAAAAAACGTTCCTTTTAAAATCATTATTTTTTGGCCAAGATGAATATGATCAGATTTGCTTTCACATGGATCAATGGTTCATTCTTATTTGTTATTTCCAATATGTAATATTTGATTGGTTTGTTTATGACACTCCTTTCACATTTGTCAAATAAGATACATTATTGATAATATTCATTATTACTATTTTAATGATTATAGTTATTGAGAGCTGGATGGATTTACGTAGACGTATACCAATTCTTTGTCCTTATATATTATGCTAATTATTTGACATTTATATTTAATAATTTACATGGGGAAATCCCGCAGCATCATGCGGATATAGCACTAGTTATATATAAACAAGAGAAATGTGCGGGCGTGTTTGAACACTTGGAAGTAAATAAAAAAGGTACTGAAAATTGAAAAGTGGCTTCACTTTTCATTTTTATCATGTTTGTCATTTGGCAAGTGAATAAAAAGTGATTGGAAAGTGTGGAGTGTCACACATTATTTGCCACTTCAGTTTTCTCTCATTTTACTTTCTAACATCCGAACATGATTTTGCAAAATAGAAAGTAAGAAGAAAGTACCTCCATGATAAGGTACTTTCTCCTACCTTCACATTCTATTTACTTTCCTCTTACAAGACATGCTATAGTGAAGTTGTTTGGCGCCTTTAGTAATAATATACCACCAATTTCTCATATTATATATAAAGGAGAGATACACTGATAAAGATTTTACGTATCATTCCTCGCATCACACGACCCAAAACACTCGGTGGGTTGTGCCCTCGTACCGTCTGCTGCTCTTGAGAGCATGTCTAAACCTACTTTTTAGTCGATGGGCCTGGTTTGGCCCATTTAAACTTGCTGCCCTTCTTCAAGGCCGTTGTTTTCTTCCCCTTGTAATCATCTCATTCTACTAACAACCCACCAGGACACACAAACTTGCATTCGTACGTAACTTCCAAACTTGTTGGGGCCAAGCGCACATGCCACCATTTTCCCGGGCACCTAATCCTTTTCTTGTTCTGTTCACTTGTTGAGGCCGGTACGTATAGGAAAAAGGGGGACAGCACTCGTGAGGCTATGTACATAACCAATCTCTCTTAATCAATCATGTGCCTAAATATTCTTTGAGATCATAGCCTAGGCCCTACCCTACTTCATGATTTTAGACTCATATATTCCCATCAACCCATTGGATGTTCTTTTTCATGGATAATTTCGATCTCTTAGGTTATCTTTTAATGGCTAGCTAGGGTTCCAATGCCAACTTAATTAGCAAGTCAATGACAAGGACAACCAACAGGTGAACATCTTTTGAGCGAATGCATAATTATGAGATGCACAGTGATAAATAATTAGTAGTTAGGTATGTCCTAACTTAAAGGTCTCAAATAAAGCTTAAAGTCTTCCTTGTGTCATGATCTTAAGGCGCTAAGGGTGGCAATCTCTGATCCTCACTATAATGCTCATCACATGGACCTTATGGACTTTGTAGCATGTCCTTATTCATGGCCTTAATTAGCAACAAAAACCCCGCTGGAACTTAATTAGATTCATTAATTACTATGTTTCTTAATTAAAAGACATCATTAATTATCTACAATTGTATAAGCTTGTTCATGTGAGTGTTGCTCACTTCATATATTGCCAAGAGAACTTGATATCTGTTAGTTACGCAAGGTGGGCAAAAGAGGGCCAAATTAGGGCATATATATAGGGTTTATTTGTCTACTAAAGTTGAAGCAAAATAAGGTTACAAAATCACTCAGATATCCTTTCAAATGTCATCTCTGCATTTGATGGATGGAGGAAGCTGAGGGCGCTACCATAGTTCTATATAAGTACATAGCTCCTTTAATTTCTAGAATTAGCATGTACATGTCTCCTCTACAAATGGCATCTTGCTTCACGCAAGCTCACATGTACAAAGCCCATCATTCTTACTCCCAAATAGGTTGACATATGGACCCATACCCATGGCAAATAGAGTACAAGGGGAGATGCATCAACATTCTTCTCTTAAGCTTGCATGATGTTACCTAGGATTAGTTTATGATGCTAGATGAATAATTCTATTTGTTTGTTACATTACTTCTCAAGAATATGATATAACTAGCCATCTCTCATGCAATGCAAACTGAGTTAGTTATATAGGAGAAAATGTACGATGGACACAGTCAATTAATATATAAGTGGTGCATCAAATGATACCAACCACTGAATTAATAAACTTAAAATTCGTACATTAATCTGACAAATGTTATTTTTTTGTGCCATCATTTAACACATTAGATCAGAATTATCAGATACTCTATCATTAGGTGGAGCCTCAAATGACCCATCTTAAGTATGTTGGTATATATCTAAGCCGCAGGCCTAGACAGCGTTGGTAAATAGAGTTGCACAAATATTTTGATATAATAAAACAATGCAGCAGAAAATGTGAAATAAATAGCAACAATCACAGATAAAAAAAATCAACACAGAGCACAAGGGAATTTTTATAGTGATTTGGAATAAATCCTACATATATCTATCCTTCCTTCTCTCAAAGGGACTTCCAAACTATGAATTTTTTTTCTTGGATTACAAACGATAATCTAATAGGCTTTACAAGACCCCTTCCTAAATCAAACTACCTAGTCATCTACATCCAAACAATCCTGCCATTAATGTGTAGCCTAGCTCTCAGCTAGTAAAATAATCATTAATTGACACCGATTTGAGTACATCATAAAACCGATCAAATGACCATGAAAAATATTTTGATTACAAATAAAAATATCAATAGAGTACAATGAAAAGATCTTATAGTCCTGATAATCAAACCATTTTTCCATGACTAAAAAGTTCAAACCTAGAGGTATGAAGGTAGAAGCAGTGATCGTATGGTAGCACTCATCAAAGAAAATCAATCCAATGTGAATTATATACTGCAGGCTGATCGTAATGATGAAGGAAGCTTCAATCTTCAAAACCTAGGTTCTCTAAGAAAAATGCCCCAGGGACCCCAAATAGGGGACCCTGGGGTGGGACAGGTGAGGTGTCAGCCTGGGAGGCTGTGATGCACTGTTCATCATAGCCTGGGAGGCTGTGAACAGTACATCATAGCCTCCCAGGCTGACACCTCACCTGTCCCACTACAGGGTCCCCTATTTGGGGTCCCTGTAGCAGGACTCTTTCTCTAAAATTATGTCAGGGACATCTATCTCAAACTTGACTAGAAAGATGGTATAGTAGCTGCAACGAATGGATGAGATTAGATCTCAAAAAGCTGCTAACTTGATCCCTGGTCATCAATGCGTAACTTGCTCGTTGAATGTGTCAAGTGCTCATTGATGGAAAACATGTGTCTATAATTTTTGGATCAGTGGGGTTGAGCTTCAAAACAATGGGCTTCTCCTCTATTTGTCAATGGGCAAGATACTCATCGATGAGTGAATAGTCTTCATAAAAATTTTATTAATGGGAAGTTAAGGAATCGATAACATAGCAGTAGGTTCATTGATGAGTAGTTTTGCTTGTTGACATCCGTTAGCTCGTCGACGAACAAACTGCCCATCGATGGGTTATGCCTGATAAAATGTTGTTTGGAGCTAAATTCGACTCCATTTGAATTGGTTATTGTTTATATCTAATATTTAACTACATAAGTCATCTCACACAAAAGTTAGTCACAGATACACATTTATTAATATTAAAACAAAAAAAAATTGTATAGACAAGGTCCTAACAAAATCTATGTACGTATAAATCGTTTGAATAGTAGGATTATTGCATCATGCGGGTAAAGATAAAACTATCATACACACACACATACACACACATACACATACACATATACATATACATATATATACATATATATATACGTATATGCGGTCAAAAAGTATAGACCAGTCTAGTAGATGGATGATACTCGGTAATAAACCTCTAGAGATATTGCCCGACTATACCATGACAAGCGGGATAGTTGAAGAAATGGAGAGGCCAAACTACGAAGACCGACCTAATGGTGCCTTCTCAACCCGGACCTAAAATTCCCAACAAAGCTGGCTCGCATGACCAGAGCAATTATAATCGACCCACTACCGATTACACGTAACTTGTCTAGCTAACCAAGCAGAGATAGGCATGAGGCTAATCTGTATGTCTAGGCCCTATAAACCATACATATGACAAGACATCACTCATATCACTACAAGAAATCGGGTATTTAACGATCAAAATTAACGAATGGACCAGTTAACCATCATTAATGTGTGTAAAATAACGACGATTTTAAAGCCCTTCATCGAGTTATTACAATTATTAGAGAAATCATGTCAGATGGGATAACAGTTTTCTAATCCCTTTGTTGATTTAATTCTAATACCGTCGTTATTGGGTCTCTTAAAAGAAGAAGGAGTACTTTGCCTTCATTAATAGGTCCCCTCACTACAACACCTGAAATCTACCATAGCGGTCGAAAAACGCTATGGTATTATATCATAGCGTTTTAATCCACTACAACACCTGAAATCTACCATAGCGGTCGAAAAACGCTATGGTATTATATCATAGCGTTTTAATCAACGCTGTGTCAGAACCCGCTATAGTAGGTCAAACGCTATGGTATTATATCATAGCGTTTTAATCAACGCTGTGTCAGAACCCGCTATAGTAGGTCTGTGACTTTACATAGCGTTTTTCCAAACGCTATCAAAAAGCTTCCAACCATAGCGTTTTTATGTAGCTATAAAAGAGTATTCAATAGCGTTTCTATATTTCTATGACAAATATCTTTCATAGCGGTTGAAAAACGCTATTAGTTAGTTTCCAACCATAGCGTTTTTATGTAGCTATAAAAGAGTATTCAATAGCGTTTCTATATTGCTATGACAAATATCTTTCATAGCGGTTGAAAAATGCTATTAGTTAGTTTTCATTCATAGCATTTCAACGCTGCTATTGTCTTACATTTGATAGCGTTTGAGTTACTATAATGGCGTTTCAACGAATGCTGTCTTTCTTCTTTTAATAGCATTTCAGCAATTGTTTCCACTTCTTATAGCATTTCAGTTGTGCCTATAAACCTTTGAGGTTGAACTAGAAATAGGTTCCAAATATGACAACCATAAAAGCAAATATTTCATTTAAAGGTTCAAACTGATACATAACAAAGTTGTAGCATACAAGAAGAGTCAACACAAATGTGCCAAAAAACAAATACTAGTCTTTGGATAATCCAACATGGAGTATAAGAAATTAACCATAGTACACAGAACAACAAAAACTAATTAACTTTGTTGTATTACATATGACTTGGGAGACTCATCATCTTCAGCAATTGAGTACTTGTACTGCTGCAAAAACAAAAATTAACAACACCAAAATTACAACTATACAAACATGATAAAGTAAAAACACATGATTGCAAGATGTATAAATTACCAGCTTTTCAAAGCATAACAACTTTGTCTGACGGCCAAGCTAATGTCGTACCAACGACATCTTCAATGCATTCTAACTCAGATGTAAGCCTCCAAAGAGATGCACTAGGGATCCTAGGGATATCAACCCAAACACGCATAGCATTAGGACCTAAAGGAACGAAGTGAACAACCTGGTTCGGTTCACTTGAAGACCAATGTCCTTCAGCAACTATCTTTCCCGAGCCAGCAATATCTAACAAGTTGCACTTTTTCTTTGAGTTGTTCACACTCTAGCAACAATGCAAAAACAGTGATATCAATTATAGAAAAGAAACTAGTACAATCAAATATCAAAATAATGATAGTATCAGAAAAAAAGGTTACCGAAGGAGATGATATGTTTGTAGATTCCACATTGTTAATTGAGATATTTTCCAATACAACCTTGTCAGCAGGCCACGCTACTTTAGTGCCGATAGCATCTTCAATAGATGTCATGTCAGGTGTGGGTCTCCATAAAAAAGCTTCAGGACTTGTCGGGACATAAATGAAAACAAATAAAAATGTATAAGCATACTATAAGCATGAAAGATGCGGAAGCTTCATGAAAGAACATTACAAATCTTACAATTTGTTCCCAACCTTACTCAAGTTTACCTAGGTCAACTCCAAATTCCTATCGAAGATAACTATAAGCATGAAGGACCATACCATAAAAATGTATAACTGTATATGAAATATTGTTTGGAACTAATACGTTTTTGGTGAATTTTCTTTCGACATTACAGGTGCTAAATCTGGAGGCTCTAGACAAAACCAGGCATTGGAAACTCGTTGGTTGTAGTGATACACTGGCGAGGGGTTACTTGCAGGTTTTGATTGGCTTGTTCAAGACATTGCTTCTCGGATTTATGTACTTGACTGAATATTTTTGACTTGTAAAACGCTGACTACATAAATTCGTGTTTAATGAACATTGTCCTTAGATTTTTGATGATTTTGTTTATATGGGAATGTAACATCTGTTTACTGTTATTCATGTTTAATGTAACATCTGTTTTTGTTTGTATGGGAATGTAACATCTGTTTAATGTCCGACAATATGATTAATATCGTAGGGAAGCAAACTGCAGATATTTTCCAGATATTTTTTTCACAGGAAAAAATAAAAAAGAAGATAACAAAATATGATGTTAACTAATTTATGAAATAATGGCTTGGATGGCAAATACAGTCCATTAATTGAAAGTTAAATAGATGTACCTGGGCTATGTATGGGTAGTCCTCTTCAGTGTCAATTCCACCATTGTTGAGGAGTCTTTTCCAGCTAGATAGTCAACCAAAGGTAACTATAACCCATGTTTGTTACTGGAATTACACCATCCTAAATGATTTGCGTCAAAATTATATATTGGGCGTGAGAAATAGTTAAAAATGAACACCTGTTCTTAAAACTCTTGTACCTTTGGGTAGATGAATCAAAAGCTCAAGTTTTGTTAGCTTGTGCTTAAGGGTTCAGATTGCCAACATCAAAGGAGAATATGTCTGCAGGACTGAAGAATGAGCGATAAGAAGAATTCTATAATATGATTGCAAAAACTAATAGGAATTTTTTTTTTTGTATTTTCCAGAATATGATTACAAAAACCAGAACAGGACCGAGTGATAATAAAAGATCATATGGTATAACGCCAGGATGCCGAACTTGAGAGTAATCTGTCTTATCAAAATACACAGCTAAACGGTTTTCAGTTCTTCCTTTCGAGTTGAGGTGCAGCTGCTCGAGCTCAACGTTTTATTTAAGCTTCAACAAGAAACCAGATTCCTTCACTATCATCATAAATAGATGAGCAAACTCGAAATTCATGCAAGAACACCTTTTATATGTTTCCTGTCTGGGTAGAATACCTGGAGCAGAGTGACAAAGATGGAAGAACTATCGATCATAACCATTTACATTGAATTAAAAAAAAACGAAACGGACTACCTCTTCGCCTGATGCATTTGCATAGACATTTGTACATAACTCAGAAGAATCTGGCATAGGGCTTTCCTGAAAGAAACAAAACGTATAGAAAATGATATATTGAGCTCTATCCAGTAACAAAGAGCTGAATATGCACAAGTTTACCTTCGCCTTAGCAATCGCATCACTCACTTCCTTCTTAACTTGTTTCTCGATGTCCTGATCAAAGATTCACATCATAACAGCACACAACAGAACAAACTACATTTCAAGTACTGGTTCCAGCAGAAATTAATACCTTCAGCTCTGACACAGTTGCAATATCATGGGCTAGAATCAGTTTCCTGATTCTTTCAACAGGGTCGCGCTCCTACAAAATATTTAACAGGCAAAAGAGTCTGCTGAAAATCTCAAACGAATATAGACAAAGTGAAAGAACTGTCGACTGCCGTAGACTTCAGGTAATTTCAGAGTTTCTTACCTGCCTCACACCGGAGATCTCATCACGGGTGCGATAAGTGCTGCCAGGGTCAGACATGGAGTGTCCGTGATACCTGTAAGTGTCCATTTCAAGAATCTGCAGGTCAACACCCAAGAACCAGATTATTATATCTCAACACAGTTTGTAACTCTCAATTCTCACAATAATCTAGAGTGTTTTGATGCAATAGAGAGGTCAAGATGGTGTCGGAGCAATTCAGGTTTAAATTTTTACATTTTAGGAAAGATTTAAAAATATTTATCAACATTTTGTAGTTTCCATGTTTCATCCATGAAATATGAGACAGAAGTAGGAAACTACAGTTCTAAACCTATGGGATCCATATACCATGTAGGGATTACCCTATTGTTTAATTCTTTTTCGATGTTTCTTTTAACTTTTATGACATGAAACCAATATAGCAGGGTTGAAGTTTTCCATTCATATATTGTATAAAACTCGTGTTAACTTACTTTAAAAAAAAACAGACAGAAAAGCATGAAGACTTTACAGCGAAATTAAAACTAAAAGTAGTAATTCTAGTAATGGTAGCCCTTTCATTGTTGTATACACGGTGAATGTATTCTAAGGAGATCCAGGAGATGGTCTATGTCATATGATAGTCAATATATATATATTGGTCCTTACTACATATGCTATGTATTTGAAAACTAGCCTAGGAAGTGAAAATCAAGATAACAACATGAAGTCGAAGATTGTTCAAACAAGATATATAATAGTTGCATAGGTGTGTGCATAAATGAAACATTTTATCACCGCTACTGAAATTGAAAGCTTTTGTTTTAACGAGAGGGAAGTGATTTGATATTTGAAGAACCCATTCTCATTATCATACCAAGTTATACCATTCGAATGAAACATATAATAAACTCAAATCATAAACCCAGCCTAAAATTGAAAACCCTAAACAAACTAATACGCAATTATCATTCAAATACCTAACAGAAAAACAAAATTAAACTCTTACCCAGTTATCAAATTAAACTCAACAGGAATTTCAAAAGAAATTTCAAAATTAAAAACTTACCCAGTTATCAAATTGCTCCCTGAGCTCCCAGTGCTCTGCATCACAAATAAACCACATATTCATCACAACTAATCTCACAAAATAACTACCCAAAAAAAATCAAAAATCAAAAGAAAATGGTTGCAGACATCGGTTCTCTTAAACCTTTCAGATTCTCAAATTAATCCCTCGAATCTTCAAAGAAGAGGGGTTTCGGCGCTAGACGAGAGGGCGCTGGATGAGAGACGAGGAGGGGCTCCAACGGTGGACGCGAGACGAGGAGGGGCTCCGGCGGTGGACGAGAGACGAACAAGGGCTCCATCTCTGGTGATCAAAGAAGATGGGGGTTCGGGTTTGGAGGCGGCAACGGTGGCGACATGCTACGACACCGGGTTTGGAGGCGGCAACGGTGGCGAGTTGCTGCAACAGCGAGTCGGAGGCGGCACCAGCGACGACTCGGAGGCGGCACGGTGACGACTCGGAGGCGGAAGCGACGAGTCGAAGGGTTGTTAGGGCTTGGGTGAAAGAAAGGGAACGGGAAGTTGTGGGTATTTGTGCGGGTTTTAGAAAAATAAAAGGGAATGGGTTGTTAGAGCGCGGTTTTAATTTTCAGCATCCCGCTTAAGATTTCAACGTGCCAGAAGGAAAAAAATGTGATCAATTACCTATAGCGTTTAAATTTTTTCAAACACTATTAAAAAATAAGGCATATACAATCTATAGCACTTACAACGTAAACGCTATAATTCAACGCTATAAAAAAACAGTTTTGTTGTAGTGCCTAATCATAATAGGAGTATTTAATCAGAATAGTAAAAAGAAACCAAACCCAAACCCGAACCTCTCTCCGCGATTCGTATCTCCGAGCTTTGATTCCTCTCTCGCCACCGCCGTCGCTCTCTTCTTCCGACACTCTCCCTCCTCAATCTCCAGAACTAGGGTTAGGGCGAGGGTTAGATCGATGGCGAGCGAGGCGGTAGTGCCAGCGGTCATCGTCGGCGGCGGGAGAGTTGGCTGAGTGCTACAGAGCATGGGAAACGGACGCGTTGTGCTCGTGGGGAGGGGGCAGCCGGTTCCCTCCGATTTCGAGGGTTAGGGCGAGGGTTTGAACTCAGAATGATGATCTTGAGGCAGTGCTTGAGTCCACTCCTGCTTCTTGATGGAACGGTAATTGCCCTAGTTTATTTTGTTTTGTTTTGTTTTGCTTAAAAGCTTAGATTTTTGTTTGTCTTGAGGTAAAAAGATTTGATTTTGTTGAGTTTTTTGGTAGAAATTGTGCTGTTCTGGTGTTAATTTTAGCAATGCCCTAGCCCGTGTTCTAGCCTCTTCAAGAAAAATGTAGCCTTGCTTTTATTACTGACCTCCAGTGTATTAAATGTTTGTATATATAGCCTTCATGCTATTTGAACGAGGATTGTAATTTCAATTAAACCTATCATTTATAATATTATAAATAACATCCAAGAGAGAGAACTAAGTATCTTCTCTAATTATTTCTTAAAATAAACTTTGTATCAGGCTTCACTGCTTTCTTTCCCCATTTGCATGCTAAGACTCACATTAGTTATCAGATTTGTGATCTATCTGGTCAAGACATATGATGCATTGTTGTCCATGATCTATATGATAAAGACATGACATGTTATTATGCCTTTCTGAGTGATATATGTACACTTGTTGCATATCTAAGCAGTAATGGCAAACTTCACTCAATATAAAATGTTGGCATAGTTATTTACTACTGATGTTTTCACCATTTTCCTTTTTTGGTTTTAGGCTGCCATGAGAACCATGGATGGTATCATTGATACAGTGTTGGTTGTCTTTATTTTATTAAACTTTCTATAGAAATTGTCTTTTATTTGAAATGTAGGCTAACCTTACCCATTACGTGTTGATTTTTCAAATGAGGAAGTACATTATTCTCCCTTTTAATGATGAATTATTAATGACTAATGAAGTTTATAAACTGAGTGCCGTCTTCTAAGATGTATTATCAAAGTGATATTTTCAAGATATCCTCTGTTAGAAGCAAACACAGATCCTTTAACTCCATGGTACTTGAGCTTTTCAAGATATTCCTCATATATGGATTTTCCCCCGTCGTTATCAGTGCTCTCATTGTTATGAAAGATGATTTTAGTGAAAGCTCTCTAAGGCTATTCTTGTATTGAATTCAGCTACTTTTATTGCTGGGCTGTCAAATCAGCATTACTACCGTGCAGTTGCCATAGGAGATGATGATGTTGTTTCAGTATACAGGTGAGTTCAACATTTCTTTCTGTGGCCACTGATAACGTATATAGGTTTGAAAGAGCTAATTTCCGTATATACAGAAATTGTTATAAAAACACACTCGGGTTAATGTATGTTGTCAGTAGACAGGAGCAGATCCTTGGTTGGAACTATTCTGTCAAAGGTTTTGCCTGCAACATTTTCAACCCTGACATTATTTTCTAAAATGATTTGGCGGAGTGAGCAGCCATCCACTAGAAAATCACATATCACATCTCAGCCATTTGCCAAAGAGTGAGCAGCCATCCACTAGAAAATCACATATCACATCTCAGCCATTTGCCAAAGGTCTTTTATGTAGCGATATTCCTGTTGTTTGGCTCAGAAACTGTGGCAAGCAGGTCTATTTAGGTGAGGATTTGACGCATTAAGTGAGGATTGAAGCACTTGTATTTGCTCTGATTCGTTCAGTTTAATTTATGTTTGTGTTTTTCAGGAGGATTTGACACTACTCATGCTGCTGCAAGGGTTTTTTTTATTTGATTAGGGCTCCAGATTGATCCTTTTTCATGTAGCTATATTATATTCGCTGGAAAGTCATGAATTTGTTCTTTTTATTTATGTTCAGGGCATATGATCATGCTGCAATAAAGTTTCAAGGAGTTGATGCTGATAGCAACTTCAATCTAAGTGCTAGGTTGTTTGCTGTTTGAATGGGAGGGAACTTGCTTGTTGGGTATATTGATTATGGTTGAATTTGTGTCAGATGAAGAACTTGACCAAGGAGGAATTTGTTCACATACTTCGTCGACAGAGCACTGGGTTTTCAATAGGAAGCTCAAAATACCGAGGGGTTACTCTTCATAAATGTGGGCGATGGGAGGTTCGGATGGGCCAATTCCTTGGCAATAACTATGAATCTCTCTCCTTTACTTTTTTCTTGGGAATTTGTAGAATCGATTCAATATCTTACTTTTTTATCGTACTGTCTGTATTGTGTGTGAATCACTCGAGAGTAATGGTGAGTTATGTAGAGTGGACTCATGGGAATGGTGAGTGAGGCTAAAAGAGAAGGTTTTGGAAAGCCCAAGTTTACCGATGAGAACCTGATGCTTGCATGCAGGTACATATACCTTGGGTTATTCGACAACGAAATAGAAGCTGCAAGGTTCTACAAGAGATATGGATTTGTTTAGTTGTTGCAGTGAATTTCTTTAAAGTTCAGTTCTTATGGGTCTCGGAGCATGCTAGTTGGTCAAGATGCTTTTATTTAAGATTATTCAAGCTGCTTTGACTGCTGTTGGAGCCCCAGACAACCTGGTTCATGTGATAACATGGTGTGTGTTATGGCATTCTGATTTTCGTTCTATTCACTGCATTTTAGTAACTTTAATTGGTTGAGGATCATTACATTTTCTTTTACTATTTTCATTGGCAGGTTTACAGAAACAAGACAAGCTCTTGTTTCGTCAGTTGACAAAATCATTTTTGTTGGATCACCTGGTGTGGGGAAAATGGTACATGTTACATGTTGACTGCTATTTTTCTCAGTGCCACATTTTATGCTTTGGAAGGTCTTTATGTAGTAAAGCTAACAAATGAGCATGCATGTGTTCAGGTTACTGAGATGTTAGATGCTGTTATGTGCTTATTTTAATCATTTGATGCTTTGCAGAACTAGTGTGGTGATTCAACTTTAATTTTCTCAGTTAGGGCAGATAATTTGTTCTCTTTAGTGAAGATTGGTAATAAGCAAACCCTTCACTTTCAGACATTGAGATAGTTGAGAAAATCTGGGGGAAACAATCTTATGGTCACATCATTGTATGTGGTGGTGGGACTACTTTGAAAGATTTGAGAGGACCGCTCCCTAATCGATCTGATCTGGAAGCATGGGTTATAGAAGAAAAGAAAAAGAACCAGATGGTTCAACAATGCTTAGATGAGCAGGAGCAACAACAACAAATGATGTCTGAGTTGGAGTCACAAGTGAAAGCTATGCAAGAACTTTTTTTAGGCAATCACCTTCATCGACTCCTTAAACTCGAGAATATGTGCATGACTAGGTAATTATTTTTTATAAAATCTCTTATATACTTTTATGATTGACTACTTGCACTAAAAAATATGAATTTTACTTAATAAGATAATATTTGCTTAATTGATATTTCTTAATTATGTGATTTTTTTTAAATTTTTTAGGCTATCCACGCAAGATTAGGAGAGGTGGGGTAGCTCGAGTCTTCTTTTGACGATGATTAGAGATGAAAGAATGTGTCTTCCCTAAACTTTTATTTTAATTTGTTATAAATAGTTTCATGTATTTTTCTTTGGAACAATTAGGATATTAACTCTTGTTATTAGTATTGAATATTTAAGGATGGTGAAATTTTATTTATTGATGTTATTAATGAATGGAATTTTTATTTTCCCTTTTATTCATTATTGGGTATTTTTAATATATTTGTGTTGTGAATCTTAGTGTCAGGTTGAGAATAATATGATAGTTGCCTATGAATGGCAAAATTATTATTAATGTATATTAGAAATTTGTAGTATACAATGACGGTTTTATAAACCGTATTTTGTTCATCAACGAAGGGAAAGCACTATCGTTAATTGGTTACTAATTACCCATTATGAGGACTTTTATGACGGTATCCAACCATCATTAATTAATCTTCAACGACGGGAAAATATCATCGTAACTAATGGTAACGACGAGAAAATATCCCCATTACTAATGGTAACAACGGGAAAATATCCTGTCACTGATGGTAACGACGGGAAAATATTCCCGTCACTGATAGTAACGACGGTGATAATTACCGTCATAAATATTAACGACGGTAATATGTTCATTCGTTACAGACTCTATAATGACGGGTAGTATATCCCTTCGTGACCCTTTAGTGAAGAGGGCTTCAACAACGAGCGACGAAGGGATTTTCCCCCGTCGTTAGCATATAATAACGAAGGTTTTCAGCTCTTTAACAAAGGAAAATCCCTTCGTTAAAGATATAATTTCTTGTAGTGTATGATTTGACCTCTCCCCTAATTGTATAATTGCAAGCAGCATCCACCTAATGCATTGACTTTGGTAAATTGGTGACACATGTAAACCAAGGCACATGGCCCCGAGGCACACACTGACTAAAATCATTATATTATTCAAAGCGCTCATACTGCGTTGGGTGGTCACAAAATAGTACGATGATAGGACAAAAGCAACAATGATGAACCAGATCTGGTAGGTCACCCACAATGCATTTAATAGTGACATATATTGGTAGGGTTGACATGTAGGCACATGCCTAATTGCGTACAATCAAAACTCCTTGTGCAGTGCAGTGTTAATATCATAAATATGAAACTACACTGAAAAAAGGGGAAGTGGGATAAATGAAGAGAGAGAAAAGGGTATAGAGACATGCAGACCATAATATAAGAAAGAGAGAATACCCTTAGTCTCTGACCATCCAAAGCTCAAATCACACAAGGTGGGAGTCTACATTGTAATATCTGTTCATCTTCAGTCACATAGGGATTAATCTTTAATCATCTCTGTCCCTCTTTCTGCCTATTAATCTTGAGGAACCCTGAATGACAAATCCATCCTTTATCTCTAAGAATCTTTGTAGTGGCCTAGTCTGATTTTGCTAAACCAACTCAAAAGACAATGCTATTCACTCATACGATCCATTGAGCTGACGCTTAGTCTCTACCGGCACAGCTGCCCAAAATCTCTAGTATAACTAAAAAGCATTGCATCATTATTTATTTATTATTTTCCTAGAGAGATCAACATAATAGAACATGTATTTCATTGTCTTAATCTTTTGTGAATGTTTTTGACCTAAAATAAATGATGACCCCATAGGGGAGTGACTTATCTAACAAGAAAGTTATATCGTAGTATGACAATATAGCACCAAGAATGATGGCCAAAACCATCACGGTTAAGGTCAACTACACCGCACATAAGGTGTATTTAAGAAGTATCGAAGTAAGCTCTAAGCGACTATGGAACTCTTCTATGTTGCTAATAAAATACCGACACCGAGCTATGGTTGAGGGCCCCACTGACACCCAGATAATCAAGTCTCCGTCAATGGCTAAGTGTACCTCTCCTGAAGGTCAGAGAATTCAACCATCGAGCATGAAAAAACTACACATTGCCCAGACAAGCATTCAAAACCAAAGTTGATGTCCACTCACTAGTAGAAAAATGAACAAACTAGACGGAACAAACTAGACGGAAATTTTTTCCGTCTAATTTGAGGCAAACTAGACGGAAAAAATTCCGTCTAGTTTGTTCCGTCTAGTTTGAATCAATCTAGACGGAAATTTCCGTCTAGATTGACAAACTAGACGGTTTTTTTTATTTTTTAAATAATAATCAACCTAGACGGAATTTCCGTCTAGGTTACATCAACCTAGACGGTAATTCCGTCTAGGTTGCCTAAAAAAATTTACGGATCCCCCTCCTTTTTTTTCACTTCCCCGCCTATTTTTTCATTCCCCCGCTTTTAATTTCCCTCTCCATCAAAAAACCCACAAACTGGCCAAATCCCGAAATCTCTCTCTCTCTTACCCCATAAACCCTCTTTCTCTCAATGCCGATCTCATAAAAATCCAAACCCTAACCCTAAAATTCCATGGCGTCCTGTTTGATTTCCTGCAAATACCCAATCTCTAAACCCTCACTCCTCCGCCCAACTCCCTTCGTCGCCGCCCCCCTTCGCCTTCGCACTTCTCAAAGATCTGCGGCCGTTGGGGTTAGGGTTAGGGTTTCGGCTCCGGCGATCAGAGCGAGCGTCGACGTTCCCGCTGGACTCAGGCCTGGGCGAGTTGTGGGGACCGATAAGCTGCCTTCGGATGTGAGGAATCGAGCGATGGAGGCCGTTGATTCGTACGGAGGCAGGGTTACGATTGGGGATGTGGCGAGTAGAGCTGGGCTTAAATTGAATGAGGCTGAGAGAGCTCTTCAGGCTCTCGCTGCTGACACTGGTGGATTCTTAGAGGTATTTTAATGCGTTTCTTTGTTATTTCGATCATTTTGTTTGATGGGAGTTTAGGTGGTTTATAGTGGTTAAGTTAAATACTGGACAAAATGAGAGAGAGAGTCAGTTGAGATGATTTATTCATGTACAATGAAGACCATTAGCTGCACCAGTTAGAAGAAGCGATAAGATTATAGTTGATTGCGGAAAAGAGACTGGTGGTAGACCTAAAACAAATTTGTTGGAAGCAATTAAGAAGGGCAGGATAGTATTTAACTTAACGGAGGATTGGGGGATGATACATGATAGAACTGAATGGAAATTGTGATTCATGTAGCTAACTCAAAAATGTTGAGGGAACAGAACTCCGTTGGTGTTGCTTTGTTGCCATAGAATAAAAGTTTTTGTGCATGATGCGTATAACGTCAAATTGAACAGATAGTTAATCTCATATCTGCAGGAAACAAGAAATGATGGCTTTATTTTTGCCCAAGCTTTTCCTATTTTATAACTTCTGCCCAATATTTCAATGACTTCTCATGTTCAGTTCAGATGTTTGCATTAAATTCGTAAACTGTGCTACATTTCCTTGACATATGCAACAACCTGCACGATAAAGTTGTCTGTCTTATATCTCTTACCGCCATGAGAATATGAATCCACCAAATATTGTAATTTATAATTTTGGAGAATGTTCATGATTCTTCGTGGCATCAATGCATAAGCATTTCTTTGGTTTACCAGCAGTGCGATATACTCTTTTTGTTTGAGAATTTTTATCTTAGAAAAAGGATCAAGCCAACCTTCCGATATTGTCACTGCCTGGACAAGCCATATACTAATGTTTCATAGTGTATGTTTGCAATCTTTATTCCACCAGTCTGTCATATTTTTCAGTCAACACTGTAAACCTTAGTTTTCTGTTACTTTCTCTTTGGGAATTAACACCAATACAAAGGACCAAAAAAAAAAGGAAGTAGTTACATAACTTGCGTTATCTGAAAAGAGTGCCGCATGTTCTCTTTATTTGCTTCTTACAAGGTACAAACTTTATGAAAAGAACACAATTGTTGCGTGACTTGGTAATAAATTTGTTAAACTTTAGACCTCTATTTGTTTAATCATGTGATATGATAACAAAGTCCTTGTATGGCTTAGCGGTAAGGTGATTGTTCTTCATATTTACTTGTCTTCATAAGGCTATCTATCTAGAGATGATATTGAATAGGTTTCAAGATGAAGGCGATGTTCTTTATGTTTCCCAAGGATTACAGGTCAAAGTTGGCTGGGGAAATCTTTTAGAATGAAAGTAGAACCTCTACTCGACAAATTGAAGGTACTCAGGGCGTCTCATTCTTCTTTCGTGTAGCATTGTCGTTGAATGTTACTGTTATATAATGTATAACTTAGACCAGTATTGCAAAAGCTTACCTTTTCAATTTTGTAGGGAGGGGCTGAGTACTTAATCAGGGTCTCCTTTGGGACACCACTTATTGCTTCAAAATAGTTATTGTTTACACAACAAATCATCGCCGCTCGTCTCAAGTAGAAATAATATGTGTGCATCTTAATGCTCTGTTCCTTGTCGCAGCATTTTATGTTTAATTTGTTATGCAATGGTTTACTGTTTAGTTTGTGGATATATCTGATTCTTTCATTATGCAGGTCTTAGCCTTTCCTTGTCTTAACTTATTGTAGTTATGTATGGTGTACCATTTAATTTGTGTACATATCTAATTGCGCCACCTCATGGTTTAACGAAAATGGACCTTTTTCAAGAGGAAAATCTTATTGGAACAGTCGTTTATCCTTCAGTAACCAATATTTTGATTTCCCTATTAGTTCTTCTGCAAAGTTAATGCTTTCTATGTGTATTTCATGGCATGGACTAATTGATGTTGAATTTTGTATAATGTAGGATCAAGGAGGAAGAAACATGATGCTTCAACAATTTGGAGGAGTAAATGCAATTGGATTCTATAAATTATGCAAAGTTCATTAAGTTATGTAAACAATTGTATTCTTTATAATCAATCTATGTAAAACATTTATGCACCTTTCTAGTATTTTGGTGAATGTATTATTTGAATATAATTATATTTGATATTGAAATATAATTAGATTGATTGTGTTGGATATGAACATGATTTGGTGTTGTGCTATATTGTGTACATGTGATATTATATAGCGTGTAATGTAGATTTTGCAAAAAAAAAAAAAAAAATTTACTGTAGCAGAGCAACCTAGACGGAATTCCGTCTAGGTTGCTACTGTAGCAATCCGTCTACATTGCTAATCTAGACGGAATTCCGTCTAGGTTGCTACGTGGCAACCTAGACGGAAGTCCGTCTAGGTTACCAACCTAGACGGAATTCCGTCTAGGTAGCAATCTAGACGGATATATTACTTCCGTCTATGTTGATATCCGTCTAGGTTGGTCAACCTAGACGGGAAACCGTCTAGTTTACCCCAATCTAGACGGAAACAGATTAAACCGAGCAAACTAGACGGAATTCCGTCTAGGCGTACCAACCTAGACGGGAAATGGAGCAATCTAGACGAAATTTTCCGTCTAGATTGCTCGTTTTTCTACCAGTGACTGACTCCAATCATCACACAGATGGCTAATCTGGTGAGGACACATCATCAGTCCTTATAGAACATCGAGCTAAGTCAAGTTTTGCTAAGATTTAAGGTTTAAGAAAGACATTCGGTTGTCATATGCAACCTTATTTGAGTGGCAATATCAAGAATAGAATGTTGTGATCTCACCATGTGCAAGAGGGAGGACCCATCATTGGGCTAAAATAGATGAACAAACCAAGATAACCCTTACAACATCTAGACTCAAGATCCATGCATCGCTAGAGCTAAGGCCTATGAGGTCTTCCTCCTTGAGAGGGGTAGAGAGCACAGAACTAGTCGCAGACCTCCGAAACTACTTATGGTCGAAGCACTCTAGCTCCCCTCCCTAGCATGCGAGCAACTCGCATCTAGGCTCCCATGACTCATTGGCCACTATCCTTTAACACTGCTCATATCATGTTATAACTATCAGACACATCCCATGTTGCATGATATGCCCTCACGCCAAAGATCTGACCAACTCTCATATGTCCTAACCAATGGAGACTCAATCCTCAAAAGCATTCTTTTTTGAGAGAGTATCAATAGGTCTTATGCAGACCCAACCAAAAAGAAGACGACACTATTGGAAACATGTGGCAAAAATCAGCAATGAAGATGTGCTTGGTTCTATTCGTGTTCATATGATAGAACTAAGGCTCAAAACCTATCCAATTGAAGATAGTAATCCAAGAGAGAACGGAGAGGAGTTTTTGGACTGCTACAAGGTACCCGCATATGTGACACATTAAAAGATGAGCAGATTGACATTGAGGGCCCAAGCCCTTCATATCACAAATCTCGTGTATGAAGAAGTGCCTAATGACGAATAATTGGCTTGTGCCTCCGACAACACACTGGCTTCACTATGCTCATAATGGTTCAAAGTCCAAATGGCGTATTATCAAGAGGGACAAGCACAAAGCACAAAGAGACGACAATCTAAGATGTGGGTAAGAGCTCTAAGCCATCATCCGACCAACCAGTGGAGGTCAACCTAAGAGAGATAATGAAGATGATCCTGAGCCAAGCAAGTGCAATGGAGCACATGTAGGAGAGGTAGATAGACCACTTCCTAAAGAATCAGAATGCCAAAATTAGGAAGGAAGTAGCCAACTTCCATCAAGATTTTCAATTGCATGAGAGACAATCAACTTTGATGAAACAGCTAACCCTACTGAGATCAATGTCAATAATACCCTGAAAGCTCATCTTCTAAACCATGAGTCAACTACTATTGGTCATTGGGAGAATAAGTGCTACCACTACTCAAACAATGCATATTCCACACAATGGATAACTCGACCACTAGAAGGAGTAGTTAAATCATTTTGTCGGTACAGAAGACGATGAGTTAGTTATAATTGATGACCCTACCATAGCCGCAATATTGACCAAGTTAACAACTCAAGTTCACTTCCTTATAAAGAACCAGGGAGAATTAAATGATAGAACCTCACAACCATATATTTGGGATGGCATACCGTACCTTAAAAGTTACAAGCCTATCACCGTGCAGAGCTTCAATGGTACAGAGTCATCACAACAACACATGTGCCAATTTAAAGCACAAGCTAGTTATAGTTAGAAAATGATATCATCATGGTGATAATGTTTGTCAATTCTCTCAAAGGGCTCACCTTCTATTGGTTTGAAAGCCTACAATCAGTTTTTGTCAACTCATGGACGAACTTGAAGAGAAAGTTCATCGAGAGATTTCATAAATTTACTTTGAGATAACCTATTAAAGTGTGAAGAACAAAGTCTACAAGCTGGGTGAGAAGGTCCTAACATACATTGAGAATTTCCATAGACTCAGTCTCTAGCTAAATGGTTCAATATTTGAGAAGTTTGTCATCGATGCTTGTCGAGATGGTCTACCAAACTATATCCTCAAGCAGTTTGTGGTCATCGAATCTAAAACCTAGAAGGAACTAATCATGAACACTGAGAGGGTGGAAGCCACAACCATACAGCTTGGTGACATACTAGGCAAGGTAAACAATGGTGGAGGAAAGAGCCAATCAAACACCGCTAGAGTGTGCCAAGAAGGGAAGGCTAAGGTGGTAATGGTGGTTGACACACTACAACCACAACAACAGGAATGATAATCAAATGGAAATAATAACTTCCGCCCTAATGCCAACATGAATTACAACCGGGTGCCTCCTCTAGCATAGTATCAAGCTGAAGGCTACCCTCAAAAGTGAAGCTGAGTCAAATAGAAACTTGACCGGGTGCATGTCTGCAAGCCGGAAGTGATCTCAGAAGTAGCTAAAACCCTCATCAAGGGAGGGGTCTTTCACCTTAGGAGGCCTAAGAAGCCTAAAGAAGAACAGCGCACGGATGACCCTAATTATTGCATCTTCCATCGCTTTTTAGGGCACCCCATGAGGGATTGCATCATGTTAAGAGAGAAAATCCAAACGATGTATGAGGTTAGGTCACTATAGTAAACTTAATATCAGAAGCATGTTTTAGTGAATATGATCTCTGTATAGGTTGGTGACTTACCTAGTGTGTGCAGCGTTGATGATGTAGTGCCTATCCTGAAAGGAGAGCTCAAGATTGTCATCTATGACTACCACGACCAATAGGCTAGAGAGATAACCCAGTCCCCCTATCCAAGGGTGAGCTTATGTGGGTGCATCTTAACCTTGTAAAGGACGAGCAGTTGACCTCTACTAAGGCGCACCGAAAAGTCACAAAAGGCAAAGGGAAATGTGCAATGTTGTAATAGTCCTCTACAGTAACGATGAGGGGCTAATTTTCAAAATTACTAACTCTAAGGATGAAGTTCTCATTGAATTTTCCACAATCGAGGAAGAAGAGAAGGCAACCAAGGTTGTCTAAGAGGCTGAGGCATTAGTAGTAATTGTGGCGTAGAAAGTGAAAAAAGGACTCAGAAGTTGCAACTTGTTTTACCAACATTATTACCAAGTGGAGTAGGAAGGACGATGAGCCCCACTTAACAACTAGACAGTAAACTCTGTGATAGCGCCACCTTCTGCAACTCCGAGAGTGATAGGCCAAAGCTAAGCTAATCGCATGCCTTTAATATTTTGACTCAACTCTCAAACATCTTGGCTAGAGTGACGCTTTAGGAGCTACTCTAGTTAGCCCCAGAGGTGGATATGGCACTAGAAGAATCCATAAATAACATGATGGGTTACCTTACTCAACTCCAATCCTCAAAGGAAAGGGTCAAGGACTATGCATGCACACGTTGACATTGAGTGAAGAGGGACCTCCCGATCATGATATATTCTGAAGGAGACATGCTCATACCATCTTTCAAGCAAACAAGGCTGCTCTATTTCACAGGATACTTGATTTCATCAAAGATAAAGTGTATGCAGTTGATCCTGGGATAGCCATTAGCATCATACTGAGAAGGATGTTACATTTTCTTCAGAGACCATTGCGACAACTTTGTCACACTGGTAACTATATCTTTGGATCAATGTCGACAAAAGTAGCCCATTCAGGAAGATAAAGTTCAAATTACAAATCAGTGATCTCGAGTTGGATGTCACTTGCTATGTCATTGGTGTTGAACAATCATACATTATTCTACTAGGCCGACATTAGATCCATGAAAATATACTTGTCCCTTCTATCCTGCATCAGTGCATCAAGTATAATGATCTAGATGAGACTGAGCATACAATCTATGCTCACGAGCGATCTTTAAGAGGACTCAAGAGCTACTATGTTGACGCATGGCTCTATGAAGTATATCATCTTAATGACGACATAGCAAATGTGCATGTTTTCAAGGGTCCTGAAGATGACCCAAAAGCTAGTGTCGAACCAACTGATCCTCCTAATTTGGTCATTAAACCTAATGTAGTGAACTTTGAACACAACTATAATCACATCACTGTTAATGTTAGTGCAATGGTTATCAACATGGTTGTCCATTTTGAGTAATCTTCGTGTGTGACTAATGTTGCTGATGATTAGGGGATAAACCCAAGGCAATTATCATTGCTAAATTCTAGCTGGTCATTCCATATCCTATAACCAGGCCAAGTCCAAGTGATGGAAGGATCGAAAACCAGCAAGAAGTGTGATTTGTTGTACCAGCTAAGTTCAAAGATAAAACAGTAATATATTTCAAGAAGGTCATCCAGACTTTTGACTGGACCTTCGATGAGGATCCTAATAAGGAGGCCCCACAGTTCCTGTTAGCCCTTATGTTTTGATGATGTTTTACAACCACCATTATCGGTACTAATTGCTTATTGAGTGACAATGTAGTTAATAGATATATCAAGCATGTTAGTGCCATGCATGGAGGATTTGATGGAATATGCGCTACAATGTTGATATCCAAAGGAGGAGGAGGCATTATGATGAAGCAACGTTCATTCAAGAACACCAAATGCAATAAGAAGCTTCATCAAACTCAAGCTATATCAAGACTCAAAGAATTGTATTCTACGTGAGGATATTAGCTAGTTTTCATTTTCTCTCTAGTGCTAGAATGTAGGCAAGTAGTTTAGATTTATTTGAAGCTATTGGGATATCACACACACGTTTTCATACTTATAGTTTTGAGCGTTTTCACAAAATATTATTTTTCACAAGTATGAGGACCTATTCGCAAAATTCTTTTTCGAAACAATTTGTTTTTAGTGTCAAAAACATTTTACAAAGTTTTATAAATTTTGGAAGTCAATTAAATATTTTACAGAATTTTTAAGAATATCAAAATCAGTATTTTCGTATGTATTAGATTGCGGTCGACCACCATGATCGACCGCGCCTGAGTTCATTCGTCAGAGGGCAGCAGAAACATTCACGATCGACCGCCACGGTCGGCCGTGAGCTTGAAATTTCCCATGGTCGACCGTCACGGTCGACCGCAGAACTCTCTAGAAATTTTCTTCGTTTCTGAGCTGGCTCGTGGTCGACCGCGAACATTGTACGGTCGACCGCCGCTTGATTTCAAACGATCATCGACCGCGAACATTGTACGGTCGACCGCCGCTTGATTTCAAACGATCATTTGGTACAGATTTCTACGCTGATTTTTCTTGGATTTGGGGGATTAGGGTATAGGTTTAAATTGCTGTATTTTCTCCTATTTAAACCCCCTATACTCCTTCTTCCTTAAGTGTCCTAAGACATTGAAAAACTAGATATTTTCTTTTACTGAGAGACAAAAATTTCAAACCTGTTTTTCTGTGTTTTCCTGTGTTCACATCCCAGCTTCTGTGTAATCTTTCTCCTTGCTATAGGAACATTGTAAAGAGAGTTTTTACACCATTACTACTGTTGAGAGCTTGATCTTGTGAAGATCAACTGTATAGGAGTGTGATCTTGTGGTGATCAACTGTGTAGTTGTGAGATCTTGTGGAGAACGTTGTGTAGAAGAAGTTCCGGCTTCCAAACCGGGTTGTGTAGTGGATTTCTCCTCGAGAGTGGGGATTGGGTGTTGGCCTTCTTGTTTTGATGATGATTTACAAACAATTTACTACTAATGTTGTTTGTCTAGTATTTGTGCATTCCTATATATTATAGACAAACAACGTTGTTGGAGGATGGATGGATTGCGCCATAACGATCATATCAAATGGAGGTTGGTGGAATGTCGGTGAAGCTTATGCAATTCAAAGTTAAAGATCAAGTTCAAACTTCATCCGCATGTATACCAAGTTGAGCTACAATGAAGATAAAGACCAAGCTTGGGTAATTTAGTATAGGTTTATATTATGTGTGTTTAATACGTTAAGCTCAATATCTATACGCACACATTTTATTGGTTTCTTCGTATATATATATATATATATATAGTTATATATATATATACATAAGTTTTGGTTTCTATGCATATATATAGATATATATACATGTACATGTGTTTTGAGTTTTTATGATTATATATATGAAATTATATATTTCATATTTTCTATTGTGTTTTTGAAAACGTTGCATAGAATATGCAATTTTGTGAAAATATTGTTTTATTAGTTTATAGACTTCAATATCAGTTCATACATGTTTCACTAAGTCTATAATATCATTTTGTAAAGTTTCAAGAGTTGGTGTTTTATATTTTTTGGATTTTATTTGATATTTTTAAACAGCATTTTAAAATCAGCAAATCAGATTTTCATATGTCAGTTTTCGGTCGACCGCACCGGTCGACCAATCATTTGATCTTTCATCACTGTGCGACAGAGAGTTTGTCGATCGACCGGTCTGGTCGACCGAAAGCTCCATCGGTCGACCGCACCGGTCGACCGACGATTGTCCAGAGCTGGTCTTTGTGTTTTTGCTCTCCGTCGGTCGACCGACAAAATTTCCGGTCGACCGACAATAGATTCGTTGCTTTTCCAACGGCTATTTCCTGAGCTGTTTGCTAGGGCTGTTTTTGTCTTTTGTTAAGGGTTTTGACTGAGATTTAGAGTGGGTATAAATACCCTATTGCTGCACTCTTTCAACAAAATAAGAGAAAAGTTTTTAAGAGGTTTATAAGTTTTGTTTAAGGGTTTAGTGTTTGTTTAAAAAAGCTTTTAAGCATTTACAAGAGTTTGATTTGTGGAGCAAATTTCACAAGAGTAAGTGGAGATCATCATTGGTGTTTGAGCATTCATTCTTCTCCCTCTCTCTTGTCATCTATAGAGAAGTTTCCTTAAACTCAATTCTAGCATTTTATAAGTTTATTCTTAATTTCATAAGCTAGATTTCATATTGAGTTTATATTGTTTTATCTCTTTGTTCACACACAACCTATTGAGCTTATTGTACTTACATTCATAGTATAATTTTGGGTTGTGGGGTTTGTGACTTAGAGTTGTGCCTAATTGAGTTCTCACCTTGTTTAGAGAATAATCATTTGATTTATATTGTAGCTTATTGTGAGATACACTTTGTAATACACTTGTACACCGAGAGAAGTGTGTGGTGAGAGACGGGGTCAAATCCAAGAGGAGTGGCGTCGGTTAACGTGCCTAGGGAGAGGTTGTAACCGAGCACTTGAGGAGGAGGACACGGGCTAGGACCAACACTTAGTGTGTGAGGTGTGATTGCATAGTGATTGTATTGTGAGGTGTAAACGTTGTTCGGGTGAACGTAGAAAACCCGGTTGTGATAGTGGAGATCTCCTCGAGGTGAGGAGCGGAGACGTAGGTCGTGGGGACCGAACTCCGTAATCATATTGTTTGTTTGTGATTGCATTGGCGCACTTACTTTTATGTTCATATCTTATATCGCCTTTGTATATTGCTTGTTGATTATATTGCTCACTATCTAGTTTAGATTGTTTTCCCTTGAGTTTATATATCCTTGCATATACTTCATCATATATCTCTTTGCTAGGATATATCTCATTGTTCATATTGCTTATCCTAGCTTATATTCTTGTTGTATTTCATACTTTCTAGGTAACTCATTAATTAATTTTAATTGGCATTTAATCGGATTAGATTAGCATAAGACCCTAATCACCCCCCCCTCTAGGGTCTAACATTGGGTCGTAGGTCAGCGGGCCGAACCTCGTTAACACATCGCACGTCACTTAGATAACGATTTCTCACTCTATCTCCTTTACATTTGTTGTTTATTATTGTAGTGTATTGTTTTCCTTATTTTATTACACAATTATAGCCTTAAGACCCTAATCACCCCCCTCTAGGGTCCAATAATTGGTATCAGAGCTTAGTCTCTATATTAGTTTTTGGTCTAACCACTTAGAGAAAAGATCTTATGGAGGCTTCAATGAATGTGCATATGCTAGAGGGACAATCCACCACTAGACCACCACTTTTCACCGGTAGTAATTTTGCTTATTGGAAGGCTAGGATGAGGATTTACCTTCGTTGCATTAATCTTGACATCCTAGAACTCATAGAGAAAAAATATGTAGAAAATCCCAAAGTCGGGACTATGACCGATGGAGAAAGGCACCAAGCCAATCTCAATGCAAAGGCTATGAATGCCGTAATTTGCGGTCTTTCCCCCAATGAGTATAATAGGGTTTCCACATGTGCAACCGCATACAAAATATGAGTGAAATTGTGTATTACACATGAAGGAACTCCCCAAGTCAAGGAATCCAAAATTAGTGGGCTTATGCATGAATATGAGTTATTTAAGATGCTTCCTAATGAATCCATTGATGCTATGTTTTCTCGCTTCACTAACATAATTAATGAATTGCATGGTCTTGACAAGAAATTAACTATCCAAGAGACGAACTACAAGATCCTTTATTCATTGACTCTAATATGGGAACCCAAAGCTACGGCCATAGAGGAAGCTCATGATCTCACCACTCTAGCTCTCGATAGCCTCATCGGCAAGCTTAAAGCTCATGAGAAAAAGCTCAAGAGAAATGAGGAGGAGGAAGTATCCCCACGGGAAGTTAAGGAGCCATCACCAAAGATGAAGACCATAGCTCTCAAAGGAGCTAGTAACAACTCCTCATCATCATCGTCGGAGAGTGAAATTGATTTTTCTAGAGAAGTGGCTCACCTCTCTAGAAGAATTTCTAGACTCATTAAAATGAACAAGAAGTTTAATCCCCGATCTAACAAAATTTTTTTTTCACGTACAGGAAAATATTTTGAATGCAATGAACCGCGTCATATCACCAAAGATTGCCCCAAGCTCAAGGAGAAATACATAAAGTACAAGAAGAAGAAAGCCATGTATGCCGGATGGGAAGAATCCAAACCAAGTGATTCGGATAGCAATGAAGAAGGAGCTAAACTTGCTCTTCATGATCCCAACATTTGCTTCATGGCCTATAAAAAGGAGGTAGTTTCCGACACCGAAAGTGAATCCTTTTATATGCAATGTGATCTAGCTACGGTTCTAGAAGAATTGAATGTTGAGTTTAAAAGGATGTCAAAAGAATTTTCCTCCTTTAAAAATTTGCATGCTTCTTATGATGCCCAACTAGAACAACTACAAACATCTCTTGCATTAAAAGATGAATTGCTAGGGGATCTTGATTTTGAAAACAAACAATTAAGATCCAAGATTGAAAGACTAGAAATTGAGAGTGGTAGGATTAGACCTACTCATGCTTATGTTAATCATCATCACCATGGTAGAAATAGTAGAAATTGAGAGTGGTAGGATTAGACCTACTCATGCTTATGTTAATCATCATCACCATGGTAGAAATAAATTTCATAGATCTTATGCTCCTACACACAAGAGAAATTTTGTGTGCACATATTGCATGAAACATGATCACATTTCTACTCATTGTAGGATCAAGAATAATCATGAATTTTTTGGCATGACATGGGTACCCAAAGGTACCAAGCTTACTAACCATCAAGGACCCAAGATTTTGGTACCTAAAGTTACTACACCATCATCTCTTGTAGGGAACATCACGGTAACGATGTAAAGAGATGTGGTACCTTGATAGTGGTTGCTCACATCATATGATGAGCAACAGAGAGCTATTTATAACCCTATCAAGGATTGAAGGAGGTAGCGTCTCCTTCGGTGGTGGAGAGAAATGTCAAATCATTGGTATTGGGTGTATTGGTAAGACACCCTCTCCCGTTATAGAAGATGTTTATTTGGTTAATGGCTTGAATCATAATCTTCTTAGGAATAGCCAATTGAGTGATAAAGGATTTGATATTTCCTTTAAACCGGACAAATGCATTATTAGTATGAATGAAAAAAATTGTTTTTGTTGCTAATCGAAAATTGAATGTGTACATTTTTAAGATGAATGAATTAGTGAATCAAGATGTGAAGTGTCTTGTGGTAATTGATGAAAACCCTTGGATTTGGCATAAAAGGCTTGGACATGCAAACATGGAATTAATATACAAATTGTCCAAGAGGAATCTTGTTAAAGGGTTACCAAACTTGCATTTCATCAAAGATACCATATGCGAAGATTGTGCTAAAGGTAAACAAACTAAGTCTACCTTCAAATCAATCAATGAGGTATCAACTTCTAAACCTTTGTAATTACTTCATCTTGATTTATTTCGTCCTATGCGTGTTACCTCTCTTGGAGGCAAACACTATGTTTTTGTTATCATTGATGATTTTTCTCGTTTTATATGGATAATTTTTTTTACTAGTAAAGATGAATATTTTGATGAGTTTTCAAATCATGTTAAGAGAATTGAAAATGAAAAAGATTTGAAAGTTGTTAAAATAAGAAGTGATCATGGTGGTGAATTTCAAAATATCTTTTTTTTATGATTTTTGTGCGTATCGTGGTATAACTCATGTGTTTTTCGCTCCGAGAAGACCACAACAAAATAATGTTGTTGAACGAAAAAATCGAACCATACAAGAGATGACACGAACTATGTTAAACTCCTTTGTTTTGCCTAAATATTTTTGGGCGGAAGCCGTCAATACGGTTTTTTATGTTTTAAATCGTGTTTTGATTAGACCAAAGCTTAAGAAAACTCCTTATGAACTATTTTATGGTAAAACTCCTTTTATTGGTTATTTTCGTATCTTTGGTTGTAAATGTTTTATTTTAAACATAAAAGATCACCATGATAAATTTGATTCAAAAATTGATGTTGGTATTTTTTTAGGATATGCACCTCGTAGTAAGGCTTATAGGGTCTTCAACAAACGAACTCTTTTTGTTAAAGAATCTATAAACGTTACTTTTGATGAGACTAATATTGGTTCACAAGTGATTTTGTTTAGAAAAGATGATGATGATGTTGAGGGAGGAATTGAACTTTTGCAACCTATAAATACACCCTCAATAGAAGCACAAAAAGATGTGGAAAACACCAACACTCATGTTCAAGAAGAACTCCCCAAAGCATGGAAATTCGCATCAAATCATCCAAAGGAGCAAATTATTGGAAGTCCTTCACAAGGGGTTGTTACTCGCTCAAAGGCTTTGAATGAGTGTGGTAATGTTGCTTTTCTATCTCAATTAGAACCTAAGAAGGTTAATGATGCTTTAAATGATGAATTTTGGATTTTAGCTATGCATGATGAACTAAATAATTTTCGAAGAAATGATGTTTGGAAATTAGTTCCTAGACCTATCAATGCTAGTGTTATTGGAACTAAATGAGTTTTTAAAAACAAGCTTGATGAACATGGCATTGTTACTAGAAATAAAGCTTGTTTAATTGCCCAAGGATACAATCAAGAGGAGGGCATAGACTATGACGAAACCTTCGTACCGGTTGTAAGGTTAGAATCTATTAGGATATTTTTGGCATTTGCTAGCTTTAAAGATTTTAAATTGTTTCAAATGGATGTTAAAAGTGCCTTTTTAAATGGTTTTATAGACGGGGAAGTATATGTTGAGCAACCCCCCGGTTTTATAGATCATGCTTTTCTTAATCATGTTTACCGGGTTCAAAAAGTTTTATATGGGTTGAAACAAGCTCCTAGAGCTTGGTATGCTCGCCTCTCTAGTTTTCTTCTTGAAAATAGTTTCTCTAAAGGAAAAATTGATAATACTCTTTTTGTGAGAAAAAGAAAAAATGATTTTATTTTAGTGCAAATATATGTTGATGATATCATTTTCGGTGCTACTAATGAATCTCTTTGCAAGGATTTTTCCAAAGTTATGCAAGATCATTTTGAGATGAGCATGATGAGAGAGCTCACATTCTTTCTCGGGCTCCAAATCAAGCAAACTAAGGATGTGATATTCATTTCTCAAAACAAATATGCTAGAGAATTGGTGAAGAAATTCAATTTGGAGAACTCTAAGCATGCACCAACTCCCATGAGTACAAGTGTCAAGCTTGATGCGGATGTTAGTGGTGAGGATGTTGACCAAAAACTATACCGAGGTATGATAGATAGTCTTCTTTATCTCACCGCTAGTAAACCCGATATCATGTTTAGTATGTGTGCATGTGCACGTTTTCAAGCTTCTCCTAAAGCATCTCATTTGATTGCCGTTAAGAGAATTATTAAATATGTTCATGGAACAATTAATCTTGGTTTGTTTTATCCAAAGAGCACCTCTTTTGATTTATATGGTTTTTGTGATGCCGACTTTGCCGGATGTAAGGTAGATCGCAAGAGTACGAGTGAAACATACCAATTCTTAGGAATTTCTCTTGTTTCTTGGACTTCCAAGAAATAAAATTGTGTTGCATTGTCCACTATGAAAGCGGAATACATTGCCGCCGGCTTATGTTGTGCACAAGTTTTGTGGATGAAACAAAGCTTAGTTGACTATGATTTGAATTTTTAAAATATAAAAATCTTTTGTGATAACACTAGCGCTATCAATATTTCAAAAAAATTTGGTTTTGCATTCTAGAACCAAGCATATTGATGTGCGCCATCATTTCTTACGTGATCATGTAGAGAGACAAGATGTATCCCTTGTGTTTGTTGACACAAAATCTCAATTAGCGGATATCTTTACCAAGCCTCTTGGTGAAGATGATTTTTTTCGCATAAGAAATGATTTGGGCTTATGCACTATGTGAAAGTTCTATTTGCTTGCTTGTTTAGTTGTATTTCACATGCATTTTTGCCTATTTTTACCCTATTTTGATGGTGACAAAGGGGGAGAGAAATCTCCTCATTTGTGCACATAGTAAGGGGAGCTCATAGATAAGGGGAGTTACTATCTATAAGCTATATTTATTTTGCTCCTATATAATGGTTGGTTGTCATTATAAAAAAGGGGGAGATTGTTAGCCCTTATGTTTTGATGATGTTTTACAACCACCATTATCGGTACTAATTGCTTGTTGAGTGATAATGTAGTTAATAGATATATCAAGCATGTTAGTGCCATACATGGAGGATTGGATGAAATATATGCTACAACATTGATATCCAAAGGAGGAGGAGACATTGTGATGAATAGGGGTGTTAACGGAGCGGATACGGCTTGGATATGGCACTTACCATATCCATATCTGCTTACTCATCTTGGATACAGACACAGATATGGATATACGTCGGTAAGAAAAATTTATATCCATATCCGGCAAAATCGGATACGGTTACGGATATAGATACGGATATATAAACGGATATGCATGCGAATACAAAAAGGATATGAGAAAACTAGATAGTATTCAGAAAAATATAGTCATGTGATACAAAAAGAGTTTGTTAATATGTTCATTATGAATGAAAAACTAAGATTAGACATCTTGATCATCAAAATTAACCACAAATCCATAATCTAAGAATCAAAACTATCGTAAGTGTATTACCAATATGTATTCGGATAATTTTGGATACGGATACAGATATTTCCCTACGAAACCATATCTGCAACCATATCCTATCGGTAATAGATTTGAGTAACCACATTCGTATCCTAACGGATACGGTTACAGATATTTCCTCGGATACGGATACGGTTTGGCACCCCTAGTGATGAAGCAACGTTCATTCAAGAACACCAAATGCAATAAGAGGCTTCATCAAACTCAAGCTATATCAAGACTCAAAGAATTGTATTCTACGTGAGGATATTAGCTAATTTTTATTTTCTCTCTAGTGCTAGAATGTAGGCAAGTAGTTTAGATTTTATTTGAAACTATTGGGATATCACAAACACGTTTTCATACTTATAGTTTTGAGCGTTTTTATAAAATATTATTTTTCACAAGTATGAGGACCTATTTACAAAATTCTTTTTCCAAAAAATTTGTTTTTAGTGTGAAAAACATTTTACAAAGTTTTACAATTTTTGGAAGTCAATTAAATCAGTATTTTCGTATGTATCAGATTGCGGTCGACCGCCACGGTCGACCGCGCCTGAGTTCATTTGTTAGTGGGCAGCAGAAACATTCACGGTCGACCGCCACGATTGACCGTGAGCTCGAAATTTCCCACGGTCGACCGCCACGGTCAACCGCAGAACTCTCTAGAAATTTTCTTCGTTTCTGAGCTGGCTCTCCCACGGTCGACCGCCACGGTCAACCGCAGAACTCTCTAGAAATTTTCTTCGTTTCTGAGCTGGCTCGCGGTCGACCGCGAACATTGTACGGTCGACCGCCGCTTAATTTAAAACGGTCATTTGGTACAGATTTCTACGCCGATTTTTCCTGGATTTGGGGGATTAGGGTATGTGTTTAAACAACTATATTTTCTCCTATTAAAACCCCCTATACTCCTTCTTCCTCAAGTGTCCCAAGCCATTAAAAAACCAGATATTTTCTTTTACTAAGAGCCAAAAATTTCAAACATGTTTTTCTGTGTTTTCCTGTGTTCACATCCCAGCTTCTGTGTAATCTTTCTCCTTGCTATAGGGACATTGTAAAAAGAGAGTTTTTACACTATTACTACTGTTGAGAGCTTGATCTTGTGAAGATCAACTGTGTGAGAGTGTGATCTTGTGGTGATTAACTGTGTAGTTATGAGATCTTATGGAGATCGTTATGTAGAAGAAGTTCCGGCTTCCAAAACCGGATAGTGTAGTGGATTTCTCCTCGAGAGTGGGGAGCGGGGACGTAGGTCAGCGGACCGAACCTCGTTAACACATCACGCGTCACTTGGATAACGATTTCTCACACTATCTCCTCTACATTTGTTATTCATTATTATAGTGTATTGTTTGCCTTATTTTATTGCACAATTATAGTCTTAAGACCCTAATCACCCCCCCTCTAGGGTCCAACAGTTCCACTATTATAGCATCTAGTCCCAGAATGACTTTGATGCACGTCAAGGACTTAATTTTAAAAAGGTCATGTGTCGCAAATGAAGCCCTTCATTCCAAAGGGAAGGGCCAAATAGCAAGATGAGAAGGTGACTCAAATATGAGACCCTGCCAGAAACATCAAAGCTAGACTGCAACTCCTAGGCCAAGTCAATGACTATTCTTCTGATACTGAGGTATGAGACTCGGATGCTAACATAGCATGGTTTTTCGATAACTATCAGTAAATATGGTATCAATGAGCCATAATGAGGAAGAATCTAATCCATTTGACTAATGATGACGTAGCTTTTGGGGCTCAACAATTGGACAACCAGCGGGAAGTCTGCTTTGAACAAGGGGAAACTCTAATTGATGACACAATGAAGGAGGTGGACTTCGTAATAGTGCTACTTACAAGCCTATCTTCATTAGCATGAGCCTCCCCTCAGATGAGCATTAAGATCTAATCACTTTACTATACGAATACATCAATTGTTTGCCTAGACTTATGACGAGTCGGGTCTCAACCAAGACGTAGTCGTCCACCACCTCAATATCAAGCTTGATGCAAAACCATTCGTTTAACCCCAACAATGGCCCAAACCGGGTATGATGTAGGATATTGATAAGGAGGTTTAGAAACTCCTTAACACTAAGTTCATCAAGGAGGTATACTTGCCAAAGTGGGTATCAAACATCATTCTCATCTTTAAAAAGATTAGCAGTATTCTAGTTTGTATCGACTACTGTAATCCAAATGCGGCGTGTCCCAAAGATGAGTCCCCTTGTTGATTACTTACATCATGATCGAACAGATGTTATTCATGGATAAATACTCCAATTATAATCAGATCAATATACATTAAGATGATTGGGAGCACACGACCTTCAACACCCTGAGAGGGCCTACATGGTCATGCTATTCGACCTAAGAATGCTGAAGCAACATATTAATGGGTGATTTGAAAGATCTTCAAAGAGCATCTATGATAGACCATGGAATGTTATGTGGACAATATCACTATCAAGATCAAGCAAAAGGATAACCTTTTAGATCTAAAGATGGCTTTCGATATCATGGTAAAACATGGCCTCAAAGTGAACCAAGCCAAGTCATTCTTCGGTCTGTCTAGTAGTAAATTCTTAGGGTCTGTTGTTATGGCCAAAGTTATCCAAGTGGATCCAGATAAAGTGAAGGCAATCTTGGCAATGTCATCCCTAAGAAACCTTAAACTACTCAGACATCTTTAGGGTTGGTTGGCATACATTATTAGGAGGTTTATCTTGAATCTTTCTGGTTAGTGCCAACCTTTCGCCAAATTGATGTGCAAAAATGCTTATATGGATGGGATGAAACATGTCAGAAGGCATTCAACGAGATCAAGGAATACTTTACCATTCCCCCAGTTTTGGTTGTCCAGACTACAAGAAATACATTCATCCTATATATGAAGTCTCTGGAGTATTTACTAGGTGTCATGTTAGCTCAAAATAATGATCAAGGACAAGAATATGCCATCTAATTTTTGAGCTACACAATGGTGGGAGCCAGACATCGATACAACTTGATCGAGAAAGAATGTTTGGTCCTCTTATTTGTGGTATTGAAGATGTTACCTTATCGAGTCGGACATACAATCCGAGTGGTACCCTAGGTGAATCCACTACGGATCCTTATGAAAAAACTCAGATTGCTCAACTCATGACTGGCAAATAGGCCATCGTACTCTCTTAATACAAAATAGAGTTTATAACCCAGAAAGCAATTAAGGACCAAGCTTTGGTTGACCCACTAGCGAATCATCCAGTGCCTAGGTATTCAAAACTTCATGAAGAAATACTGAATGAAGTCTGTGAGTCTAATGTCATAACCCATGGACTTATTTGATAGACGTGGTATGATAGAGCCTCAAGAGTAGGGTCTGACAGGAGCACCATCGTAGGGATCGAAGTTGTATTAGTCACACCTAGTAGGCATTTCCACCTGTGACCTTTTTCTCTCAACGAGCAAGTTGCAACAACATGACCGAGTACAAACGTTGCCGATCGAAAAGAGCTAGGGGTAGAATACCTTAAAGCAAAAGGGGATTCGTAGTCAAGCAGATCAACAAAGAATACGTAGGGAAACATGAAGACCTACTCATGAACTACACAAAGCAAAGGTGATCATGAAGGGGTTCTAAGAGGTTAGCATCACGCATATAACCCATTAGCAAAATCTATATTTGCAAAATCCAAATGCAAACACACTAGTAGGACTAGCAGCTACTGTTATTTTGCCCAACGGGGCACATCGAGATGCGATGGTGGGAAGTCAACACAAATATTGCCAGAAACCAAAACAAGAAATGCTCAAAGCCATTGAGAGGAATACAACGATGCCAATCATAGGGGGTCAGGATTGGTTATTCCTCTATTAAGTCTCATGTTTATGAGCCTACTATCTAATCTAGTTTTGATGATTAACAAACAATTCCTAACAACATTTGTTGAGTGTTTACATTTTCTTGTTAGGTATTCTACACAAAGATCCTCAGATGGAGGTGGGATGGATTTGTGCGTTCATGATGATACTCAAAGGAGGTTAGCGGATATCGAAATGAAGCCGTCATAATTCAAGTCAAGATCACAACAATGCTTCATCCGCAACAAGGACGAGTTATATTGAAGATCATTGCTTGGTATAGTGCTTTTAGGTTTAGGTGTTTACTTTGTGTGTCAAGCATACAGCTCAAATTTTACACATACACGTTATTTCATTTTATATCTTTCATTAGTTGTTTCACTTTGGAAAAAGATATGTTTAGCCATACAATTATTTTGAAAGATGAGTTTTAGCCATATAAATATCAAACAAGTACACATATTCGTATACTTGTACATGTGCTTCATATTTATCACATTAGATGTCGTTTTGAGAAAATAACGTGTTTATCATTTTGAGAAAATAACAAGTTTGTGGATTATTGACTTAGTGATACTAATTTACATTTTTTATAAGTCTATAAATCCGTTCAAAAGAATTTCCAAGCTTGTTTGAAATCGTTTCATCAAAATCAAATTTTGATGATTTCGTATTCTTGAATAGTTTACAAAATAAATGAATTTTCATAAATGTGAAATGAAATTTGAGAAATATTTTTCTAACATGTTCTATTTCATGTTTATAAATATTTTCCAAAATTTTATCATTTTTAGTGTTAATTTACTATGTTAAATTAATTTTACAAAATTAAGTGTTTCAGCAGTTTTCAGAATCTAGAATATCAATTGTAAAACTATAATTTCTAATAAATGGAAAGTGATATTTTATAAATTCTTTCTCTAACATGTTTATCTACATATGTAAAAATGTTTTACAAAATTTTAAGATTTTTGGAGTTGTATTAGTATTTTTAATTGATTTTAGAAAGCTAGCTACGCAAACATTTTAGAATCTGCCATATTTGCCCTGTGCATGAAATCAGTCGACTGACACCTCTCAACCAGTCGACCGGTAACCCCAAATCGGTCAACCGATACATGAAAATTATTCAACTAACCCCTTTGATTCTGATTACAATTTGATTACAAAAGAGAGGAGAGTGAATTTGGTTCTTCCTCTTTGTTTAATTCTGGGTTCTTCACGGTAGCGATGGAGTGCCTCCCTCGAATGCTGGCGTCGAGTTTGCTCTCTGTTGACGATCCGACGTTTTGCTTTACTGGAACGATGTCTTCTCCTCACGATTCAACACTGTGGAGAACTTGCGTGGCAAGTTTGAGAACTCTGTACGAGTTTAGAATAACTCTGTGAAAGAGTTGATTTGAACCGAAGATCAGTTAATAAGCCAAGGCTAGAAGAAAGCTCCGGTGGTCGATCGTTGCTGAGGATGAACGTCGATCTCCCCCTTGCTGCCAAGCCAAAAGATCTCCTCTTCACTGTTGAAAAGAGGATCAATCTGAGCCAAGGAACTCCAACCTTGCTGCCAATTCGCAGATCCGAAAATGCCAGCCGAAAAAGCCTTGAACTCCAGACCCAAGAAGCCAACCTTTAACTCAGTTGAGTTTACCCATATTTATAGGGAATTAACGGGTGTAACCGCCCCCTTAATTCTCTCCATAGTGGGGCAGAAATCCCTCAAATCGTGGAGGGAAAATGGTTCCTGCAACTGTTCAACTCGTGTTTGAATGAGTCAAACGCCCACGTGGGCGTTTAGGATCCTAACTCCGCATTTTAGAATTGAGACGCAGAGTTCGGTACGCGCTGGGTGTTGAAAAACGCGGGTCCGACCCCAGCGTTTTAATGTTGTAACGCGGGTCCGACTCCAGCGTTTTGATGTTGTAACGCGGGTCCGACTCCAGCGTTTTTTTATGTTGTAACGTGGGTTCGACCCTCGCGTTTTGATGTTGTAACGCGGATCCGACTCCAGCGTTTTTATGTTGACATACGGGGAGGACCTCCGCTTTTTGATGTTGTAACGTGGGATCGACCCTCGCGTTTTGATGTTGTAACGTGGGATCGACTCCAGCGTTTTGATGTTGTAACGCGGGTTCGACCCTCGCGTTTTGATGTTGTAACGCGGGATCGACCCCCGCGTTTTAATGTTATAACGCGGGTTCGACCCCGGTGTTTTGATGTTGACACACGGGGAGGACCTCCGCGTCTTGTCTTGAAGAGATTATCACAAAGTAATCTCTTTTGTCATAGCGCTGCAAAGATCATTGTCTTGTAATCTTCGTCTTGGCTCCTTGAGAATATGAGAGTCGTCAGATTGTAACTCTCGATGTTGATTATGAATGCTGTTGAACTAGAACTCTCATCGGTTGTCGTGAAGGTCGTCAGATTGTAACCTTCAGCGATCTACGTGAAAGTCTTCAAATTGTAGCCTTCTGGAAGTCGTCAGATTGTAACTTCCATCATCGGTGTTTGATGGAGGATAAGCTATCTATTGTGATTTTTAGACAGCCTACATAACCCCCTCCAAAGTTTTCAAAAGTTCGCGGTTGACTGGGACGAATTTTCGGAATACTTTGGATCTCACTCTGATCCTGGAGCTGTTGATTTCTTGTCGTAAAGGAGTCGTTCTCTGCACTCGCTTCGAAGGCATCTTGGTTGAAGGGATTTGCCACATAGGACCTTTGTGAAGGTATGCGTCATAATCCTGCTTCTGGAATGGGGGGGGACCCCTGCGTTTTGAATTTGAGACGCGGGGCTGACTTCGACGTTTTGAATTGAGACCCGGGTGTGACCTCGGCGTCATGATTTTTGTAACGCGGGTCTGACCTTGGCGTTTTTAAAGTTGGAACCTGGGTGTGACCTCGGCATCATGATTTTTGCAACGCGGGTCTGACCTCGGCGTTTTGACTTGAGACATGGAAGTGGCTTCCGTGCATTTTTGACTAAGTCTTTGAGACTTGTCTTCAGCTTATCAGTTTCGAGTCTCGGCTCACGTCCATTAAGTTGATGGGCCTTCAAACATAGGATTTAGCATATGGATTATCTAAGCCCGTTCCACATGTAACGTTGTGCTAAGAGAATGAACCCTCTTAGACTTGATGCTATGATTTTGAATACATAGACTTTGTCATTTTTACGGAAAAAGACTAACCGGCGACGCGTGTTAGGCATAGGCTTATCCCTACTTAGGATTTTGGGATAAGGTTCCCCATGCGTGTAAGACATGGATTTTGGCGTTATTAATAACGACCCGCTACGATGTTGAATACGTAGGCTTTGCTATTATTACGGGAATAGGTTACCCGGCAGTATGTGTTAGATGTAGGCTTATCTCTGTTTAGGGGTCGAGATAGATTCCCCCAGACATGAATCCTGGTGTCTTTTTCACGGCGAAAGATTAACCGGCAACGCGTGTTAGGCGTAGACTTATCTCTAATTAGGGATCGAGATAAAGTCCCCCATGCGTGAAGGTATTGATTTTTGGTGTCGTTTCTTCCTGTGTGGCTTGAAACACCGAAAGAAAGTTGGAAGTGCCAGAGGTATAGTATTAACTTGGCATGAATTTTCACCTAAAGTGAAATTCAAAAATTTTCTTTATTATCACTAGGATAATTCTAGAAAATCTTTAATCCGTTGGGGATTTCATAATGAAAACTTGCTATTCTTGTTGACAAAGGATTAACAAGTTTATTGGGGGGGGTTTGACTGTTAGAGGTGTGATGTTAACCTAATAGTATTTTATGGACCTATCGCTCTATTGAGGAGAGTTGATAAGTGAATTTTTATCAGAGGTGTAGCGTTAACGTGACAGGATGTGTGTTGCGATTGGAGCAACTTTGTGGACTTATCATCCTATTGGAGAGAATTAATAAGTGAATTTGTCAGATGTTTAGTGTTAACGTGACAGGAGGTGTGTTGCGATTGGAGCAACTTTGTGGACTTATCATCCTATTGACGAGGATTGATAAGTGGATTGTTGTCAGAGGTTTAAAGTTAACGTGACAGGAGGTGTGTTGCGATTGGAGCAACTTTGTGGTCTTATCATCCTATTGACGAGGATTAATAAGTGGATTGTTGTAAGAGGTTTAATGTTAACGTGACAGGAGGTGTGTTGCGATTGGAGCAACTTTGTGGACTTATCATCCTATTGATGGTTTAATGTTAACGTGACAGGAGGTGTGTTGCGATTGGAGCAACTTTGTGGACTTATCATCCTATTGATGAGGATTGATAAGTGGATTTTGTCAGAGGTGTATTGTTAACGTGACAAGATTTGTATTGCGATTGGAGCAACTTTGGGGACTTATCATCCTATTGACGAGGATTGATAAGTGGGTTTTGTCAGAGGTTTAGTGTTAACGTGACAGGATGTGTGTTGCGATTGGAGCAACTTTGTGGACTTATCATCCTATTGATGAGGATTGATAAGTGGATTGTTGTCAGAGGTTTAATATTAACGTGACAGGATGTGTGTTGCGATTGAAGCAACTTTGTAGACTTATCATCCTATTGACGAGGATTGATAAGTGGATTGTTGTCAGAGGTTTAATGTTAACGTGACAGGATGTGTGTTGCGATTGGAGCAACTTTGAGGACTTATCATCCTATTGAAGAGGATTGATAAGTTAATTTGTCAGAGGTTTAGTGTTAACGTGACGAGAGTTTGTGTTGCGATTGGAGCAACTTTGTGGACTTATCATCCTATTGACGAGGATTGATAAGTGGATTGTTGTCAGAGGTTTAATGTTAACGTGACAGGATGTGTGTTGCGATTGGAGCAACTTTGTGGACATATTATCCTATTGACGAGGATTGATAAGTGGATTGTTGTCAGAGGTTTAATGTTAACGTGACAGGATGTGTATTGCGATTGGAGCAACTTTGTGGACTTATCATCCTATTGAAGAGGATTGATAAGTTGATTTTGTCAGAGATTTAGTGTTAACGTGACAGGATGTGTGTTGCGATTGGAGCAACTTTGTGGACTTATCATCCTATTGACGAGGATTAATAAGTGAATTTGTCAGAGTTTTAGTGTTAACGTGACAGGATGTGTGTTGCGATTGGAGAAACTTTGTGGACTTATCATCCTATTGAAGAGGATTGATAAGTTAATTTTGTCAGAGGTTTAGTGTTAACGTGACAGGATGTGTGTTGCGATTGGAGCAACTTTGTGGACTTATCATCCTATTGACGAGGATTGATAAGTGGATTGTTGTCGGAGGTTTAATGTTAACGTGATAGGAGGTGTGTTGCGATTGAAGCAACTTTGTGGACTTATCATCCTATTGACGAGGATTAATAAGTGAATTTGTCAGAGGTTTAGTGTTAACGTGACAGGATGTATGTTGCGATTGGAGCAACTTTGTAGACTTATCATCCTATTAGAGAGGATTGATAAGTGAATTTGTCAGAGGTTTAGTGTTAACGTGACAGGATGTGTGTTGCGATTGGAGCAACTTTATGGACTTATCATCCTATTGACGAGGATTGATAAGTGAATTTGTCAGAGGTTTAGTGTTAACGTGACAGGATGTGTGTTGCGATTGGAGCAACTTTATGGACTTATCATCCTATTGACGAGGATTGATAAGTGGATTGTTGTCAGAGGTTTAATGTTAACGTGACAGGAGGTGTGTTGCGATTGGAACAACTTTGTGGACTTATCATCCTATTGACGAGGATTGATAAGTGGATTGTTGTCAGAGGTTTAATGTTAACGTGACAGGAGGTGTGTTGCGATTGGAACAACTTTGTGGACTTATCATCCTATTGACGAGGATTGATAAGTGGATTGTTGTCAGAGGTTTAATGTTAACGTGACAGTAGGTGTGTTGCGATTAGAGCAACTTTGTGGACTTATCATCCTATTGACGAGGATTGATAAGTGGATTGTTGTCAGAGGTTTAATGTTAACGTGACAGGATGTGTGTTGTGATTGGAGCAACTTTGTGGACTTATCATCCTATTGAAGAGGATTGATAAGTTGATTTTGTCAGAGGTTTAGTGTTACCGTGACAGGATGTGTGTTCTTGTGACTTGCACAAGATTTTAGGAATTAGCGTCTCACTGGGGAAACTTGCTAAATGAGTTTATGATCAAAAGCGATAAATTTTGATGCTTATGATTTGAACAAGATTTTGAAGACTTAGCGTCTTGCTGGGGAAGATTGCGATTTGAGCAATTTTGAGGATGGAGAGGATTGATAAGTTGATTGTCAGAGGTGTATTATTAACGTGACAAATTGGGAGTGATGCAAGCTGCATTCATACTCTGTGGGGGGAGTGATGCAAGTTGAATGCATACTCTGTGGGGATGATGATCGTCAGAAGTGTAATGTTAACTCGACGATGTGAAAGATTCGTTACTCTTAATCCAATGGATTCCAAGTAACCAACCCCCAGTCTTGATTAAGACTTAGCAGGGGAAGAAAAAGAGGTAGACAAGGCACATCACCTAGTGAGGCACTATCCATGAAGTCGAAATAGAGGCACATCACCTGGTAGGCCATTATCTGATGAGTTTGACTATCAGAGGTAATTGTTAACGTGATAGTTGTGGACTTGCCATCCTATTGAAGCGGATTAGCAGGAGAATTTGAAGGGAATGGACTATCAGAGGTAATCATTAACATGATAGTTTTGATAGACCCGTCATCCTACTTGAAGAGGATTGGTGGGGGAATTTGGAGAAAACAGACTATCAGAGGTGATCATTAACGTGATAGTTTTAGTAGACCTGTCATCCTATTGAAGTGGATTGACAAGTTGATGGACTATCAGAGGTAACTGTTAACGTAATAGTTTTGGTAGATTTTGTGGTTGACAGAGGTATTCTATTAAACATAACAACTCAGAAAATTTATTACTCAGAACGGATTGACAAGTTGATGATAGTTCTGGTAGATTTTATGGTTGACAGAGGTATTCTATTAAACATAATAACTCAAAAAAATTTATTACTCATAATCCAATGAACTACAAATAAACCAACCCCCAGTCTTGAACAAGTGCAGGGGGGAAAAGGAGTAGGCCACTATCTAATGAGTTTGACTATCAGAGGTAATTGTTAACGTGATAGTTATTGGAGACCCGGCATCCTACTGAAGAGGATTAGCTTCAGTGGTCGTAGTATCTTCCGGTTCTGACTGGGAAGAATGAGCTTGGTCTGATTGCTCAGGAGAAGATTGGGCTTGGTCCGATCGCTCAGGTTGATCCTGCCTACTTTGTTCTTCAGCTTTGATCCTGGCAATAATCTTTTGAGCCTGATCGCCTTGAGAGATTAGTTGTCTCTAAGAACGACATTATGCAACTCTGATTCAGGCTAGGAGGTCGGTCTGCAAGTTGTGTCGACAGGTCTCTACTAAAGTAGACTGTGTCATACCTGACGAACACCGGAGAGCCATGGTTCGGAACCTTTTGACGAAGGCTTTGACGGACTCCCTCTTCTTCTTCTTAGTGGCGAGAAGGGTATGGATGGAGACTTCCGTATCCTCTTCGAAGAATCTTGACAGGAAGAGTCTCTCTAGATCTGTCCACCTTTGGATACACCCCGCAGGCAGTTTCCTGAACCATTCAAAAGCTCTTGGTCAGAAGCCGTGTCATCAACCACCTTTCCCTTCCCTTTGCTTGTGTGAGGTCGGGATGAAGACGCTTTTTCTCTCCTGAAAGATTCTTGCCTAGGTGGCGAATCTATCTCCTGAGATTTGGCCTTGTCTGCGACGATTTGAGTCAGTAGGGCCATGAGTTCATTGATGGCCTCCTGCTGAGATTTAAGCATGGCCTCCTGCTCATCAAGTCTCTTCGCGAGATCTTCATGGTTTCCCGTCATATAAGCGGAGCTCTCATGTTCAACAAAAGAGCTTGATGATTGGGACTCTGCAATGGCTGAGTGTTCATCATCGGAATTGGTTCCTCTGGCTAACCTCCGATAATTGACTGGGGGAATGGCACCTGTTCGCATCCGAGTGCGTTGGTAGATCCCTTCAAACTCGTTAGCGATTTCTCTGACGGTCGGCGAACGACTTGTCTCAGAGTCATCGGAACTAGGACCTGAGGCTTTCCCTCTGCCGATCACATTGATAGTGACCTCAGGATATTCGGTCTCTGGAGACTTCTTCCTGTGCGAACGTCGTCGTTGGTTAGACAAAGCAACGTTCGTAAATTGGTTAAACACCAACAGTTAGGCTGCATATGAGCAGCATTGACATCGCGAGAGGACCGTAGAAATCAGTCGTTCATATTGGAACGAACGAATGACTTGTTGCATCGGTCTTGCTCTCGATATGAACTCTCTCAAATCTGTTGTAAAGATTCGAGGAGAATTACTCACTGATTGTGAGGTTTGAATTGGAACCCCCAATCCATGATTAGACAGGACTGGCTCTTGGTAAACATGGATCTAGTTGAGATGACTTGAATCCATGAACTTCTTATATCCGCCCGGCGGGGTTCGAGGTAGCGCCCCGAAGCTCCACGGTATACACCAGGTTCTGTATTGGATTTGAAACTTGGGACGCGAAGGTCGCGTTTGGCACCTGAGATGCGAATGTCGTATTTGGCACTTGAAACGCGAAGGTCGCGTTTGGGTTTGGCGACATGAGGGTCGCGTTCTTCATTGTCGATGCGAGGGTCATGTTTTGACTGGGAAACGTGAAGTTGAAGTTCACGTTCAACGAAGCCTTGAGGTCCGCGTTTTGGCTGTAAAATGCGCCCTTGAGGGCCACGTTCAGTCTGGTTCTCGTGAAGTTCATATTTGGGCTCATAAACATGAGGCTTGTGTTCTAAAGTGGAAACACGAAGCTCAGGGCCGCGTTTAGGCTCACGAACACGAAGCTCGCGTTGGTTGGAGGATCGACTTTCAGAGAGGGGACTGTATGAACAGTGCAACCCCCAGGGGAAACAGCCCTTTGATGAGTCAGTCACAATTGGAGCATTAGTCTCCTTAGAAACTTTGTGGATCTTACGCATAACCTTAGGGCTAAGGGATCCGGATGAGATAGCCTCCTCAAACTTGGCTTGATCAAACTCTACCACGAGAGTTTCGACGGTTGTTCCAGTGAGATAAACATCGAATTGCGCCACCACTTCTTCATCAGAGAAGTTCTTCCCCAGCGGAGTCGCCATCTTTTGGGACTGTATGTAGGGAAAATTGCAAAGAAAAGAACAAAGAAAATTGACTTGTATTCCTTTGATTCTGATTACAATTTGATTACAAAAGAGAGGAGAATGAATTTGGTTCTTCCTCTTTGTTTAATTCTGGGTTCTTCACGGTAGCGATGGAGTGCCTCCCTCGAATGCTGGCGTCGAGTTTGCTCTCGTTTAATTCTGGGTTCTTCACGGTAGCGATGGAGTGCCTCCCTCGAATGCTGGCGTCGAGTTTGCTCTCCGTTGACGATCCGACGTTTTGCTTCACTAGAACGATGTCTTCTCCTCACGATTCGACGCTGTGGAGAACTTGCGTGACTAGAACGATGTCTTCTCCTCACGATTCGACGCTGTGGAGAACTTGCGTGGCAAGTTTGAGAACTCTGTACGAGTTTAGAATAACTCTGTGAAAGAGTTGATTTGAACCGAAGATCGGTTAATAAGCCAAGGCTAGAAGAAAGCTCCGGTGGTCGATCGTTGCTGAGGATGAACGTCGATCTCCCCCTTGCTGCTAAGCCAAAAGATCTCCTCTTCACTGTTGAAAAGAGGATCAATCTGAGCCAAGGAACTCCAACCTTGCTGCCAATTCGCAGATCCAAAAATGCTAGCCGAAAAAGCCTTGAACTCCGGACCCAAGAAGCCAACCTTTAACTCAGTTGAGTTTACCCATATTTAAAGGGAATTAAGGGGTGTAACCGCCCCTTTAATTCTCTCCATAGTGGGGCAGAAAATCCCTCAAATCGTGGAGGGAAAACGGTTCCTGCAACAGTTCAACTCGTGTTTGAACGAGTCAAACGCCCACGTGGGCGTTCAGGATCCTAACTCCGCATTTTAGAATTGAGACGCGGAGTTCGGTACTCACTGGGTGTTGAAAAACGCGGGTCCGACCCTAGCGTTTTAATGTTGTAACGCGGGTCCGACTCCAGCGTTTTGATGTTGTAACGCGGGTCCGACTCCAGCGTTTTTTTATGTTGTAATGTGGGTTCGACCCTCGCGTTTTGATGTTGTAACGCGGATCCGACTCCAGCGGTTTTATGTTGACATACGGGGAGGACCTCCGCGTTTTGATGTTGTAACGTGGGATCGACCCTCGCGTTTTGATGTTGTAACGTGGGATCGACTCCAGCGTTTTGATGTTGTAACGCGGGTTCGACCCTCGCAATTTGATGTTGTAACGCGGGATCGACCCCCGTGTTTTGATGTTGTAACGCGGGTTCGACCCCCGCGTTTTGATGTTGACACACGGGGAGGACCTCCGCGTCTTGTCTTGAAGAGATTATCACAAAGTAATCTCTTTTGTCATAGCGTTGCAAAGATCATTGTCTTGTAATCTTCGTCTTGGCTCCTTGAGAATATGAGAGTCGTTAGATTGTAACTCCCGATGTTGATTATGATTGCTGTTGAACTAGAGCTCTCATCGGTTGTCGTGAAGGTCGTCAGATTGTAACCTTCAGCGATCTACGTGAAAGTCTTTAAATTGTAGCCTTCTGGAAGTCGTCAGATTGTAACTTCCATCATCGGTGTTTGATGGAGGATAAGCTATCTATTGTGATTTTTAGACAGCCTACAAGAACTATTGTAAAAATGGCTAGTTTTTTAGATTCTATTTTTTGCGGGTTTTGCCTTGTTTTTTGTACTTTTCTTTGACTTTGGGCTATTGTTTTAAATGTATATAAATACCCCTTAGCCCCAACACTTGAATAATATAATGGATGTTTAAAACAAAGTTTTGCAAGTTTATTTAAGGGTTTTTAAAGGAAAAATCAAGTGTGTTGGTTTATGAAAAAGTGTTTACAAGAGGAGGAGATCATTTCGGTTTTGAGCTACAATTCTCAAATCTCTATCTCTCTTGTTTTCAGAGAAGTTTTTCTAAACGTAATCTCTTGCAATTATATTTTGTTTATCATTTATGTAAGCTAGATTTTAATTGAGTTTATATTTTTGTTTACTCATTGATTTCACACACAACCTATTGATATTTTAGTATTACACATTGAGTATAATTTGGATTCTTTGTGAGTGATTCATTGAGTATGAGCTTAACTTAGTTCTCATGTTGTTTAGAGAACAAATCATTTGTAATTGTGCTTAATTATTGATATAACACGTTGTAATATGTAAGAATACTTAGAGGAGTGGTTGGTGAGAAACGGGGTCAATTCTAAGAGGAGTGACGTCAGTTGTAAATCCTTGTGAGAGGTTGTAATTGGAGCACTTGAAGAAGGTAACACGAGCTAGGTCAACACTTAGAGGAGTGTATTGTGTATTAATAATAGTGTGAGTTGTAAAAGTTTTTGGTGAACTTGGAAAACCAATTGTGTAGTTGATTTTGAGTTAGTAGAGATTCTTCTCGAGGGTGAGGAGCGGAGATGTAGGTTGTGGGTCGACCGAACTCCGTGATCATATTCTTGTGTTTGAGTTTGGCTTTGGCATATTTTTATTGTCTCATTGTTTATATCGCCTATAGCTTTATATTTGTTTATCCTTGCTTATATTATTGTGCATATCATATTGTTAAGGATAATTTCATTAATAAGTTTTAATTTGGCATTGATATCAGATTATATTAGCAATTACCCTATTCATCCCCCTACTCTAGGGTACTTTTATTTGGTATCAGAGCTTGGTGTTCTTTGATTTGTGGCTTAACCATCTAGAGTCAAAGATTTTCACTTTGATTTGTTGCTAATCTAGTTTTGTGATTATTTTTTGTTTGCATGTTTATCATGGACATGCATGGTGCACCTAGTTTAGGCTATGACATTAATATTGCTCCAAAATTTAATAATTTTTCTTATGCTCAATGGTGTTTTAGAATTAAATTATTTGTTAGATCTAAAAATATCGATTTGTAAAAAGTTATTGATTGTGTCTATGTTATGCCCACTTTGGAAAAATCCAAGTGGAGCAATTATGATAAAAAGATGTTTACTATGAATAAGTTAGTGTTAGAATTTATGCTTAATGTTTTTGACTCATATACTTCTAACAAACTTGCTTCTTTCGATAGTGCCTATTTATTATGGAAACATATAGAGGCACATCAAGGTAACTTGGAGGAAATCCGATGTGTTGCGGAGGATTCCACTTCAAGTAATAATGAAGCTTCATCATGCACACGGCCACTAGGTGATAGCCCTAGTGAGGTATGCGAGATTGATTCCGATGATGAATTATCTATTAATGATCTCACATGTGCATATGAGAAATTAATGAAAGCCTATAATAAATTGCATTGTAATTTTGTAGATTTAAAATGAAAGCATGTAAATTTAAAATCCGATCATGAGACATTAGCATCCAAATTTAATATCATTGATAAAGAAAATGTATCTCTTAAAGAAAACATTGATAAATTAAATTTGGAAAATGATAAATTAAAGTTGGATATTGCTAGTTTGACTCACGATAAAAATGATGCCATGCAAGAAGTAGAAACAATTAGACATGAATTTAATTCTTTTTAAAATAATCATGTTTGTTCTACTTCTAATATCAATGCTATTGTGCCTAATAATGAATTGAATCTTATGAAAAACCGTATATCTTCTCTAGATTCAACCCTAACTAAATGCATTGATAATAATAAAAAAACTTATGGACATATGTGCTAAGTCTAAAGCTACCACTTCAAAACCACCCACTCACTATGCACATATGTATAGTAAAATTTATAAGTGTACTATTTGCGACCGTAAAGGTCACCTTGCAAAATTTTGCTATGATGCACTAGAACCCAAAATTGCTAAATTTATTACTTCATGTGCATCCCATAAAGTTTTCTCATAATACACATATGTACATGCACCTATTGTTAATCATAAGCATGCCCATGTGTTTAAATGTGATTATTGTGGTAGGTTTGGCCATAAAATTTTGTTTTGATTTGCAAAAAGTTTCAAAATTGTGAAATGTGTTAAAAAGACCATAATTTTTTAAAAATGTTTCACGTGAACCTTCACACGGTCAACAAAAATAAATGCATTTATTTCATTATACTTATTACAATAGAATGGGTCATTTGCGTGAATATTGCTATGACCGGACCCTTGCACTAGATGTGCCAAAGTGTAATAATAACTCAAGGGCATTGAGCTTTATTGATAGGGTCATGTCCTTAAACTCTCTAGCACCAAGAGTGTTTGGGTGCCAAAATATTTTTTACTTTAAAAATTAAGTTTGTAGAGTTTCTGTTTTCATTTTTTGTTAAAAAACATGTTTGAAAACTTGTTTTTAGAAATACATGTTGATCCAAATTTTTTATTCAAATGATTGGTTTTAATTGCATATATTGATCAAACATTTTTTTAAATGTATTTTTGTATTCATTTCATATTATGAATTTTATTGATTTTGATTTTCATGAAGAGGTTTATGTTGAGCAACCCCCCGGATTATTCATCTTTTTCTTTTGTATCATGTTTACCGGGTGCAAATAACTTCATATGGGTTGAAACAAGCTCTAAGAGCTTGACATGATTGCCTTTCTTGTTTGTTTGTCGAAAATTATACAATTTGATCCTTGTTTGTTTTATCCTAAGCATAATTCTTTGATCTTTATGGATGAAACAGATAAATGTTTCGATAATTATTTTTGTGTGATCATGTATATAGAAAAGATGTGTTCATTATTTTTATTAATTAAAAATCTCTATTAGCGGATATATTTACCTAACCACTTTGCATTAAATTTTTTTGTTATTTAAAAGAGGTAAATTTGTCATGTTTTTGAATCATGTTTGCTTAATCATTTTTATGATTCTTGACCTTTGTTTGGATTTTTATTTGGACTTTCATGATCATCATTTTTTTCATGACTTTCATGACTTATTTTCATTTAAAAATATCTTCAGGTTTTTTCCTTTATTTGATTTCATGATATATATATATATATATATATAGTTTTGAGAACCTATATATACTCCTTAGCCTTAACATTTTGAACTAACAAAGAATGGTTTTAAAACAAGTTTGCAAGTTTGTTTATATATTTTATGAATCAAGTATGTTTTTGATATTAGTGTGTCTTTAAAAAAATTCTTAATCATGATTCATGTTTGTATGTTTATGTGATTTTTCGATTTTTCATTATTTTCGTGATTTGTTTGAAAATATCCCTTCATGATTCATATTTTTAGCTTTCATGATTCTCATGTTTTTTTCCTTTATTTGATTTCATGATCTATATATGTAAATCTATATGTTGCTTTTGTTTGTGTATTGAGACACCATTTTTAAAATAATATATCTATATGTGTTCTCAATGGATCATGATTTATGTTTGATGATTTATGAATTTTTAGGATATATTGATTACACATTTGATTTTTGAATCTTTGATTTATATTTTATTGATATATATTTATGGTTAAGACCCTTGTAACACTTTTTCTAAATAATACATATATATGTGTTTACTTGGTCTCTTTGAATGTGAGTTATGATTAGCACGTTTTTATGCTTGCACACATGTTCACCTTATCATTTTTATATATATGCATTAAGGCATTTTGATAGGGGAGCTTTTTCCGTATATTTATTTTATACTCACCTATGCTTATTTATAGGGGGTCTTTCACTCTCTTATTCTTATTGTTTCCCTATTTTGATGTTGATAAAGGGGGAGAAACAAGTCAAATGTGAGTATATCATTCTATTGATTTTATACATGAAGATTATAATTTGTATATTCATTTGGTATCATGCATATTTTATATACTCTTTGTATAGATTGTTTGTCATCGTAAAAAAATGGGGAGATTTTAGGTCTCATGTTTATAAGCTTACTATCTAATCTAGTTTTGATCATTAACGAACAATTCCTAACAATATTTGTCGAGTGTTTTTAGGTTTAGGTGTTTACTTTGTGTCATGTTCAAAGCTCAAATTTCACACATACACGTTGTTTCATTTTATGGCTTTCATTGGTTATTTCACTTTATAAAAAGATATGTTTAGCCATACAATTATTTTGAAATATGATTTTTAACCATATAAATATGAAACAAATACATATATTCGTACACATGAACATGTGCTTCATATTTATCGCATTATATGTCGTTTTAAGAAAATAACGTGTTTATCATTTTAAGAAAATAACGTGTTTGCGGATTATTGACTTAGTGATACTATTTTATATATTTTTCATAAGTCTATAAAATTCGTTCAAAAGAATTTCCAAACTTGTTGGAAATCGTTTTATCAAAATTAAGTTTTGACGATTTTGTATTCTTGAACAGTTTACAAAATAAATAAGTTTTCACAAATGAAAAATGAAATTTGAGAAATTATTTTTCTAACATGTTCTATTTCATGTTTATAAACATTTCCCAAAATCTTATCATTTTAGAGTTGATTTACTAAATTAAATTGATTTTACAAAATTAAGTATTTCAACAGTTTTTAAAATCTGGAATATCTAATGTAAAACAGTGATTTTCCACAAATGGTAAGTGATATTTCATAAATTCTTTCTCTAACATGTCTAACTACATGTTTAGAAACGTTTCACAAAATTTTACAATTTTTGGAGTTGATTTGATATTTTTAATTAATTTTAGAAAACTAGCTACGCAAAAATTTTAGAATCTGCCATATCTGCCGTGTGTATGAAATTGGTCGACCGACACCTCTCAACCATTCGACCGGTGACCCCTTTATCCATCAAAAATATTTTTTTATTATGGAATACATTATAATTGTTTATCGATTATAATAGATTCACGAGATTTAGCCTTTTTATAAGACCTCTCTACACAAAAGAAATACAAACAAAACTTCCTAGAAACACACACAGGATCGTTTATCAATCGCTGCTTGCATGTAATCTTTGCCTATACCGAGGACTCGTTGATCTGTAGACCACTAAAACTTAGATCCGATTGATCATGAAGAAGGCTTATTGTTCCCGTTCCCTTATAGAAACAAGAACGGAAGTAAATATCTCAATGATACGAGATAAATACCCTTCTCAAGCTCAAAACGACAGTATGATCTTGAGGGAACAGGTGATAGGGTGCAGATCTCTCCAAACTTTCTTCTTTATGCTTAAGAACTCACCAAGCACTCACCTTTAGATCTGAAATTCATGTCTCTCCTCTCACAAGGTCAACAACTCGTCTCAAAGTTCAAAATTCCTGATCCCCCCGTGTATAGGGGCATTAGGGGTGTATTTATAGGCTTAGGATGTCGTGTTTTCAGATAAGAATTTGTGATTTGGCCTTATCATTAGTTAATAACAGCTTTACCATGTTTAAAGATAACCCTAAGCCAGTTAGAGAGGCTGTAGAATGAACGAATCCTGCAAATCTATTAAAAAACGCGTCGGTAGGAGGCTGAACGGGCAAAACAGTGTTGTGTGTTTCGCAAGGGTGTGAAACACACATGAGTGTTTCGCACATATGTGTGAAACACTTTGGTGTGTTTCGTACATAGTGCGAAATACCTACATCTGTTTCGCACTCTATATGTGAAACACAGCTCTGGTTGTGTTGTTTCTTCGTCGTTTCGCGCATTTCTTTGACTCGTATGCTTTGCCTACTTACTACGTGCATTTCCTTACTTCTTTACAACATTGGATGATCCTCTTTGACTTGGATGATAGTGTTCATCGCCTTCTCTTTGTCTCAAAATGTGCGCGAGAACCTATAGGTAATTTTTGACGCCTACAGATACCCCTTCCAAAGTATTTCAGCCTCATTCTTTGGATAAGATAAGCTCATTCTTCAATTCGTTGACTTCTCTAGCTTTTAGTCTATTCGGTATTTTTTGTCTAATAGTCTAAAATTCTTCCGATGCTGCGTTTATCGTCTGACTATTGTCAAAATCTTAAACTGAAACTGGTATGTTGATATCTGAATTAGCTCACATTGTTGAATTGAAATTGAATTGGTTATCTTCATCGGGATTTTGTATCTGAATCATGATTGAACTCCCCAGAATTATCCTTTGACTTGGAATTTTTCCTGAGCCTTATTTCGGTGAAATTATCAATGCATTGACCGGTGTCGACCTTCTTTATGGTGTGAATATAATTGAGCCTTTTTTTGGTGAAAATATCAATGTGTTGACCGGTGTTGACATAGTTTATACTCATATATTAGCTGGAGTCTATACAGTTTAAGCTCTTAAGTTGTTGGAACATGGAAAATTAGTTTATACTCATATACTCAAAGTTTCGGGAATAGGTTTAACCTGTGTACCCGTCGGAGTTTTAAGGAGATGCAGTCTATACTCGTCTACTCATCAGAGTGTGAATATAGGCCTCGAATACATTGAAACGGGCGAAAGTAGTAAAAAAAAGATGAAAAACACTACCAAAAATACCTGTGCACCACTCCCTGGGCGCGAGACACATGTGAGTGTCTCACACACGTGCGAGACACTTAAGAGTGTCTCGTACGGGCATGAGAGAGAGAGAGAGAGAGAGATAGATTGGCACGTGCGAGACTACTCCTCAATTCTGTTCGGATGGGCCTGAGGAAATTCCTCGGCTTATGCGAGATGGGATCATCGTACACTACGATGACTAATTACAAATGCCCCGCTTACTAAGGATCCAAGTTCCACTCAAACTTTGAGGAAGCCTGATTACTTGTTTGGTGATCATGATGAAGACCGGTTATGCTGACTCTTGAGGATGAATATTGATTGAATGAAGATGGTAGGAGTCTTCTATATCTTCCGTCGATCCCTCGCTAATATACACTCGCACATCTAGGGGAGCAGGCCGTGAAGCGGGAGAGGTCCTAGCGTCTAATGGATGATCATGAGCGAGTCCATTGTGAGTTCATCACTCATCAGACGACCCCATGTTCTAGTGAAAGAAATTCTATTCGTAGACCCCGTCCTGGCATTCTGGGACAAGATATAGCCCCATTGAACGAGATGTCGATAATTGCTAACACGACGAGGAATCGGCTTGCCAGATTAGGGATAAAGTTGCCCGGGTCAGGATATAAGTGTTATAGCTGGGTGCACTCATCGACGAAGAAGTGGTGGACCCACATGATGAGTTATGTTCTTGGGCGCTAGGGTGATGAACTGAAGAATAACGAATTATATACTCTGATACGCACCAGAATGTATGGATTACCGATTAGCTTGTACCATTTTTGGGCATTGTTGGAGCTTTATAATCCTGACACTAACACCTTTTTGACTCGTCATGGAGAGCTAGGGCTGGCTCTTCATGAGATGCAGAAGGTTTCGGGACTACCCATGGGTGATGATCCATATCAAGAGTATTTCCATCCCGGCTAACAGCTAAATCAAATAAAGAGAGCCTCTACCGACATTTACGACACATTGTGGGATCTCATGTATTATTATCAAATGGCTTTAGCTAGCATAGGTGTTCTAGTAAAGAAGAAATTCCCACAGTTAAGCCTAAAGCAGTTTGCCAACTACTTGTTCAAGCATCTAGAGGATGGTTCTGATGAAGCGGTCTGCGAGTTAGAACCTCTGACTCCCTCAGAAATCAATAAACTGATTGAGAATATTAGCGCTCAATCATACACTATTCTTGCTGTTTAGGGAAAGTTTCTAGCGGGGACTAAGTTCAAGATGTTCTTGTGGCATACACAGAAGCAGATTCGGTCCATGACTCTTCTCGCGGGATATCTTGCTATTTGGTTGAAGAAGTACATCGTGTCGTACTAGTTCTCTAACACCTTACAGATAGAGGTTCTCTTTCTATCCATTCAACTTGCTTATAGGAGGGACCTTTCCCTGCTTTTGGCAATGGTCGCCGATATACACTATAGGCTTCGGCACTTAGTTAACGGCTTCACACAGGTGGGGCGCAAGCCATCAACCGAGATTCCTACTATCAAGGTCGAGCTTCCATATACCTATCTGATGACATTGCTTGTCCTTCATCACTCTGACTTAATATCAGCACAGAACATCACAGATCCTTCTGTTCCCCTTCTATAGCTATTAGAAGATAGCAAATGGGGAGTGAAACACTTCCTTGAGGCGAGGTGAGAGCTTCACATCCACAAATGCTGGGAGTTCTTCAAATGCTTCCCCAACTTCTTTGGCCATTATAACGATCTTACAATTAACGAAGAGAGGCTAGGGAAGGGTCACACTTTCCTTAAAATTGGTTACTTCCGGTGGTTGATGAATATTAGGCCCGGATATCTCGTTCTTCTAGTGAAGGAACGTTGTCACATAGAGCCTTATCTGCCATATCAATTCACTCATCAGTTTGGTTACGACCAACTGTACTTCGGGAATCCAAGTCAAGAGCTGAGGACTCAGGGTGGCCTTATAGATGGTGCCCCAGTGTGGCTTTGGAGCATGGCGGGTTGCACATGCATCACCTTCAATCTTCCTACGGTAGGGCGTAAGATACAATTTATCTTTCTTCGCTACAAGTGGTTCATTGCTACCAACGAGTGCGCGATGTTAAAGCATATTACAGAGTTAGAGGCAGAATAAGAAGTTCGGATCACCAACAGGATCATCTGCGATACTGAGCTTTTGAAGAGGCAGGGGAAGAAGCATGTTGGGTCTTCTGGCAAGGGCAAACGGATAGTGGAGGATGAAGAGGAGGTCCTTCCTACTAATGATTATGAGGAGACCTCAGAAGAAGATGCTGGCGATGTTGGAGACATAAGGGCTGGCGGTGATGAGGAGGCTGTCGAAACAGGTTTGTCGGACTCCTTTTCCTCAGGATCACTTATGAGCCTAGCGATTATCCACCAGACTCGTCCATTTGCTTTGTTTAAGCCTCCGACGACTCCAAAGAAGTCGAGGCCGGAGGTCTTATTTACATATCCTAACAAAATAACAGTTGTCCTTCCAGGTGAAGCGGTTAAAAAGAAGAGCCTCATCCTTTTCATCATACGAGATTCTGATCCGCTGCTAAGGCTTCTTCACGGGTTGAGTTGTGTGCTAAGTTTAGATAGGAAAGACTTGATACTCACGAGGAGGCTCGATCGTCGAAGGGGAAGAAGACAGTGCACAAGTCATATGTTAATCCGCGCTCCCTTGAAGCAGAGTCATTCCGCGAAGATAATGCTCCATCGTTATGCAACCTTTGATTATTTTATTTATGAATTCATCAGGCTTAACCTTTTTTTTGCGTTCTCAGGGGGTCGCGAAGAAGGTGAACTCTCGTATGATCCTCTCTTTCTCAACTTTGCTCACTTTAAAGGACCGAGCTTTGTGTAGCAGATGCGTGAGGCTATTGATGAAGAGCCTGCATGTGCCGAGACTGGCAAGGGTGCTGATATCGACGAGCTCGATCCACTTACGAGGATCTTAAGCCCGGGTATATCTAACACCAGTAGTACACCATTCAAGTGGCAATTATGGGAATTGAATGATTCAGAATTGGTGCCTCCCCTAATTGTTTCTGCACTTCATGATCTTTTAGAGAAAATGAAGGAAGCGGTCCTAAGTGCTGGAATCGAGGAAACTGCTATAGCCACAGAAGATAAGTCTGATCATTACTCATTATTAGTTTTAGCTTTTCCTTCTTCTGCCTAACTTCTACTTTTTGTAGATATTATTATGGAGGGTTCAACTAAGGATGTAACCCTTCATGATGCCGACTTCGAGGAGTTGGGTGGACACATGTTTGATCCAACTCCGAGCTCCTCCAAGGCTGATGATAGGTTTTTCGATGATATATTATTGGAGCAAGCCCGTCACGAGGCTGCAGGACCATGCACGGAGGCTGGTTCATCTGTAGGTACAAATTTTATTACAACTTTACCATCATTCATTTGTCAATTCTTACTTAACCACAGGGGAGTTTTGATTGTAGGACCAGTCACTAGAGCTGGTACAGCTACAATCACTTCTCAACTTAAGGCTACTGTTCCTTCAGATCCGATGGTTACAAAAGTCGCTGGTATTGTAGAGACTGGTACTATTGCCCCAGCTGTGAGACCAACTGGAGCAGCCGGTACATCGACAACTGTTATACCTACAACCATTCCATTGATTCATGAGGTTAGATCGGTAGGGCCAAGCACGAGGTGTCAAACTGAAGGGTACTTCGTTGGCGTTAGTAAGTTCTGCTTTATGACTCACTCTGAGTTTCCAGCCAATATTTCAGAATTTCTTATTCCTCTTTTTTTTGTAGAGCTTTCATCGTCTCTATATGAGCTCGTCATGGCCTTGTTGTCAGATACTGATCCAAGTAAAGACATATTCCACATGGACCTCGATCATTTCGCTTCTTTTGTGACAGATTGATTGATAAGATCCTTCATCACGGATATTATTTTGATCAGTTCAGGCGATGTCTTGATCGTCTTGTGACGATGATCAGAGAGGAAGGATATTCAGAGTTGGCCGATTCTCTCACCGCTGATTTAGTCATGCTAGAGCATGAATTCTAAGAGTTAGGGGAACTACATGCTACAAATGCTTCTTCATTTGCATCTACTCAATGGAGTCCTAGCTGAAGCAGTGGCATGAAGGTCGAGTGTCTATTAGGAATGAGCTTCAATCACAAGAGGTTTTTGTTATACAAATGATGGCAATTCTCTCGAGGAAGGACAAGACTAGGGCTGAATTGCTTAGCTCTTTAGCCTTGACCCGCGAGAAAATAGTCGATCTAAAAAAGGCCTTTAAGTATGCTAAAGATTCTTGTGTCGTTCTCGAAGACGAATTAGCTGACGTAGAATGCTCCCGAAAACAGACACTTGAGAAGTTGAAGCCTACAAAGGAGAAGTTGGCCAAGCTAAGAGGTGAAGCTGCAAAGATATTGAATGCCTCTGAAGATTTTGTCCGAGCTAACTTGCAGGCTAAGGTTGAGTAGACTTATGCGGAGAAGCTCTCTTGGTTGGAAATTCAGATTTGTGACTGCAAATTGTATTTGGATTGGTAGCGTCACTCTTGTATGTTTATTTTGATTTGACAAAGTCTTTTGCTTAGAGTATTTCTTTTATTATGACTTTTATCCTATCTGGAATAAATAATCACAATACTTATAGGATTTTTGGCAAACCCTCAGCCATTAACGGATTTGATGTGCTTTTACCAATTACCATTTGAATCGGGCTAGCATGTAATGTTGTGCTAAAAAGAGTAAATTCTTTTAGATTTAGTACTATGATTTTGAATGCATAGACTTCGTCATCCCTCACGGGATGCTCATAGGATTTTTGTCAAACCCTCAGCCATCAACGGCTTTGATGTGCCTTTATCGATTACCGATTAAATCGGGCTAGTATGTGAACTATGTAAATCTGTTTCACATGTAACATTGTGCTAAGAGAATAAACCCTCTTAGAATTGATGCTATGATTTTGAATACATAGGTTTTGTTATTTTTATAGGAAAAGACCAACCAGCAACACGTGTTAGGCGTAGACTTATCTCTGATTAGGGATAAAGATAATGTCCTCTAGACATGGATTCTGGTGTTATTAATGATAGTCTGCCATGATGTTGAACACGTGGGCTTTCATCCTTTTCGCGATAAAAGACTAACCGACAACGCATGTTAGGCATAGACTTATCTCTGATTAGGAATCAATATAATGTCTCCCAGGTATGGATTCTGGTGTCTTTTTTATGGTAAAAGACTAAGTAGAAATGCGTGTTAGGCGTAGACTTATCTCTGATTAGGGATCGATATAATATCCCCTATGTGTGTAAGACACGGATTTTAGCAATATTAATAACAACTTGCTACGATATCAAATACGTGGGCTTTGCCATTTTCACGGGAATGCACTACCCAGTAGCATGTGTTAGATGCAGACTTATCTCTATTTAGGGATCGAGATAAAGTCCCCCATGCGTATAAGGTATGGATTCTTTTGGTTAGATTATGTCTTTTCTTGGGGCAAAGACGAACCTAGTGCTGGAGAGGAAAAATTTTATATTCTATCTGCAGGTCTTCTCTTGGGGCAAAGACGAACCCGATGCTATAGAGAAAAAAATTTATATTCTATCTTCAGGTCTTCTCTTGGGGCAAAGATAAATCCGATGCTGGAGAGGAAAAATTTTATATTCTATCTCTTGTAGCAAAAGAAACTCAAAGTGGGATCTCCAGTTCGAGAATCCTGAAGGTGAAACTAAGAGTCGATCTCCACTCCGAGAATTAAAAAGATCCGGATAATCCTAACTTTTATAAGATTGGTTACCCAATCTGAAGACGAATTTCTTCTTTATCGAGATAAAATTCCAACTTTGGCCCTAACTATTTAAAGGTTTGACTAAGTAGGAATTTTGAAATGACCCTAACAGTTTAAAAGTTTGATCGTTCAATTTTAGTGGACCTCTCATTCATAGAAGGAATCGAGAGTGGATTTTGCCTTTGACCCTAACTGTTTAAAGGTTTGACTAAATAACAGTGGGAGTAAAGGTACAAATAAAAAAGTGAGAGTGTTGACTTGTAAAAATCACTTAGTGGTGTTTTTCGGTGTCGAGTGACAAGATCTTAACACAAAGGGGGTTCGATAATCACCATTGATCAGCAGATTAAAATTTTGAGTGTCGTGTCAGGACCTCAATAGTGGGAGTGTTAAAGGCTTGGACATAGTGAGAGTTTGAATGGATTTAACCGTAAAGAATTTTGGTAGACCCACCATCAATTGATTTGATCAGTAAGGGATTTTATGGTGGAGGACTGTGAATCATCAAGCACTCTATAATTACACTGTGGGAGTTTTATGAGGAAAGATTGATCGAATAAAGTCATAGAATCTCATCTCGACAAAAGAGTGCTCTGAAAGTCAGAGTGGGAGGTATTTAAGCATCTTGGAAATGATTAAATAGCCACAATGAGGGATTCTTAATCATTCTCATAATAATTAAGAATATATTATTCAAATAATTGGCTTTTATCTGGAATAATCAACCCATTCTAGGTTATCCTTAAGAATACCATGCATAATATTCTCCATGAACTTCCAGTCAAATAGGTTATCCCAAATGTACTAGGGATAGTACTTTTTCAGGAACATCTTATTTATTGGCATCATGAGTTTATCACCCTCTTGGGTGATCAAGTGATATGCACCATTTGAGTAAACTGTCTCTACTATAAACGGTCCCTCCCATTGGGCTGGAATTTACCTTTCTTCTTGGAATTAAGTATCATTGGTCGCCGGACGATAAGAACCAAGTCTCCTTCCTTAAAGCTCCATTGTCGGACTTTCTTATCAAAGGCCCTGGAGATTCTGGCTTGGTAAAACTCGATTTACTGCTAGGCTTCCAAGCACTTTTAATCTATCATCTCAAGTTCTTTGAGACATTTCTGATGTTGTTCCTCCATCATCATTCCTGTTGCGAGGGCGACGTGAAGGGATGGAATTTGGATTTCCAAGGGAAGGATGGCTTCACACTTATATACTAGAGAATACGGAATTGCTCTGGTAGGCGTGCAGACTGTGGTGTGATAGGGCCAGAGAGCTTCACCCAGTTTTTCGTCTCAGTCTCATTTATTAGTTCTCACGAGCTTCGACAGAATCTTAATAATGGTCTTGTTGAAAGCTTTAGCCAATCCGTTTGCCATAGGATTGTATGTCGTCAACAAGATGTCTTGAATCTTGAACTTTTCATAGAATTTGATGAAGACATTGCTGACAAACTGAGGCCATTATCATGCACGATTCATCTTGGAACACCTTATCGGTAGATAATATGGTGTTTAATGAATTTGATGACGTCGCTCGTCTTTACCTCTTTGAGTAGGACTGCTTCAGCCCACTTTAAGAAGTAATCCGTAATTACTAAAATGAAACGGTCACCTTTGGCCGACGGTGGAAAAATAAGACCGACGATGTCCATTGCCCACGTCTCGAACGTCCATGATGTAGCCGAAGGGTGCAAATGCTCCAGGGCTTGGTGCATGTAACTTGCATGTATTTGACATGCGTGGAACCATCGGGCATACTCAATTGCATCCTTGACCATGATTGGCAATTAATATCCCATCCTTCTGAGATGATCACAAAGTTTGGGACTGGGTTGGTGCGCACCGCAGGTTCCGTCATGTGCTTGTTTAAGAGCCTCTTCCACCTCTTTGGTTGAAAGATATCGGAGTAGCAGACCGTCGTATGCATGACAATACAGCATCTGGGTCACCATGTTATAATAGAATATCGGTGCTCTTCGTCAGACCGAGTCTCTTTCTTTTATGTCTTCCAGTAAAATACCGTGCAAGAGATAATCAATAATGGTGAAATGCCAGGCTCAAGGCTCAAGTTCAATTCTATCTGAGTGCGCCTCTTTAATATCTAAAGCATAGTCTGGTATGAAGAGTTGGTAAGTTCTCACAGTGACACATTGATCTGTCTTAGGAGGCTGTGACAGTGATACTGCTAATGCCGCCAGTGAATCTGCATATGCATTCTGGAGACGTGAAATATACTCGATGAAGAATTCTTCAAATAAGTCTGCCATCTCGATGGTCGCCTGGTGGTACGGGATTAGGTCTTGGTTCCTGACTTTGTACTCTCTTTGAACCTGGTTGAAGGTCCAACCAATGATTACCATGTGGTATGATCGTATTATCCAAGATGTGATTAAGTGGGCAATTAACATGATGGGAATATAACTAGTTACTCACGGTCAAACTACACTACTGCCAGCCTATCTAAATCCTCTCTGTTCAAATCAAACAAAATGCACAGCTAGCATGACACACGGCCTATGCATGCCTAACTCGCTAAAAACCTCGCTCTGCTTAGATCGCAAGATGTAGCTAATTTGTCACACGGTCTAGGCAAGCCCAAACCATGAATAGCCCTTAGACACAGACACGCAACATAAAATGGTTGAGTAACAGTGCATTTAGTACGCTCATGTAAACCCAAGAGATTACAATGCTGTAGAAATAAGTGCATGAAGGAAGCAAAACATTTTGAGTCTGAGCACATAAAAAAAGGAGAAACAATATTAAGCAGATTGCATTTTTCATTGATTAAGATGATTTTTATTATTACTTTTTTCCTATGAGCTATCAAAGTCACAAAGAACAAAAGGAAAAAAAAGAAGAAGGAAAATGAGAGATACAAGCTAGCCCCCAACATGAGAAGCCGATTAGTCACTCTTCGACACTTTTCTTGTGGAGCTCCAAGGATCATTTTTGAAGCACCATCAAAGCTTGTGAATGGTCCTCCACAAGGTCATGCGCTCAAAGTTCCACTAATTCCTCTCGTCATCCACCTCTTGATATGCCTTCAACTGGTTCTTGATGATTCCATCAAAGTTGTTCTTCTTTCTCAAAAGCGCATCTACCACCTGGCGAAGGATCTTGTTCTCCTCTTCAGGACTACCAGTGATCAGGACTAGTTCTTTCTTGAGCTGCTCAATTTTAGACCCCATGAGAGAGGCACCAAGGGATGAGCGATGGATTGAAGCTTTGAAGGATGAATGATAAAGGATGAAGGTATTACCACAGCCTCTAGACACACTTATATAGGCACTCCTTCAATAGCAAGACAGTAAGAGCGGCTAGGTCGCTTCATAATCTAGCCCCGTAATTATGGAAAAAGAAGTCCAACTGCAATCTGTGACGTACCTATTTTCACACATGCCTGTAGTCCAAGGTGAAACCAGAGATGTCAAACCTACCATGCATCTACACTGTGTAACAACAGGTTTCACCATCATAGTAATATCTCTTTAGTGGAATTAATAACAAGTATAGGTACAAAACAAGCAAAATAAGAGAAATACATGCAACGAACATGACGTAGAAAGAGATATCTAAGTAAACATACTCATGTCCCAACTGAATAAAAACTAAGTACAACTGACATCTGAAATAAATGTGAAGTAACTTAATACATAGAGTCAAATGAAAATAGTACTAAGGCACACAGCCTTTACAAAATAAAATAGAAGTCTAATGATCAACTAAACCCTAATTAAATAACCGTGGAGTATCAACTACTAAAAAAGAGCGACGATGACTATGCTATAAATTCGTCAACTTGCGGCTCTTCGACACTCTGATCTGGTGGTTGAAAAGAAGGGAAAACAAAAAGCAAAACAACAGCAGCATCAGAGCACTTTAGCAAGATCATCTCCAACCGTCCCCAGGGGAAGGGCTCCTAAATGTGATGGATGCTCTGTCTATTATGCATAGTTTATCTAAATTATTTACCCTGTATCTAAATGGGATTAATAATTAAAAACCCACAACACGAGACATAGTACGTCGAGCGAAATAATCCAAACAAGGAAACCCTCATGTATATATTACATGTCTAAAATTGTGAATCGCTAAATATCAATTCCAAACTAAGAATAAAAGATAACGAAAAATAATACAGAAAAGTAAAATTTTCTGCAATATCATAAATATCAACCATATAATTCACACTACCCTTGGGTAGATGATGTGGATACAAGAACTAACTCTCCTGTAACTCCCAAACGCGAAGTAATCCAGTCACAATATAACTTAGCAATGAATCGAATTCATAAATGGCTTCCGCCAAGACTCAGGCTATCAGATATATCACAATACAATATCTCAAAAGGTTTTATAACTCATTATCAATAAGAATGGACTACTAAATTTGGCATCCTAAATATGAACATGGATCATTAGTCTCATCACATCACTGTGTGGGACAGACTATCACATCGGGTATCCTAGAAGTATGTCTCTCTATCCTCTTCGCATCACAGTGCGGGACGAACTACCAAATTAGGTATCCTAAAATCAAGACTCACTGGTCTGTACTAACGGCATATGAACGTACTATTTCAAGTAGTACTGAGTTGTGCTCATCAACGATATCCATACATGCATAAGTATTATAATTAATTGTTAACTCAAACATGATTGAAATAATACATGCAATAATCCTCTTCGGGATATCCATATATCTGTTATGACTCAATTCGTGTACATCGATGATTGCATGTGTGTCGTCGTACAGCTCGAACCCCTCATTCATGATTAAATGTGCAAGAACAAAACACTTTAAACAAACAAAACCGGTGTCAATTGACTGCCCCTAGGGCATTAGTCGACCGACGGCAACATGCACAAAGTGCACGCAAGAAAAACTCTATCGATAGACCGATAGTTCCTTGCTGGTCGATCGACCCGAGAGGATTCAGAAAGTCTTTTATTATCGGGTTCTGTTTTTTGTAACTTTTCTTAGCCACATTTTTGTTAACAAGCATGTAAAATAAGATTTAAACTTTTTAAATTAATTAGCAATGATTAATCTTAGCATGTTACAAACTCTTAAATTAATTAATTATGGTTTAACATCCTATTAACCAAAATTTCCTAATAAATACATATTTTATCAACTTCTATGATCGAAACTTGACCCAAAACTCATGAATAATATAGGTAAGGGTTTATTTAACCAAGATAAATCACTTGTATTCATGGATCTAGGGTTTAGTAATCAAATTAGTCAAATTCTTGTTTATTTTGACAATCTAATGCATATTAACCAAAGCTAAACTGTAATTAACATGTTAAAGTAAAATCCTATGATCATGATCATGTTCTAAACAAATTACAGAAAAGAATTCTGCTGTATATAGCATGATTTAAGTTTTAAACATCATAAGTTAAATTCTAATACACTAGATTAATTTAAGCAAGAGAATTATCATAATGAACACATAAAACATGATTTTTTAAACTAGGGAAAGGTTTAGACAAAGGTGATCTTGCCTCAAGCATCATGTTTCCCAAACACGTTCATGCAAGATTTCTCTTTGCCAAACTCAAAAATCATGCCTTCCTCTCGATAAACGCCTTAGGTAAACTCCCAAAAACTCATAGATTAGGGTTAGGGTTTGAGAGGGAAGATGACTGCTAATAAAACATGTGAAATGATGGGGAAAAGGGGTTTAAAATGAGTATAATATACTCTCGTATATAACTAGGCCTGAAATGAAACAAATCTGACCCAAACACAAATCCTGCATGAAAAGCTGGGAGCCCGTCGATCAACCCGCCATAACCAATCGGTTGACCAGTGGGGTATCATCGATCGACCAATTGGCCTAGGTCGATCGACCGACCAGAAGGCAGGTTCTCTAACAGTTGTGTTTGTGCATGGTTTTGTGCATTATTTCATACGGTACGCACATATATATATCGAATCAATCTCAAATCGATTTCTAGCACACTCAACCATTAATAAATGATATTTATCATGATATAACTTATTTATTATTATTTATCACAATATATCAAAAACTTATGGGGTTTTATATTTACCCCCTAAAAGAATTTCGTCTGTGAAATTTCGCAATGGTATCTTAAAGATTAATAATACAAGAAAAGCATGTTGAGGGGATAATCCAGATAAGAAAACCCTTACATACACATCTCGTAATATAAATCTCTAGATATAAAACATAAGCGATATTTACACCATTCCAGACAAGAATGTAAATACTTTTACTTAACCCCTAACTAAACAGAAATAGTACATCGGCGAAAAATCCAAACAAGGAACCCCCCATGTATATACCGTATGTTCTGAATGATTAGGAGCTAAGTGTTAATATCCCCATTCCAGCATTAAATATAAATACGACTAGACAGATAATCATGAATACAAGTAATTCATAACTAATCATTTTACCTGCTCAAACAGGTGTAGGTAGTCGCGACACATATCCTCTTTGCGCTCCTAAGAAGCCTCCTCGGCTCCTTTCTGGTTCCACTGAATTTTGACTAAAAGAATCACCTTATTTCTAAGTCTCTTGTCCCCTCTAGCAAGAATGTGAACTAGAGTCTCAATAGTGGTCAAATCATTATGAATCTCAACCTCCAATGCGTCCAACACACGTTGCTGCTCCTCGTCACGTAAATGATTCTTGAGCATCGAAACACGAAAAACATCATGTATGCTCGACATCGATACTGGAATATCTAGCCAATATGAAACGGCTCTAATACGTTCCACAATCCAGACCGGACTAATATATCTCAGGGCAAGCTTTCCCCATCTGCCAAATCGCTGAACTCCCTTCATCAGTGATACTTTTAATAAAACATGATCTCTAACCTGGAACTCTAGCGGTCGTCGCCTCTTATCTGTGTAGCTCTTCTGCCGACTCTGCTATGTAAGAATACACTCCTGAATTAGTGCTACCTTCTCTATAGTCTGACTTATGAGCTCCAACCCAAGTAATAAGATGTCCTCCGATTCTACCTAACAAATCAGGGATCTACAAGGCCTTCCATATAATGCCTAATACGGTGCCATACCTATAATCACTTGATAACTATTGTTTTAAGCAAACTCAATCAAAGGGATGTGATCCTCCCATCTGCCCTGGAAATTGATGATACATGCTCGTAACATGTCCTCTAACACTTGGTTGACTCTCTCTCTCTCTCTGTGTCCATCTATCTGCAGGTGGAAAATGCTGTTGTACGATAGCTGGCTGCCGAAAGAATTTTGGAAGCTCCTCCATAAATACGAAGTGAAAACTAAGCCTCAATCTAATACAATCGTCTCTAAAACTCCATGTAGTCTCATGATTTCCCGATGAAAATCCTTTCATAAGTCTCCGCTGTGTATATCATCTTCACCGGTATAAAATGAGTCGACTTCATCAATTGGTCTATAATCACCCAAATTGAATCATTTCCTTTATTAGATCTTGGCAAGCCCACAATAAAATCTATGGAAATATGTGCTCACTTTCACTTGAGAATGGGTAAAGACTGTAGGGTTCTCGTGGGTCTCTGATGTTCTGCCTTCACTTGCAGGTAACTAAAGCACTTCGATACATACCACACGGTTTCTCTACACATACCGCTCCACCAAAAATATCACTTCAGGTCCTTGTATATTTTGGTTGTGCGTGGATGTACTGTGTACTTGGTGCGATGCGCCTTATCAAATAAGCCCTTCTTCAGCTGTGTATTATTTGGCATCACTAATCGGCCTTTTATTTGAAGACCTCCATCTGCTCCAATGGTCAAATCAGCCTTTAGCCCTTTGGAAATCTTCTCTTTTTGGGTTTGAATCTAAGAGTCCTCCCACTGAGCTCTAACCACTTTATCAATCCAAGATAGTTGCACGGCTAATGTTTCCAAAAATGCGCTGCTCCTACCTATCTCTGGCATCAAATTGAATTGGCTAAGGGTGTGAAGATCTTGATATAATGAACATCACAAAGCTAAAATCTAATGATGACGCTTTCTACTTAATGCGTCTGCTACCACTTTCGCTTTCCCCGGATGATACCGAATCATGAATTCGTAATCCTTAAGGAACTTAACCCATCGTCGTTGCCTTTTGGTTGAGTTCCTTCTGGGAAAAAAGATACTTCAGACTCTGGTTATTTGTGAATAGCTCAAACTGCACTCCACAAAGGTAATGCCTCCATTTCTTCAGTATGAAGACTACTGCTGCTAACTACAAATCATGTGTGGGATAGTTTTGCTCATAAATCCTCAACTACCATAAAATGTAGGTCACTACTCTGGGTCTGCATCAAAATGCCTCCTAGACCCGATAATGATGTATCCGTGTAGACGACAAAGGTCTTATCACTGCTCGGGATAATCAAAACTGGCGTTGTAGTCAACTTAGCCTTCAGAGTCTCAAAGGCTTCCTAACACTCTAGCCCCCAAACAAACTATACACCCTTCTTCATGAGGCATGTCAGTGGCATAGCGATCTTCGAGAAGTCTTGGATGAACTTCTAGTAATAGCCGGCCAGACCCAAGAAGCTATGAATCTCTATAACGGTCTTTGGCGGCTCCCAATCAAGTATTGCCTCTACATTAGCTAGATCTATAACTATTCCCTCCTTTCTAATAACATGGCCTAAAAATCTAATCACAGATAGTCAAAACTCATACTTAGTAAACTTAGCGTACAACTAAAGTCCGTAATGCCAATAGAATACACTGCTCATGCTCTACCTCCAATCTCGAATAGATAAGGATGTCGTCAATGAATACGATCACGAACTAGTCCAAATATGAACAGAAAACCCAGTTCATCAAATCCATGAATATCATGGGTGCATTGGTCAGCCCAAATAGCATGACAAGGAACTCGAAGGACCGATATCGAGTCAGAAAGACGATCTTGGGGATATCCATCTCCCGAACCCGCAACTATTGGTAGCCAGAACAAAGATCAATCTTTAAGAAATACTATGCTCCCTGTAACTAGTCGAATAAGTCATCAATTCTCGGTAGTGGATACCTGTTATGGATGGTGGCCTTATTCAACTCATGATAATCTATACATAAGCGCATACTACTGTCCTTCTTCTTCATGAAGAGGACCGGTGCTTCCTAAGGAGAATGACTCCGACGAATAAAACCCTGAGATAAAAGTTTATCCAACTTAGTCTATAGATCCCTCATCTTAGTAGACGCCATACGATAGGGTGCTCGGGGTATCGATGTTATTCTTGGCTTCAACTCAATGTAGAACTCAACCTCTCTCACAGGAGGTAACCCAGGTATATCCTGAAAGACATCCTGATACTCTGAGATGACTCTAGTCTCACACAAATCGGTACTCTAATCCTGCAACATCACCTCCTCGATGTACACCAGGAATGACTCTTCAAAATGGTTACCCTATGAGGTTACTACAATCGACTCAGTCCTATCATATGCTTGCAAACTAACTGTTTTAGCAAAACAGTCGATACTGACATGGTACGATAATAACTAATCCATGCTAGGATGAAGTCAAACTCAGACATATGCAAAATGATCAGAACCATGATAAACTCAGACTTATCCAAACCGATGACACATCTCCTATAGATACTCTCTAATAGGGACACCTCACCTAAAGGAGTACCAACTGATAATGGTATATCTAGAAGATGTGCAACTAGCTGAAGCCTATTCATCAAGGTATAAGAAATAAAAGAATGCAAAGCTCCTAAATCGAACAAGATCCGAGTTAGGAAGGAGTTCATGAGGAACGTACCTTACACTATGGCTCCGTTCGCACCATGATCGTGTGGTATGACTGCATAAAACCTATTAGCGGCTAAAGACTACAGTGCTAAAGCTGGTGGAACATATAGGACTATTTGTTCGTAAGGTATCTCCTGGATGGTGTGCACCTGTCCTTCTGGCCTCTTAATTCTTGGAATGATCGGCAGTGCCTTAATCCTCTGCTACTAGCCATAACTACGACTGCTAACCCTATCCACGACTCTACTGCTACTAGCCATGTTCACGGCCCTACAGTTGGCCCTGGCCTATGCCTTGCTAGCCTCCTACTGGTTCACTATAATAATCCTTTGCCCTATGCCCGATCTTGTTGCAGTTATAACAAGCACCCTGAATCTTGCGTTGTTAAGGCACTCTTGAATCCTACTGCGACCCATTCTTATATGGTCCTTGCTGCTGGAGTTACGAATCCTTATCCCACTGCTAGGGTCCTCCTGGTCCTGCAAAAGATCTTTTGCCCTTGCTTTTGTTACCATGCTATCCTACTTTAGAGGTTCCTTCCTTATTCTTTTGAAAGATCGCGGTCTCTATTTTCTACGAAATAGTGGCGTCAGCTACCTCTCGCACTAAACGAAATCGTCTAGAAACAAGGTAGCGGCGAAAGTTTGGACGAAGCCCCATCAAAAACATCTGAGCTTGACGTTCTCTTGTCTACCACATGCCTGTAAACGAAGTAGTTTGCTATGGACATGTCTCCCTGCTCTA
>NC_033794.1:84123951-84132398 GCF_001876935.1 Asparagus officinalis | reverse complement strand
ACCACGGAAGAGATGTACTGCTCATCGAAAAAGTAGATGAAGTCCTCCCAAGTAAGCATCATCCGCTGCTCAGGGGTGAATTGAAGCCTATGCCATCCGTCGGCATCACCCTTAAGACTGAAAGCTGTCAACCGATGCATTTGGATGGAGTCCACATTAAGTAGGTTGAGAATATTTCCCACATCTTCTTTCCACTTGTGAGCTACAAGCAAGTCTGATGATCCCTAGAATTATTGTGCCCTTATCTTCTGGTATCTCTTAACTAGGCGGAGCCAAGTCTCATGCTCCTTAGCTCTATCGGCAACTGTTAGTGGTGTAGCTCCTGGTGTAACCTCTGGAGATTCCTTTATAATAGGTATAACTGGCATGACTGGTGGTGGAACCACAGGTAGTGGTGCAACTGGTGGAATCTAGTTCGCTAGTTGTGTTTCTAGCCTAACTGCAATAGGTACCATGAGGTCTATCAAATACTACATAGCCTGCTGCGGCTCAGGTGGGGCCTACTGTGACTCGGGTGTAGCCTTCTACGGCTTGGGTGTAGCCTGCTGTAGCTTAAGCTCTGGCTTAGCTCGCCTAACTCTCTAAGTACCTTCTACGGCTTGGGTGTAGCCTGCTGTAGCTTAAGCTCTGGCTTAGCTCGCCTAACTCTCTAAGTACAGGATCCTCTCACTCTACGTCCATGTCCGACCATTTATAAATTTTTAGGAAGAGAGTTTATAAGACACAATAAACAAGGCCTCAGGTAAAAACATATAATAATAAGAAAATAGTATCACATACTATTCATATGATACTTTATATTCAGATATCATAAAATAATATCGTAATTTTCGCATTATATATAACATCCTCACTCATACTAAGAATTCCTAATAGAATCTAATCATGAATTCTAGGAAACTCTAGCCTAGCTCCACAACTTGACATAGGAATGATCCCAAGGATGATAGAACTAGAGCTCTGATACCAATTGTAACGCCCCTGTTTTTACACATGGCTGCAGTCCAAGGTGAACCAAGAGATGTCAAACCTACCATGCACCCACACTGTGTAACAACATGTTTCACCATCACAGTAATACTTCTCTAGTGGAATCAATAACAAGTGCAGGTACAAAACTAGCAAAATAAAAGAAATAAATGCAATGAACATGACGTAGAAAGAGATATCCAAGTAAACAACTCATGTATCAACTGAATAAAAACTAAGTACAACTTATGTCTAAAATAAATGTGAAGTAACTTGATACATAGAGTCAAATGAAAATAGTACTAAGGCACACAACCTTTACAAAATAAAATACAAGTCTAATGATCAACTAAACTATAATTAAATGACAGTGGAGTATTAACTACTAAAAATAAGTGACGGCGACTATGCTGTAAATCCGTCAACATGCTGCTTTCAGACACTCTGATCCGCTGCCTGAAAAGAACGGAAAACAAAAAGGAAAACAACAATAGAGTCAGAGCGCTTTAGCGAGATCATCTCTATTTGCCCCCGGGAAAGGCTCCTAAATGTGATAGAGGCTCTATCTATTATTCATAGTCTACCTAAATCATTTACCCTGTATCTAAATAGGATTAATATTTAGAAACCCACAACACAAGACGTAGTACGTCGAGCGAAATAATCCAAACAAGGAAACCCTCATGTATTTATCATATGTCTTAGATTGTGAATCACTAAATATCAATTCCAAACTAAGAATAAAAGATAAAGGAAAATAATACAAAAAAGTAAAATTTGCTACAATATCATAAATATCAACCATATAATTCATGCTAACCTTAGGTAGATGATATGGATACAAGAACTAACTCTCCTGTAACTCCCAAATGTGAAGTAATCCAGTCATAATATAACTCAGCGATGAATCGTATTTATAAATGACTTTTGCCAAAGACTTAGGCTATCAGATATTTCATAATACAATATCTCAAAAGGTTTTATAACTCATTATCATGCAGAACGGACTACCAAATCAGACATCCTAAATATGCACATGGCTCATTAGTCTCATCGCATCACCGTACAGGATGGAATACCATATTAGGTATCCTAGAAGTACATCTCTCTAGTCTCATCGCATCACCTTGCGGGATAGACTACCAAATCAGGTATCCTAAAATCACGACTCAATGGCCTATACTAACGGCATATCGACACACTATCCCAAGTAGTACTAAGCTGTATTCATCAATGATATCCATACATGCATAAGTATTATAATTAATTGTTAACTCTAACATGATCGAAACAATACCTGAAATAATCCTCTTCGGGATATCCGTATATGTGTTATGACTCAATTCGTGTACATCCATGGTTGCACGTGTGTCGTCGTATGACTCGAACCCTGTGTTTATGATTAAATGAGCAAGAACAAAACACTTCAAACAAACAAAACAGATGTCGGTCAACTGCCCCTAGGGCATTAGTCGACCGACGGCAATGTGCACAAAGAGCACGCGAGAAAAACTCTATCGGTCGGCCGATAGTTCCTTACCGGTCAACCGGCCTGTGAAGATTTGGAATGCCTTTTATTCTCGGGTTTTGTTTTCTGTAACTTCTCTTAGCCACATATTTTGTTAACAAGCATGTAAAACAAGTTTTAAACTTTTCGAATTAATTAGCAATGATTAATCTTAACATGTTACAAACTCTTGAATTAATTAATTAGGGTTTAACATCCTATTAAACAAAATTCTCAATCAAATACATATTTTATCAACTTATATGATCGAAACTTGACTCCAAACGCATGAATAACATCGACATGGGTTTATTTAACCAAGATAAATCACTTGTATGCATGGATCTAGGGTTTAGTAATCAAATTAGTCATTATTTAACCAAGATAAATCACTTGTATGCATGGATCTAGGGTTTAGTAATCAAATTAGTCAAATTCTTGTTTATTTTGACACTTGTATGCATGGATCTAGGGTTTAGTAATCAAATTAGTCAAATTCTTGTTTATTTTGACAAACTAATACATATTAACCAAAGCTAAAATGTAATTAACATGTTAAAGTAAAATCCTATGATCATGATCACGTGCTAAACAAATTATAGAAAAGAATTCTGCTATTCATAGCCTGATTTAAGTTTTTAACATCATAAGTTAAATTCTAATACACTAGATTAAATTTAAGCATGAGAATTATCATAATAAACACATAAAACTTGATTTTTTAAAACTAGGGAAAGGTTTGAACAGAGGTGATCTTTCCTTAAACGTTGTGTTGAACTCCCAAACACATGCATGCAAGATTTCTCTTCGCCAAGCTCGCAAATCTTGCCTTCCTCTCGATAAACGCCTCAGGTAAACTCCTAAAAACTTACAGATTAGGGTTAGGGTTTGAGAGGGAAGGTGGATACTGATAAAACATGTGAAAAGATGGGGAAAAAGGGTTTAAAATATACTCTCGTATATAACTAGGCCTAAAACGAAACAAAACCGACTCAAGCACAAATCCTGCACGAAAAGTTGAGGCCCGTCGGTCGACCCGCCACAACCGATCAGTCGACCGGTCAGGTATGATTAGTCAACCGATCGGCCTAGGCCTGTCGATCGACCAGAGTGTAGGTTCTCTAAACAATTGTGTCTGTGCATGATTTTGTGCATGATTTCATACGATACTCACATATATATAGCGAATCGATCTGAAATTAATTTCTGGCACTATCAACCATTAATAAATAATATTTATCAAGATATAACTTATTTATTATTATTTACCATAATATATTAAAACATTACGGGGTTTTACTCAATCTCTTTTTACAAGAGGGGCAATTAGACTACTTAGAGGCAAAGGAATAACCATGTTAGATCTTAATTAAAAGATATGTGCAAATTGGCTTTACTCATGACGAGGGAGTGCTATAGCTAAAAGCACTATCAACACTATGAAGGGACAGGTCACCGAGTGTTGAAAGTAGAACTAGAATCAAGCTCTGAGAGTTGTAAGAAAGGGAAGACTACATCCTTATCACTAAGCATGGTCTCAACTCGAATAGTTGACTCCACACGTAAGTCATGCCAAGAAGAGTCAAGTCTCAAAACATTCCATATTACACCTCTTTCCAGGTAAGCATCCATCCAGCTTCTCAATATACCTCTAAATGTCACTACCTGAACAACATCATTAAGCACCTAAGTAAACCTCTTAATGATATCATCTCAACTCGAACGGCCAACTCCACGTGTAAGCCATGCCAATTAGAGTCAAGTGTCAGAATATTCTACATTACACCTCTTCCCAGACAATTGACCATCAAGCTTCTCATACACCTCTGAACATCCACAAGATCCTTAGTATGCCTTTGAACAATGTCATCTTGACTTAGATGACCAACTCCATAAGTGAGTCATACCAAGTAGAATCAAGTCTCTAAATATTTTACATTACAACGCTTCCCGAACAACTGTCCATCAAGCTTCTCAGTACGCCTCTTAAGATTGCTGCCCAAATGACATTATTAAGTTTCTTAGTACACCTCTAAATGATATTATCTTGACTTGTAGGGCTAACTCCACGCATGAGTTGTTGGATACCAACTCAAACTTCAAGTCGGATGCGAGTTTGAAGCCTAGGCTCAGTCCTAATAGTTTTCTTAGAGGCCAAGTTAACTTGGTGGATAAGTTAGGGGTGTCTGTAAATAAGGTCTCCTATTCTAGGGTTTTGATGTAGTTAGAAAGAGAGAGACAATATTCTTGTAATCAGGGTTTAATAGAAGGTGTAACTGGGTTCAAGGGTTTAATGAGAGAGAGGATTTGATAGTTTTTGTCCATGCAAAAGTTTATAATTTGGAGGTGATAGTGGATTGTTTTCGAACCCGTGGTTTTTCCTTATTGAGGGTTTTCCACATTAAATCTTGTGTAATTCTATGTGTTGTGTTTGGTGATTATTAGGATTTATTGCAAGATCTAAAAATCCTAACAAGTGATATCAGAGCCATGATGATAGATCCGAGTGTGAGTTTGCAAGATAGACGTCGTACAAAAGTGAAGATCTGTGGCGTTACAAGAACTAAGATGAAGAAAAAGAAAAAAATGTATTGTAGTGGTAGGAATACTATAGCAATGGGAACACTATTTGGGCTAGGGTTTGCTTAAAAAAAATATCAAATCAAATCCAACGTTGCTGATTAATGTATTCTGATCGAGTATTTTGGTGGCGGATTTTGGTGATCTAGGAGTCATTCATAGGGTTTTTTGACGTGCTAAGTTCATTTTTAATGTCGGTTCTATCAAATTCAATCTTTATAGTGATTGATTTGAATTTTTATGGTTAGAGGATAATAACCTCTTTGTGCTCGAAGTTCGATATTCCGCTATTCAATGGCAAGACAAATTTTGCAGTATGACGGTGCAAGGTTTAAGATATTCTTATGCAGCAGGGTGTTGATAAAGCTTTGAAGGAGAAGAAACCTGAAGGATTCAAGGATGTTGAATGGATTTTAATGCAAAAGAGGGCGGTTAGCACAATTCGTTTGGCACTTACCCCTGAGATCAAGTACAATGTTATATAGGAGACCACACCAAGGGTGAAAGCACCCTAGAGGGAGGTGAATATGGTTTATGGTAATCTAATCTGATTTAATGCTAATTAAAAACTTATTAACAAGTTATCCTAGTAAATAAGATATACAATGAATTATTAGGAAGGATACGCAATATAAACAAGGGTAAATAAAATAGTGGACAATATAAACAAAGAGGCAATGGCTAAAAATATGAACAAAAAGAGTGCGCCAATACAAACTCAAACAAGCAATAAGATCACGGAGTTCGGATCTTCTGTTCTACATCTCCGCTCCCCACTCCCGGGGAGAAATCCACTATCACACCGGGTTTTCAATGCTCACCCGAAAATGTTTACACCTCACACTTGTAACAATATAAATCCCACCTCAAGTATTGGCCTATCACATGTTTCCCTCAAGTGCTCGAAATTACGACTTACCTCCAGGCATTATCACTGACCCCACTCCTCTTAGGACCGACCACGTCTCTCACCTCTATACTCCTCTTGGTGTATTTGTGCAATACAATGTGACCTCACAAATAAAAGCTCAATACAATAAATGATTGTTCTCTACTATGGATGAGAGCACAATGAAAACTCACTCTTAATGTCACAAACCCACAACCCCAATAATACTATGTATGCAATTACAATAAGCTTAATAGGTTATGTGTGAACAAAGAGAAAATTAAATATAAACTCAATGTGAAATCTAGCTTATGGAAATTATAATCAAAATAATAAATAGCAAGAATTGAGTTTAGAAATTCTTCTTTGAAAAACAAGATGTAGAGATGAAGATTGAAGCTCAAACAATAAAGATGATCTCCTCCACTTGTGAAAACTTCTTCACAAACCAAACAAACGCTAAAACAAACTTTAAAACCCTTAAACTCTTTTGTAAACTTGTATAAACAATTTTCTTGGTTAAAATCAGAGCTGGGTATGAGGGGGTATATATAGGAAACCCCAAAGATCAAGAAAACCCAGCAAAAAGACCAAAAAAACCAAAACAGGACAAAGACTGAAAAAACTAGCAGTTACAACATCAATCGACTGACGGGTTTCATCAGTCGACTGATGAGCTTACCGTTATAGGTATTTTCCAGCTCATTAGTCGACTAACAATTTTATCAGTCGACTGATGACCTCATCAGTCGACTGGTCAGTCGACTGATGACCACATCAGTCGACTGGTCAGTCGACCAACATAAAAACAGAAACTATTAATGATTCCAGGTGTTTTCATCAGTCGACTGAACACTTTCATCAGTCGACTGATAACACATTATCAGCTTCATTGAAACAATAAAACTGATTTTTGAAGTATTTTTAAAAAATAGCAAATAAATTCTAAAAACATAAAACTTTAGAAAATGATTGTAAATATGAAAATGAACATGTTACAAAAACTGGTTTTCAAAAACCACTTCCCATTTGAGAAATCTCATCATTTTTCAAAATAGTCCAAAACATGAAAATACAAATCCCATGTTTTTGTCATTTTGACTTAAAAAATATTTTGAAAACTCTTGTATGTCTTTATAGACTTGCTAAAAGGTAAGAACTATTGTTTTAAAGTATATAACCTAAAAACTCAATATATTTCCAAATATAATAGAATATGAAACATATGAATGTGTATATGAATATATATTTAAACTAAAACAACTTAACGATATGAAAACAAACATGTATGTATATAAATATGTATTTGTTTAATATTTAAACTTGAAAATCAAAAACCAAAACATGTGTATATATATATGACTATATATATATAAATCAAATACATGTGTGTGTATATATGAGCTTAAAGTACCAACACACATAATATAACCTAAAACTAAATTACCCAAGCTTGAAGGTCTTCAATATAGCTCCACCTGGTAAACTATGCGGATGAAGCTTGAACTTGGATCTTAAACTTGAATTGTATTGCTTCACTCCACTATTCCGCCAACCTCCATTGGATTTGATCATTATGGCGCAATTTCATTCATCCTCCAATATATTATTTGTCTATAATAAATATAAAAATACAAAAATACAAACACTAGACAAATAATATTAGTAGTAAATTATTTGTTAAACATCATCAAAACAAAAAGGCTAACAAATGGGCCTATGGGAAAGGCTCGAGGGGATTTATGTGTCGAAGTCGATGACCAATTGATTTTATTTAAGGATCGAATTTTATTCATTGAAGATATAAGAATATACTATAATTTAAGACCACATCAATGTATTTAATAAGCTAGTTTACCAACTTATAAATATTGATAAAGATATTAAAGAAGAAGAGAAGACGCTACTCCTATTGTCTTTCTTGCTGAAGTCGTACAAGTCGTTAGTTCAGACGATAATTACGAGGAAGCCGACTTTGAAGTTCAATGATGTGACAACACTTCTACGTGAGAAAGAAAGAATGATGGGGAAAGAAAGCGCATCTAATAGTAGTGAGAGTGTACTAGTTTTTGAAAGTTCTAATCGAGAGAGGAGTAAGGAGAGATGTGACAGTTATCGAGGAAGGTCAAAATCTCGGGCCCGAGATGATAACGAAAGGGAGTGCTCAGAGAGAATGGTCATATTTAGTTCAAATGTTCCCAACTGTGAGATGATTTGAAGAGTATTAGACAAATAAATTAAGCTTCAAAAAAACGGGAAGAAGGTGCACTCTCGGTAGTTGTGTGTGATGAAGATGTGGTGTTGTTGATGCAAAGTACATATACTGATGTGAGTAACACTTGGGTGTCAGATTCTACAGCCTCTATGCATGTTTGCTACAACAAAAATTATGTTAAAACATTAAAGATAGATGTAGAATTTGATGACTTGATCGTTAGAAGCAACGAGAAGATGAAGGTTGAAGGCGTTAGGAGTGTTCACCTCAATCTTCACACTGGGAAT
>NC_033794.1:84038062-84123941 GCF_001876935.1 Asparagus officinalis | reverse complement strand
TAGTACTAGTTTAATTTTGTTGGGTGAGATGGTATCGTATGGGTACAAGTATGTAGGTGAAGGAGAGTGGTGCAAAGCATATAAAGATGGTGATTTGATTTTACAATAGAGAAAGAATAGCATAATATTTGCTATTTAGATGGTCGATCTGTTAATGGTGTAGATGACTCTTCTCAGACTCTTGTCCAGAAGGGAAAGGTGAAGATCATGAAGAATAGAGTGAGTTTTTCTAAAGCCGTTGAGACACTTGGAGATTTTTTGTCGATAGAGGATATGTTGGGTACCGACTCAAACTCTAAGTTGGATGCAGGTTTGAAGGCTAGGCCCGATCCTAGTAGTTTTCTTAGAGTCGAAGTTAACTTGGTGGACAAGTCAGGGGTGTCTTTAAATAAGGCCTCCTATTCTAAGCTTTTGATATATAGAGAAGGAGAGGGAGACAATATTCTTGTAATTAGGGTTTAATAAATGGTGTAAACAGGTTCAAGGGTATTGTGAGAGAGAGAGTTTGACAGTCTTTGTCCATACGAAAGAATACAATTTGGATGTGATGGTGGTTTATTTTTTTTATACCATGATTTTCCCTGTTGAGGGTTTTCCACGTTAAATCTCGTGTGATTCTATTTGTTGTGTTTGATGATTTTCAGGATTTTTTGCGAGATCTAAAAATCCCAACACGAGTCATGCTAAGTAGAGTCAAGTCTCAAAATGTTTCATATAACCCTTCTTTTTAGACAATCGTCAAGTATGTCTTTGGAGACATCCAACAACACACCTCTGTCAAAACACCCCCCAACAGGATCTCCAAAATGGATCCACTGAAGAAGAAGCAACTACTGAATCCCTCCACATATATCTAATAATAGATACCTATGCGCCATGCACCATTCAAAAAATGGTTCATTTAAAGTTTCTGGAGATCAATAGTTAGAGTTCCAACAACTTTGAAGGGGGTCTTGTAGGGAGTCAAAAAGTATAGAATGATTCAGTAGACAGATGATACTAGTAATGAACCTCAAGAGATGCCCGACTGTACCACAAGAAGGGGAATAGGTGAAGAAATGAAGATGCCAAGATGGGAAGACTGACCTAAAGATTCCTTATCATCTCAGATTTGAAATTCCCTACAAAGCCGACTCACATGACCGGAGCAATTTCAGTCGACCCATACCAACTACATGTAATTTGATAGGTAACCAAGCAGAGATAGGCATGAAGTAACTCTACATGTCTAGGTCATACTAACCATACGTATACAAGATATTGGTAACATGATTTGGGCACTCCCTCAATTGTCTAATCGGAAGCAGCGGTCACTCAATGTATTAACTTCGGTAAACCGGCAACACACATAAATCAAGGTGTACGGTCATGAGGCACTCATTGCCGAACTCAGCACATCACTCAAATCACTCAAACCGGACCAGGTGGTGGCAATATAATAAGATTATAGGACAAAATGATGATGATGATGATGATTACTCACTGACTACGAGAAAGGGGAGGCCACGTCATATTTAATGCAAGTTAGTGAAGGCTCATCATGACAAACTAGATAGGCTGGATCTCGCACTGACAATGTATTTAATGGAATTCTAGAGAAGTGATGAATGTGACAGAATGGTGACAAATAGTATCAGGTTTGACACGTAGGCACAAGCTTAATGGCGCATTTAATGGAATTCTAGAGAAGTGATGCATTAATGGAATTCTAGTGAAGTATGAATATTATAAATACGACCCTATACTAAAAGAAGGGGGAAGAGGGATAGACGGAGAGGGAGAAATGGGATACAAATACACACAACACAAAATACAAGAAAAGAGAATGCCCTCCTTCCTCGGCCAGCCAAAGCTCGAATCAGAAAAGGTGGGAGTCTACTTTGCAAGCTCCATTCATCCCAGCCACCAAATGATTGATCTTTAATCATCTCCAGCTCTCTTTTAGCATGTTCGTTAGGGTGAAACCTCAATGATAAATCTATCCTTCATCTTCGAGAATCTTTACAGTGGCCCGGTCTGATCTCACTAAAACTAACTCAAAAGATAGTGCTATTTCATCCGTACAGTCCATAGAGCTGACACTCAGTCTCTATCGGCACAACTTCTTAGAATCTTCAGTGTAACAAAAAAACATGGTATCATTATTTATTTTTATTTTCCTTTAGAGAGATCAATAAAAAATAATGACTATTTTATTATCTCATTCTTTTGTGAATCTTTGTGTGTGTATGTGTGTATGTGTGTGTAGAAAAATGATAAAATGAGAGGTGAGATGAGATTCTTATTATGAGATGGCCCAATAAGCTACCCGCAATAAAAGTCGGCACCACCTATTGTTATTTGCACTAATCATGATCTATATGTGCAAAAAATAATATCATTTTAAAATTTCTAATTATTGTTTTAGCTATGTGCAAAAGGGACAGCTATTAAGCTGTCTTAAAAATCAACATATTAGAATAGTTTGATTAATATTATATAAAACTCTAAATTATGTGAAATTTTTTATATATAAATTTAATGATGTTTTGAACAATATGTATGGTAAGAATCATGAATTTGATGTCCAGATTAGTCCATCTCATGATAAGATTTTATTTCACAATCTCACCATATAAAATTCTTCCTTTCATTACATTAAAACTTCAATTTATTGTAACATTTGAGGATTATAATATTTTACTCAAACATGTCTCTAAAGGTTGGGAAACATGTGCTATCCTACATGGCAGTGATAAGATTTGAAACTTGCTTGATCAGATACTATTTGTAAGTCTCTTTTACGATAACAAAGCTATAAATTAACGTGATGATTTAACATATATTACTTTATATAACACTCCCATTTTTTTCCTGGGTAGTAAAATGTGTGAGGCTAGCATGTAGTCCACATCTTTTCTCCATCAAGTGTATCATGTCATGTGGATGGATCATTGAATACTGAATCAATATCTCCTCCATGAGCAAGAGCCAATTAGCAAGTACCAATGAGACATTAGTAGGTGTGTCCATCCTGGCCGGTCCGGCCCGGGCTCGGATTTTAGGTGTGTCCATCCTGGCCGGTCCGGCCCGGCCCGAAAATCCGGGCCCGGGCCGAGCAAAACCGAAGCCCGGACCCAGACCCGGGTACCCTGGGCTGGGTCGGGGCAAGGACCCGGGCCCGACCGGGCCGGGTTCCGGGCCGGCCCTGTTTTTTTAATTCTATTTAAAAAAATCATAAAAAGAGACAAAAAATTAATAAAAATAATAATTTTATTAATCACTTAAAATAATATAAATTACAAATAAAAAATTATAAAAATAAATTCTTTATTAATAATTAATAAATCATTTACAAATTATCAGTATAAATTTATTTTGGAATTCATCGCATCACAATAGATAAGTACATCTCAACTAGGTTGACACCTACTCACCTATATCACTATCATTTGTAACTATTTTCAAAATAATTCATAAATTTTAACCTAAGATATAAAAATTATAATTTGATGAATATTATTTATTCTTTATATCTATATGCTAGTCCCAATTCTTCAAATTTATCTTTAAGTCCAGCCATCCGATCGATGCCTTGCGTTCGCTTCTCGTACCTCCACTAATCTTGTAAGCACATCACCGTTTGTACAGTATACGGATCTAACAATGTCCTGTGGTCGTCGATCAAACGTCCTGCTGTGCTGAAGGCGGATTCCGAAGCTACCGTCGAAACCTATGTCCTGTGGTCGTCGATCAAACGTCCTGCTGTGCTGAAGGCGGATTCCGAAGCTACCGTCGAAACCTACACTGTTAGTAAGTCACGAACCATGGCTACCGTCGAAACCTACACTGTTAGTAAGTCACGAACCATGGTGGAAAGTATAGGATATAAAACTGATCCATAAACTTTTCACCATTGCAAAATATCTAAAGCATTTCCTTGATATTTAACTAAAGAAGTAGATAAATATTCATCTATTTTAAAAACCTCCAATAATGACGATCCAAGTCCAGATCCACCAGTTAGCTCAGCTACCATTCCATACCTATCAAAACTTACACTTTTACCTCGGGATGAGCTCGAAGAAACCGAAGCTGTAGACTGATGTGTAGCTACACCATGTCTAGCTGCATACTTATCATATAATGTTTAAAAATAATTTCTAATAGCTAAATGATGAGTAGTAGCAGTAAGAGTGGATCCATCATCTAAGTCTATAATCTGATTACCATACAAGGATTGTAACAAACTTCGAATGCCAATATCCTTCAAGCATGGATCAATAAGAACCCCCAAACCAAAAATATGAGGAATAGACCTAAAGTACTTATTAAATTTGCTCTCCATTTAAAAAAATCATAGGTCCAAAAGTATTATCCATACGATATTTCCCAAAAAAATTTGAATATTTAAAATTTGTAAAGCAACTAAAGTAATGGTTGGATAATAACAGCCAGATAATAAATATTTAAAATTTGTAAAGCAACTAAAGTAATGGTTGGATAATAACAGCCAGATAATAACATTGTAGCATCATAAAAAACTTGTAACATTTCATTTAAATTACATATAAAAAACTTATAACATTTTATTTAAATTACATATAATTGTCCATTCATCTTCAGTTATTCCATAAGTGGTACCAGAACTAAAACTAGAAGCATAATAATTTATAAAATCAGTTATAATATCTTTATATTCTATTGCTATAATTACCATTGCATAGGTGGAATTCCACCTATGGTCAACATCTTTTGGAATTAGTTTGGGCTTTATATTTTTTTCTTTTACAAAATTATTTCCATCTTTTAAGTCTTTGTTCAGAAGCATTATGCATATAATCAACTGTTCTAACCTTTTCTATCATGGGTTTAATTTCAGTAAATGCACTTTGAACAATTAAATTTAAAATATGACAGATACACCTAATATGAAAAAGATCACCATGACATGGCAATGACAGGGTTGATCTGATAAAATCAACAGCTACATTGTTATTACTTGCATTATCTAGTGAAAGAAAAAATATTCTTTCTGAAATTTCTAATTTCATAATTTCTTCAATTATTAAATTTGTAACATTAATACCAGTATGTGAATCTTCTATTGTAATAAAAGAAACAACTCTTTTAAACATTTGTCAATTTTCATCAATCCAGTGTGCTGTGATACATAAATATCCAGTTTGTGGTCTAGATGTCCAAATATTAGAAGTTAAAGAAAATTTACAGTTTAAAATTTTAAAATAAGAAATTATTTTTTATTGTTCCTCCTGATAATAGTTTAAAATATCACGTTAACAGGTTTGACGATAAAATTTTTTAAATGCAGGATAAAAACCATCTCTAAACTTATCTTCAAATTCATCATCTTTTACTAATTTAAAAGGAAGGTTTTTAAGATTGATAAACCTGATTACACATTTTCTAGCTCTGGCAGCGTCAGAGTTCAAACTACCGAGACTACCAGAAGAGGAGGATTGAGAAATCACATATTGTCGGATATCACCTTGAGGAGTCTGGCCTTTGTTGTATTTATCTAAATGGCGTTTGAGGTGGTTAGTGCCGCTCTTATGATGAGCTTGAAAAATCTTGTCGCACAACGTACACTTAGCCTTCTGGGTGAGGATCCTACCGTGTTCATCCTTAGTGACGTCGATCTTCTCGTAAAAATTCTACACATCGGATCTTGGCCTTTTAGGAGCTCTTGGTGCAGATTATCTTCTCGTAAAAATTCTACACATCGGATCTTGGCCTTTTAGGAGCTCTTGGTGCAGATTCGTCGCCATCGGATTCAGGATTAACATCTGTAGGAGTAGACCCAGTAGGAGGACTCATTTCAAGATCGGGAGATAGGTTTTGCTCTTCATAATCAGATCCGGAAGCCATTTGATGAAAGGATTAGAAAGTATAAGAGAGTATAAGATTGTATAAGAGAATATAAGAGTATAAGAAAGAAGTAGATGAGTTTTGGTGTGAAGAAAACAAATAAAAACCCCCCTCTATTTATAGAGCCAGCCTCCTAAACAAATGACCAAAATAACCTCACAAAATAGCCGTTTTTTGACCGATTTTGGGGACAAAACGGTCAAAAGACCGTTTTTAACCGTTATGGCCGGGCCGGGCCGGGGGTCACCCGGCGCCGTACTGTTCCGGGCCGGGCCGGGCTCGGGCCGGGCGCCCTTGAGGCAACCCGTACCCAGGCCTGAAACCCGACTAGGCCCGAATTTCCGGGCTGGGCCGGCTTTTTGGACAGGCCTAGACATTAGGACAGCTAGCTAGAAAGCCATGAAGAGATCGTGAGGGTTGAGAGAATTGAAAGGAAATTTATGAATAAATTTAGAAGGGAGCTTAAGATAATGCAACGGCTTGTAAATTGTGTGACATTCTCTTTAGTCCAAGTTCTTGCTTTCCCACAACACAATGAAGCTTGGATGCACGTGTGGTGTAGTCTTTGATAAAATAATGATTTGCACCATGCCACCATTGATACATATAAAGGTTTATCGTAATGTTATAATGTTGTGTTAAATATTATGATGTTCCTTGAGCACCTAATCCAAATTATATAGGATATAATTTCTTCCGCCTGGTCCCTACTTATCCTCCTAATTCCATATTTACCCCCCAATAATTTCATGTTTTAGGAAATTATGAGGTCTCTCTCCTTCTCTCTCTCTCAGTTTAAAAATTAATTAACTTAATAGGGGTATATTAATGATATTAAAAATAGAGGGGTAGAAAAAAGAAATCAATTTTAGAGAATTTGGAAGTAAATTAGGAAATATCTTAGATTTGGGGTATAAATTTGCAAGTATGATACATTTGGGGGCCTATGCTAAAAAAACACTAAAAATTATTGCTCCAAAATATTTAAAGATTTCCTAGCTATTAGAAAGCTTTTTTAAGGAATCAAAATATTCAATTACATATCGTCTAGAATAATTTGAGTATAGATAAAGTCTAGACCATCCTAGGGATCATAGAAGGAGCTACACTTGCATTTGCAAGAAAAATGAGCTAATTTGTAAGCACAAATGTCGCCCACATAAGAGGAGGCAAAGAGCTTGAAAAGAGACTAGCGCTCTCCAAGAGTATGAGAGATGGAATGTGCGCGCGATAGCTCCGTGAACCATGAGCACCAAGTCCAAGCAATCAAATTCGATGACAACATTGTTCCAGCCAAAAGAGAGGGCAATTTGGAGTTCCAGGAAGAGGACAATGGCTTCAACGACAAGGGCGGTCGATGGAGGGCCAAAGGTATTAGAAGATGACATACGGATGTTGAGATGGTTCGGAATAATAAGTCCAATACCTGAGCAATCAAAATGAACTATTGTGTCGATGTTGATTTTTACAACATTTGGAGGGGAAGGGGACCATGAATATTCAGGTGATGAAATACTGAAGAGGGAAGATGCAATCGTTGTCCCTGATGCTTGAAGATGAGAGAATACTTCAGCGAGGTTGAGGGCAGACTGAGGGGGTTCGAGATTTGTTTTTAAAAGATAACGTCACCCCTAACTTTCCAAACAAATAATAGGACAATTGATGCAAAAACTACCGGTTGAAGATTGTGAACGGGTGATTGAGAGGGCGGTGAAGTCATTGTTCCATCCAAGATATTAGGGAGGATGGTGATGGGACGAACAACCAATAAGATACCAAATTGAGTGGGGAAAAAAAACTACAATAGGTGAATAGACGATCCATGGATTCATTGACTCTACCGCAAAGAGGACAATGAGCTAGGGTCATTAGCCAAACCATGCCTAAGAAGAACATCACGAGAGGGTAGAGAGGAGTTAATAGCCTTCCATATAAACAATTTAACAGGAGATGGGATGTTCTTGAGTTTCAAGATCTTCAAGGATAACTTTGTGGCAGGGGATGGGGGGTGAGTCGGCGGTAGAGAGTCCATCCAAATAATGCAATGCATGGATTTGATGTGAAAGTTAGTGTGAAGAGGCCTCGCCAAACAAGGGAATCAGAGATATCATTATGGAGGCAGCTGGGTCGAATATTAGTGTGAAGAGTAGAATCTCTTCTAGGGCCATCAAAAAACATATAGCGTCAATGAGGCCAGCGTTCCATGAATTTAAGGCGTCATCTCTGATAAAGAGGATGCCGTGAATTCCGTAGGCCGGTGGAGGAGTGCGAGAGGTATGTGATTTATTATCTAGAAAATCTTTAAAGATAGAAATACTCTTGCCATCACTGATGGCTCGGGAGCAACCTTTTTTAACCAGATTTCCCCCCATTAAGATTGATGCGCTACAACGGGAAAGAAGAGGATTTGATCGAGGTGGTCTAGAAATTCTCATTTTTTTTTAAGATACTTATTTTGCCATAACGTATGAAAGCTCGATAAGGTGGACTAATTAAAAAAGAATTGATCTACTTGCTTGAGAGAGAACCTTATTTTGCCACCCTGCAAGGAGAAGATTGAGTTTTAGAGATGAGATCCTTAAAATTCTTATTCAAACCCGCTTTGGAGAGGACCCATGAGCCAAGATATATACTTATCATTCGAGGTCATGGGTTTCACATTGAAGAGGGAGCGAATATCGCTAATGACTTGGGTCAGTGTATGTTTACTAAAGAAAATGGACAAGTTCTCAAAATTGATGGCCTGACTACATCTGACTTTCCCAAAAGAAGCAAGGGTGGACTTGATGACCTTGCGCTCAAGCATATCACATAGACCAAAGAGAATGATACCGTCGGCAAACATTAGGTGAGTGAGAGGGGGACCAGTTCTTGACAAATGAATGTACAACATAAGTTTAAGCTATTACAAAGCTTAAACTAATGCATTATGAACCAATAATATTCTGAATGTCCAACATTCTTATTTTATGAATCTTTTGTCATGAAGATGGTTCCATACCTTGTTGCCAAACTTGCTAATCCCATTGACTAGTGTCTAGTTAACATTTTTCTTTATTTTACCACAATCCCTTGATAAGCAACTACACACAAACAAGAACAAATAACTGCCAACTGAAGCATAGCCAAGGTCTCAAATGCGCATGGTGGTTTCAGAGATCATGACTTTCTTAAAGTTTGCCTCTAAACTATACTTAAACAAAAGAATAGAATGAAGGTGTTGGGAAAAACAAGCATAAAACAGATCCCAAATAGAACATAATAAACCATATAGGAAAGAAAGAAAATAGCAGAAAGTTAGAAACATCATATTAAATGCACTTCAAGTTTGAAATACTTTACAAAAGTTCCGAATCTCCCCTTTAACAGAGGACTGGTCTTGAAAAAACTGTGCCCCACCTACGGTAGCGTCAGGTCTGCACAGTACTTCCGAGGATGAGACGGCTGCATTCCAAAGAAGCGCTCTCTTCTTGTGAACACCACGACTACTTCTTCAGTTCACCAGAACCTCCAATACTTAACAGCTTATAGAATTATAAAAGAAGAAGAAGACAAGAAATTTTGTTTTTTTATATGTTTCAAATGATCAGAAGAAGCCCTTTTATAAGGTCCATCGGAGACAAAGATTTGAATTCTAGTTATTACAATGTTTGTAACGTCTACAATAAAACTTATTCAACCTTTGTAACATTTTTAACGTACGAAATGTTCAGCTGGATTTAAGTGAGCACATGCAAAATGTTTAAGCTCGTTTAATAACAGCACATACAAAAAGAGCACCCGCCAGTACACGCGCCCGAACATCGCACCCGAGCCCGTTCGCACGGTCCTGCTCGCTTACTCGCATTCTCTCTTATATATCAGCAAAAGTGTATGATATTAACACATTCGTTATACCATATATAATATGTGTGTTAATTTGAACTAACTAAAATATATTCTATCAGCCAATGTGGGACTAAAACTCACATCATACTACGTACTAAGCATATTTTAATTTTTATCTATGGAATTATATCATTAAATGATATCTTTCCATTAAAACCCTCTAAGATTCATTTATTTTAATAATCCCTCATAATTTCATAGCTGACAGTAGTTAAGATTATACATATCATGCTTTCAAAGAAGGTATCTTCCGATTTGAACTTTCTCTATAGTTATCCAAATTTATCACCAAAGGCAAGAAGTGAAACAAAGTCTTCAACTTGAACCTTTGATATGGTGATATTCATTGGTAACAACACGATATAGGCTATAGATGCAATCTTTTCGTTCGACGCATTATGGTCATGTGTCCTTATCCTTTTCATGAACAATTTAGAAGAATAACCTCATTCCTCTAATTGCGGCCACACAATTATGTTCATATAGTTGGGCATCTCCAGGGATGCACTGCTTGCATCTCATCTTAAAAATTTGATCTCATTCAGAGTTGAAACACTCTTACTATACTAGCAGTTATCAACACCTTCCAGGAATACATGATGATAGACTCGGATATAAAGTATCAATCTATGATTAGGTGTTTAACTCACTTAATAGTTTGTTGTTACCACATTGAACCTACTTTGTGAGATCTCCACTCAGATAGGTTGGGTTGCTACTATCGATGAGATAGGTAAGGGCTTCAGTCCCATCATCAACCTAGTATTAAGAGCTAGTGAAAACTCTAGTCCTTTTGTAAAGGGATCTACTATGTTGTCCTTGGACTTGACAAAGTCCACAGCAATTACCTTTATCAACAAACTTCTTCACAGTCTTTATCTGTACTTGGATATGACCACAAGTTTTACAGTTATACTTTAAACTTTTAATTCTTGCAATTGTGGTCATATTATCACAATGCACAGAGATTGCAGGAATAGGCTTTCTGATCATGGGCAATTCGGACATAAGTCCCTTATGCCATTCAGCTTCTAAACCAGTAGTGTCTAAAGAACAAAGCTCTGCCTCAAACGTAGACCGAGACAAATGGGTCTATTTAACAGATTTCCAGGTGATAGAGCCGCTACCCAAAGTAAATACATACCATGTACAACCATTGCTACCAGAACCCATAGAAATATAGCTAGCACCATTGTATCCTATCATAACTGGAGGGAATATACTGTAATGCAGTGTAAGGGAAATAATTCCCTTTAGATATCAAAGTATCCTATCCAATGCCTGCTAATAAGTCCTATTTGGATAGCTAGTGTATCTACTTAATTTAGAATCCGAGTAAGATATATCTGGTCTTGAACAATTTGCAAGATACATCATGTTTTCAGTGATTTGATAATATCTCAATTGAGATACAGAGACTCCACTTACATTCTTGTAAAGAGTTACTAAAGGATTATATGGAGTTTTGATGGGTTTGCAATTCTTGTAGCTAAATTTTTCAATAACCTTCTAAACATAGTGAGATTGAGAAATAAATATACCCTTAACTGATCTTATCAGTTTTAGACCAAGAATCACGTCACCAACTCTCATGTCCTTCATTTCAAACTTACTACTCAAGAATAACTTAGTCTCATTGATTATCCTAATGTTAGATCCAAACAATATAAAAACATCAACATAAATGTACAATAGATTACAAGAATCACTTCTTACTTTGTTATAACCACACTTACCAGACTCAATCATTTTGAAATCAAAATCACTGATTGTTGTATCAAACCTTTTATGCCATTGTTTAGAGGCTTGTTAAAGTCTGTATAGAGACTTCATAAGTTTACATACTTTGCTTTCATTTCCAGGTGCTACAAATCCCTCAGGCTGATCCTTATAAATCTCTTCTTCAAGAAAACCATGAAGAAAAATAGTTTTTACATCCATCTAGTATGTTTTAAAATCATATATAGAAGCCAATATTATAAGCATTTCGATCGTAGTTATTCAGGCAACTGGAGAGTATGTGTAAAAGAAATCAATTCTTTCAACTTGTTCAAACCCCTTGGTAACAAGTCTGGCCTTAAATTTTTCTACGGTTCCATCTAGTTTCATTTTTCTTTTAAAAATCTATTTAGACCTAATTGTCTTGCACCCAGGAGAAAGATCAACTAATTCGCATGTCTTATTAAATACAATAGTATCCATTTCACTTTTGATTCTACTGTTTAGCCTCTTTCGAGGCCATAGCTGATCTATAGGAAATAGGATCCTCCTCGATATTTTATGTGATAAAGTCACTTCCAAAATCTTTGATGATCCTAGCTCCCTTACCCCTTCTAGGTTTAACTAAATCATCAATCATTTGATCTTTTAGATACAAATTTAGAACTCTATGCCCCCACATTTGTCATCCTTTCCATATGATCAGGAATGGAAGTTGAGACAAATATTGGATTTTTATTGGAAATATTTTGAGGCATTCCAGATTTCATAGGGAAAGCATCGTCAAAATATATTGGTTCACGAAATTCAATAATTGTATTAACATTTATGCTTGGGATTTCAGATTTGATCACTAAGAATTTCAAAGCATAGGTGTTTTCTACAGAACCCAAAAAGATAGAGTCTACTGTCTTAGGACATAGCTTCTTCCTCTTGTGTTCTGGGATTGGCACATTCACTAGACACCCCCACACTTTAAGATATTTCAAGCTTGTCTTTCAACCTCTTCAAAGTTTAAATATACTACTTTCTTTATGTTTTTGAGTGACTCTATTCAGAATATGGCAAGCCGTATTCAAAGCCTCTCCCCACATATATTTAGAAAGTCCTGAACTTTCAAGTAGACTAATAATCATATCTTTTAAGGTTCTATTTTTGTGTTCAGCTGCACTGTTAGACCAAGGAGAATTAGAAGCAGTTTCCTCATGCACTATGCCAAAAGATGGACATAGAAGACTAACTCATTTGATGTATATTCTCCACCTTTATTAGATCTTAACTTTTTATGATTCTTTCCAGTTTGAGTTTCAACTTCATTCTTAAAAATGATAAATTTTTCTTGAGTCTCATCTTTAGTTTTAAGCAAATAAACATAACAATATTTGCTATAGTCATCTATAAATGTGATAAAATATTTCTTCATGTCTTTAGTCAAAACACCATTAAATTCACAAATGTTAGTATGAACTAAATCAAGCAACTCAGAGTTTCTATCAATCGATTGAAAATATTTCCTTGTTTATTTAGTTGTTGCACTTGACATTTCTTACTATGATCTAAATAGTATTTTGGAATCTTATTAAGATTCATCATTCTTTTTACGGAATTAAACTTAATATGACCAAGCTGTTTGTACCAAATATCAGATGATTCAATAGTATTACTAACTAGATAATCTGAAACATCAATTTTATTTATTTTAGAACTAAGAACAGGTTCTACTTTAACCTTATACATTTCATTAGAATCATAGCCTTCAAAGATAAAACATCCAGCATATGACATAACTACTTTATGACATTTAAAAGAAAACTCATAAACCACCCTAACTAAACATGAATCACTAATAATGTTGCGTCGAACAACAGGAACATGATTCACCCTGTGTAATAATAGAACTCACACTGAAGGAAACTTCAGGTCCATTCGTCTATATCCTAATACTTTAGATGTAGTTTGGTACTCCATCTTCATAGTATTTCCATTTGTAGGCTGGTAAGACACAACCAACAATTTGTCAACACAAATGTGTATGTTTGCACCAGTGTCTACCAACCATTCATTTGCATGAATATTTAGTAATTCAGGGTTAATAGAAACGTACCCTTCTATGGACCCAGTAGGCTCAGTCATAACCATATTAACCTTAGGGACACTAGTGGACTCTGGATTGGCTTTAGCTTTCTTTGTAGGACAAGTTTTAGCCCAATGTACAACCTTTTCACAATTCCGACATGGTTTATTTGCTTTTGGTTTCTCTTGGATCTAAGATTTGGCTTTGATTTTGTCACCAGGTTCGCCATTAGTTTTGTTTTTAAGCTTTTTTCCAAAAGTTATAACATTTTCTTTAGGTTGGGGATCAACATGCACAACATATTTTTGATTCTTATGTTCTTCCTCAATAGCTATAGCAATCATCAAGTCATCAAGATTTATTTTTTCCTTATGAAACATGAGAGACATTCCAAAAGTCTCCCAAGAATTAGAAAATTTCTCGATGAATGCCATAACTTGAAATTTTTTTGGAAGCTCTATTTTAGCTTCTCGAAGAGCATGAAGAATGAACAGAAGTTCATGTGCTTGTTCTGTTACAGATTTACCCTCGACCATTTGAAGCTTTAATAACTTAAACATAGAATATTTTTTAAGACCGAGGTCTTTAGTATTATATTTTCTATCTAGTTCATCCCATAATGTCTTTGAAGTGGCCGAAGAAAAACAATAGACATCGAAGAGCACACTGGACATAGCTAACAAAATACATCTTATGGCTATTTGATCCTTCCCTATCCACTGTGCAACTTTATCTACACTATTAGGATCTTTTTCATCTAGTTTTGAGCATTCTGTTAATATCATTGCTAACAACCCCTTAATCGTCAGCCAGATCTTCATACGTTGTTGCCAATATTTGAAGAACTGACCAGCGAACTTTTCAAGCATTCCAGACATATCCATTTTGGAGACATATGAACTAGAACTAACTCTAGAAACAGATGACATAACTTCAATTAAAAGTAGTTTCTTCAAGATTGTTAGGAAAAATAAGCATAAAAACATATCCAAAATAGTATAAAATAAACTATATAGGAAAGAAAAAAGAGTAGAAGGTTAGAAACATCATATTAAATACACTTTAAGTTTGAAATACTTTACAGAAGTACCGAACCGCCCTCTTAACAAAGAACTGGCCTTGAAGAAACTATGTTCCACCTACGGTACGTTGGGTCTGCACAGTACTTTTGAGGATGAGACGGCTGCAGTCCAAATAAGCGCTCTCTTCTTGTGAATACCATGACTACTTCTTCAGTTTGCCAGAACCTCCAATACTTAACAACTTATAGAATTATAAAAGAAGAAGAAGATAGGAGATTTTGTTTTTTGTATGTTTCAAACAATCAAAAGAAGCCCTTTTATAAGGTTCATGGGAGACAAAATTTTGAATTCCAGTCATTACAATATTTGTAATATCTATAATAAAACCTATTCAATCCTTCTAACGTTTGTAACGTACGAAACTTTCAGGTGGTTTTAAGTGAGCACATGCAAAATGTTTAATCTCGTTTAAATATAGCACGTGCAAAAAGAGCACGCTCCAGCACACGCGCCCACTCCAGAGCCCGCTCGCACGGTCCCGCTCGCACGTGCCCGCTCGCTTATATACCAATACAAGTGTATAATATTAACACTTTTGTTATACCATATATAACACGTATGTTAATTTGAATCAACTAAAATGCATTCTATTAGCTAATATAGGACTAAAACTCATATACTACTTATTAAACTCATTTTAATTTTCATCTTTGGAATTCAATCATTAAATGACATCTTTTTATAACCCTCTAAGATTCATTTATTACAACAATACCCCACAATTTTATAGCTGATAGTAATTAAGATTATACATATCATGCTTTCAAAGAAGGTATCTTCCAATTTGAACCTTCCCTATAGTTATCCAATTTTATCACCACGGGCAAGAAGTAAAACTAAGTCTTGAACTTGAACCTTTGATGTGGTGATATTCATTGGTAACAGCAAAATATAGGCTATAGAAGTAATCTTTAGGTTTGACGCATTATGGTCATGCGTCCTTATCCTTTTCATGAACAATTTCGAGGAATAACCTCCTTCCTCTAATTGTGGCCACACAATTATGTTCATATAGTTAGGTATCTCTAGGGATGCACTGCTTGCATCTCGTCTAAAAGATTTGATCTCATTCAGAGTTGAAACACTCTTACTATACTAGCAGTTATCAACACCTTCCAGGTATACGTGATGATAGACTCAAATACAAAGTATCAATCTATGATTAGGTGTTTAACTCACTCAACAATTTGTTGTTACCACATTAAACCTACTTTGTGGGATCTCCACTCAGATAGGTTGGGTTGCTACTATCAATGAGTCCGGTAAGGGTTTTCAGTCTCATCATCAACCTGGTTTTAAGAACTAGTGACAACTCTAGTCCTTTTATAAAGGGATCTGCTATGTTGTCCTTGGACCTCACAAAGTTCACATCAATTACCCCTTCATCAACAAACTTCTTCACTACCTTTATTCGTACTTGGATATGACCTCGAGTTTTGAGGTTATACTTTAAACTTTTAATTCTTTCAATTGTGGTCATATTGTCATAATGCACAGAGATTACAGGAATAGGCTTGCTGATCATGGGCAATTTGGACATATGTCCCTTAAGCCATTTGGCTTCTAAACCAGTTGTGTCCAAAGAGCAAAGTTCTGCCTTAAACGTAGACCGAGATAAAATAATTTGTTTGAAAAATATCCAGGCAACATTACCACCACCCAAGGTAAATACATACTATGTACAATCTTTGCTACCTGAACCCATAGCAATCCAGCTAGCATCACATTATCCCTCCATAACGGGAGGGAATCTACCCTAATGCAGTGCAAGGGAAACAGTTCCCTTCAGATACTGAAGTATCCTATCCAATGCCTCCCAATGAGTCCTATTTGGATAGCTAGTGTATCTACTTAATTTAGAAGACGAGTAAGATATATCTAGTCTCGAACATTTTGCAAGATACGTCAAGCTTCTAATGATCTAAGAATATCTCAATTGAGATACAAAAGACTCCACTTACATTCTTATAGAGAGTTAATAAAGGATTATATGGATTTTTGACGTGTTTGTAATTCTTATAGCCAAATTTCTCAATAACCTTCTCAACATAGGGAGATTAAGAAACAGATATACCCTCAACTGATCTTATCAGTTTTAGGCCAAGAATCACGTCAGCAACTCTCATGTCCTTCATTTCAAACTTGCTACTCAATAATTACTTAGTCTCATTGATTATTCCAATATTAGATCCAAACAATAGAATATTGTCAACATAAATACACAGAAGAATACAAAACTCACCTCTTACTTTGTTTTAAATGCACTTATCAGACTCAATCATTTTGAAACCAAAACCAGTGATAGTTGTATCAAACCTTTTATGTCATTGTTTAGACGCTTGTATAAGTCTGTATAGAGACTTCACAAGTTTACATACTTTACTTTCATTTCCAAGTGCTACAAATCCCTCAGACCGATCCATATAAATCTCTTCTTTAAGAAAACCATGAAGAAAAATAGTTTTTATATCCATCTGATGGATTGTAAAGTTATATATAGAAACCAATGCTATAAGCATTCTGATCGTAGTCATTCGGACAACTGGAGAGCATGTGTAAAAGAAATCAATTCCTTCAACTTGTTCAAACTCTTTGGCAACAAGTCTGGCCATAAAGTTTTTTACAGTTCTATCTGGTTTCATTTTTCTTTTAAAATTTCATTTAGACCCAATTGTCTTGCACCCAGGAAGAAGATCAACTAATTCTCATGTCCCATTAGAGAAAATAGAATCCATTTTACTTTTGTCAGCTTCATTCTACTGTTTAGCCTCTCTCGAGGTCATAACGAATCTATAGAAACTAGGATCCTCCTCGATATTGTAAGTGATAAAGTTACTTCCAAAATCTTTGACGATCCTAGCTCTCTTACTCCTTCTAGGTTCATCTAAATCATCTGATCTTTTAGATTTAGATTTAGAACTCTCTGACCCCACATTTGTCATCATTTTCACATGATTAGGAATAGAAGTTGAGACAGATACTGGAATTTCGTTGAAAATATTTTGTGGCATTCCAGTTTTCATAGGGAAAACATCCTCAAAAAATATTGCTTCAGTAAATTCAACAATTGTATTAACATCTATGCTTGGGATTTTAGATTTGATCACTAAGAATCTCAAAGCATAGGTGTTTTCTTCATAATGCAAAAAGATAGAGTTTACTGTCTTAGGACCTATCTTCTTCCTCTTGTGTTATGGAATTAGCACTTTTGCTAGACACCCCCACACTTTAAGGTATTTCAGGTTTGTCTTTCGACCTCTCCATAGTTTAAATACACTACTTTCTTTATGTTTTTGATGGGCTATATTCAGAATATGGCAAGCCATATTCAAAGTCTCTTACCATATGTATTTCGGAAGTTCTGAACTTTCAAGTAGACTATTAATCATATCTTTTAAGTTTCTATTTTTTTGTTCAGCTACATCGTTTCAAGTAGACTATATTCAAAATATTTCCTTGTTAGTTTAGTTGTTGCACATACTTGACATTTCTTACAATGATCTAAATAGTGTTTTAGAATCTTATTAAGATTCATCATTCTTTTTACATAATTAAAATTAATATGACCAAGACGTTTGTGTCAAATATCAAATGATTTAATATTATAACTAACCGGATAATTAGAAATAGATTTTTATGTATTTTAGAACTAACAATAGGTTCTGCTCTTACCTTATACATTTCATCATAATCATAGCCTTTAAAGATAAAATATCCAGCATGTGACATAACTACTTTAGTACATTTAAAAGAAAACTCATAACCCTCCCTAACTAAACATGAACCACTAATAATGTTGTGTCGGACAGCAGAAACATGGTGCACCCTATGTAATGATAGAACTCGCTTTGAAGGAAACTTATGGTCCACTCGTCCATATCCTAACACTTATGATGCAGTTCAGTTTCCCATCTTCTTAGTATTTCCAATTGCAGGCTGGTAGGACACAAATAGCTATTTGTCAACACAAATGTGTACGTTTGCACCAATGTCTACCAACCATTCATTTGGTTCATAAATATTTAGAAATTCAGGGTTAATAGAAACATATCCTTCTATGGACCCAGTAGGTTCAGTCATAACCATGTTAAACCAAGGCACACTAGTGGACCCTAGATTGACTTAAGCTTTCTTCGTATGACAAGCTTTAGCCCAATGTCCAGTTTCCACAATTCCAACATTGTTTGTTCGCTTTAGGTTTCTTTTGGATCTTTGAATTGGCTTTGACTTTGTCATCAGGTTTGCAAAAAGAGCACATGTCAGACCGCACGCCCAGCCCGCACGCACGGTACCGCTTGCACGAGCCCGCTCGCTTTCTCACACGCTCGCTGATATACCAGCACATATAATATTAACATCTTTGTTATACCATTTATAACACGTGTGTTAATTTGAACTAATTAAAATGCATTCAATTAGCCAATGTGGGACTAAAACTCACATACTACTTATTAAACATATTTAATTTTTATCTATGGAATCCAATGATTAAATGATATCTTTCCATAAAAACCATCTAAGTTCCATTCGTTTCAACAAGAATGAATGAAAAAGCCAACTTAAGTGGTCATTTTCTGGAATTTTGGGTAGGAAGGGAGATAATCACATGCTCTCATCTCTACCTTGTGTTAAGGGGCTTTTTGGTTCACCATTTTTTGAGAAATTTAATGGGAAACCCTCTGATAGTGGTAATTTTGCAATTAAAATATTTCCTTAAATTTTCTAAAACACTATGTTTGGTTCACAAAAAATTTAAAGAAATTAGACAAGTTCAAAGCAAAACCAACATAAACAATTAAAGCTCAGAAAATCAAGAAAGAACTAACAACCCATTTTGTTAAAACAAACCGTCCTTCAACAAATGTAAGCATAGCTCGATTATGAACTATGTAGAGAATCAATACAAGTAGAACTCTCCTCACTGAAATGATCTAAAAATGTTGTGCACGATGGGTATAATTTTATCGAGGCTCTAAGGGTCAAATCCTTCAGCGAAATCTCTTACAAATTAAAACCCTAGAACTCTCATCTTCTCTCCCTCCCTCCCTCCCTCTATCTCTCTCTCTCTCTTTAAATGATATAAACTCCTTAATATGTTAGGAAAAAGATATCCTAAACTTGATAGAGATTAGAGATATATAAAACAATGAACGGCTGAGACTAAATCTAAAAAACTATAATTTTGCGGTGTTTACCATCAATGGTGTCTCTCGACTATCGATTGTTAAGAGGCCTATCGATGATATAAGAGTTCTAAAGTAAAAAATCATCAATGATGCATATTAACCATCGATAAGCGTAGCCTGCCATAGATGGTGGATGCCTACCATCGACGGTGAGAGGCTAATATCAGATTTTAAGTTAATTTTTGTATCATTTTGTCTCGTTCCCTTTATATACATATATTATCTATGCTATATCATCTCAAATAAATATTAGTATTAAACAAGAATTTGTAATTATTTAAATAAAAACTATTATATGGTCTACAGACTAACATAATTTTTTTCCCTTTTTCTCTTAAAATAGACCTATGAGCCTCCTCTCATGGGCAGGAGCGCATGGAGACGCGTAGTATTTATTTTAGCCTCTAAATCTTAAGACATTTGAGTTTAATTCCTTTTGGACCTTTGCATGTGCAAGAACCAATTGTAAATGTTTTAAATGTTATTATGGGTGTCCTATCACATAATTGAGCTCCTTTTGGATGTGACACTCTAACAAACCCCCACTAATTTTCGTTATCTAATTTGCTTCTTTGCTCTCTCCATACCTAGCTTCAAATAATATGTTGCAATTTGTCGCCATAGTAACATGATAATAATTAACTTTTATTGCCCTTCTTCTGAAGTAATAAATGCAAGTGTGGACACTGGTGCGTTTAAATGAAAATAAGAATAATGCAAGGCACAGAGGCATTTGGAATGATCATAACTGTTCTAGTCAAAACAATTGTGATTTAAGATTTCTACAAGGCAATCTTATGCACATAATCAACATCAAGCATCTAGCATTTAGATTTTTATTGTCTAGATTTTGTCTTGCCAGACAATAAAGCATACCATATTTCTTGTACGAATATTGACCAATATGTATGTGATGTTTTGAATTACATGCAAAAAAAATATATTTGGCTAAATTATCAAATTTGTATTATAAGTTAACCCTTTTTGCCAATATGATATTCAGGTTATGTTTGGCTTTAATTAAGTATTCTAAGTTGGGTTTAATGTGCAATAAGGCTCAATATTTTCAATTCGAGCCATAAAAATCCCATGAACATAGCGTGCATGTTTTTCACATGATTCGCCATTTGTCGTGGATTGATGATTTGGCAAGGGATATGCGGGTGTAATAACTACCCTAAAAATGCCAAATCGCCCCAGATTAGATAGATTCACCATGTTCTCTACATTTGCCCTTTTTGAACTTAAAGAGCTAGAGAGGGAGGGAAATTGAAGGAGGGAGAACTTGTTGTAATAGAAATTAGAGGAATGAGAACTTGAAGAGTGTGATTTTGGCGATGATGCGGAATCGTGAGGCAAAAGATTTGTTGAGGTTGCTGAGTTGTCAACCACGAGCGAAAAATAGTAAGAATCTTTGTACCCTCTTGACAAATTGTCACACCTGACCTCTTGGCAAGATTATTACATCTACACATGAATGTTAAACAGTTAAGAGTCTGATGTCAAACAGTTGGTTTCTTGCAAGTGAATATTAGGATTTGATGGTTGCATCTTCCTTGTTCCCTACTCAATTTCTCCTTTTTTTAAGCTTATTATATTTCAGCCTCAATTTCAAGGTCTCCCCAATTTTACCCTACTTTTTTCCTCTTTTGATTGAAGCGTTCATATATTTAACTTAGAATATGCCAGATGATCCCTGCTACATCAGCCTTCAAAAAAATAGTTAAAATATGCCATGTAACCTCATCTGACTACCTCACCGGATATATCTCACTGCCGAAACAAAAAAAGACCTTATTGATGCATGCCGGAGAAAAACACAACACCATATTGACAAAAAGGGTTAACTTAGAATACTAGTTTGGTAATTTAGCCAAATATGTTTTGATCGCATCAACAATTCAAAAAATAATATTAATATTTATTTTCCGGCCCTTTTAGAGGGGCATAAAGTGACGTTGCCGTTCTAACTATATCGTAATGGATGGACTGCCCACAATCGCTTTCTTCAGCAACTAGAATGTTCAGATATCTTCATTAGTATATCTTCCTTTTATAAAGAACGAACAAGAGGAACATTGGCCGATATATCACTAAGCTTCTTCTTTCGTTTTCTTTTTCAAAAAATACACTACTATTAATTAGTTCATGTGCTTTGTTTATTTGACGCTTCAACGGTGAAAGAAACTCTTTCTTGTCCGATATTAATGAACTTCACAAGATCAAAATTCTAAGTCAACTTTGGATTCGCATGAGCTCGATCCATATTATAGCCCATAACATGGGGTAAGTATTGTTGAGAACCGGCTATTATATGACGAAAAAGTGAACTCTACACCATAAAATAATAAACATTTAAAAGTATAAAATTATGAGCCTCAACTTCTAGATTTCATAGGTTTGGTATAATGATAGGTTTCTTTAACATGGCATCAAAAATTCAAAACAAATCTTATTAGCCACAACTGACAAGTTTAATCTAAAAAAAAAAAAAGATACTCACTCTATGAATGTGGGTTTCGACTTATGAAAAGAATAATCAACCTACAGGAGCATGTCAGAATACAAAATTATAATTCTTAATCTGTTGGCAACATGACATATAAAGGCGGAATATGCATATCATAATTATTAATCAAAGTTAATCGAAATTAGAAGAACAAGTTTGTCATTAAAAGTCGAGATTTCCTCGTCGTAGTGTGTTGGCGAGGAAAAAAATTTGGTCACCATTTTCTCGTGGTAGGATGATCAAGAAAAGTTTCTGCGAGGAATATTATAATTTCTTGCGAAATCCTTTTTGCGATGAATATATTCTTTTCTCGTTATTACTCTTTAGCCTCGATATTTTTACTCACCTAATCTTATACATTTCTCATCTCTAAACTATAGTTTCCTCGCCAATGATACTTGAATAATATTTAATTTATATAATAAAAAGTCTAAAAAATTATTTTCATCGTTGTAAGTATCTTTCAGCGAGGAAATTGTTCCTCACCAAAGGTAAATCTTTAACGAGGAAATTGATTTTCTTCATTATATGTATCTTTTTTCGTGGAAACAGTTCCTCAGTAAAGGGATTCAAAGACGAGGAAATTTAAATTTATTGTTGTAGGTTGTACCCCATATTCCTCGCCAAAGAAATTCAATTACGAGAAAATTTATATTTGTCGATATAGGTTATATGGTCTATAGCGAGGAAAATTACTTTTGTCGTTATAGGTTGTATCACTATACCGAGGAATTTTTGTCAACGTAAGTAGTATACTCTATAACAAGGAATATTCTTTTGACGACGTAAGTATATAGCCTATAGGATTACTTTCGTCAATGTAGGTTGTACCGCTATAACGAGGAAATATGTTTTTGACGAGGTAAGTTATATACTCTATAACGAGGATATATACTTTTGACAACGTAAGTATATAACCTATTGCGAGGAAACATATTTTCATCACCTTAAGTTGTATTGTCTATTTCGAGGAAATTTGCTTTCATCGACCTAAATATATAGTGAGAAAACTTATAATGAGGAAATTTTATTTCATCAATAATAATGTTATTACGAGAAAACGCTCAAAATATAAATAATTGTCATCAATTGTCACCACAGTACATTAAAATAATTAAAATAAATAAAGCAAGTAAATTTTTACCATAAGTAACATTGCTAGTCTAAAGCAATAACAAATGCAACACGATCAAAGAAACATTTCTTCAAGTTTAAGTTCACTAAGAATACTAAGCTGATGGATGTTGCTTGGAAAAATAAGCCATAAACTCCTCAAACTTTTTGGCTTGCTCCTCCAATCTTTGAATTACCTCATTTTGCGTATCGATCTTTTGTTGTTGAGTTCCTACAAGTTGTTGGGTCTCTTGAAGCTGTTCTTGCAACTCTTTATTCTTTTCAGACATTTCACTCATCAAAGAATGGGAGAACCTTAATGGTGATGGTCTAGGGCCAAAATCATAGCCCTTAATGTAGCCTGATTTGACTTTGAGAACTTTTGCACAAATTTCCTCATCTGTCGTTGTTCAAGTTCTATTAGGTTGAGTGGTATCTGCTCGCATCTTTATTATTTGATCCTACAAGTAAAAAATATATTTAGATCAATCATATTCAACTTCTCAAGTACAACCTAATTAATATAATCCTCTTTAGAACAGTAATATCAGTTTTACCTATAATCTTAAAATATTATAAAAACATGCATCATTGACACGTAACTTACCCATTTTTCCTTTGCTCCCAAGTCCCATCCTTTTTTGTGCTTCTATACTCTGTTTCAAAACAATCAATTGCACCTTGCATCTCTCTAGTCTATGCTTCCTATTGCTTTCAAACATATTTTCTTTTTCAGCATATATATATGTACACAATAAAGTTACAAATTTATAAGCAAAACTAAAAAGTGTCTTACAATTTGCTCTTGGTGGACAAAAATGATTTTGACCCATCTTTGTGGTGATATTTCAACTTTGACATATTATGAACATTCTTCTCTAAGCGAATCTAAAATTATTAAGACATACAGTTAGAAAGAAGTTAATGAAAAAAGAAAAAATGTAATGTGTGGAGAAAAATAAAAAAAAGATATTATATCTTAAACTTTTCACTAGAAGAATGAGTGCAATGAAACTTCCATTCTTCTCGAGTCTTGACAACTTCATGTTTGTTTAATTACCTCCCGAATTGTTAAAAACTGCTCAAAATATTTCTTCAACTTATAACAAAAATTACAATATACGGTCTGACATGTTGTAATTACATATCTTTGGACCCAAGGGAGCGACATGTCAAATTCAAACTTATTCTGCATAGGCATAATTTCATGTCAAACTAAATATAACAAATTAAAGCAACCAATATAATGCCTTTAGCAAAACAAATCATCACTAACCTATATTCTTTTGATCAAGTTCTCCACATCTGCTTCTTCAATCTTCTTCCATTTTTCCACATTCAGTGAACGTAGTTTCGAATTGTGTAACCAATTTTATTTGCAAACATCTCAGCATAAGGGCCCGTAGGTCTGCCATTTCCTTTAGTCACAGTCATAGGTATTTTAGAATTTAATTAGGAGAACATCTTATCTGCATTCACTCCTCTTGTCTTCCCTCGCACCTTTTTGGTTGTACATTTGACATAATTTTTATTAAGAACATAACACATATGTATATTAAATTCTCAAAATATATGTATATAATGTTTTGTATACCTGGAGGAGGCTCTTGATTAATTTCTGACATCACATTATCATCTCACTCTTCAGCTATGGTGTTTACTACTGGCTGATCATTAGCACTTTATTGCTGAAGATGTGCACTAACTCTAATCCCTGTCATTCGAGTTTGTAGTTTAGGTAGACCCTTCTAATTTGTAATTGATGAAAATGAAATTTAATTCAGATTATCTACACCTTTAGAGGAAAATAATTCAATTCAGCTCAATTCAACTAAATTCAACACCACTTACCAGTAGTAGTTCGTTCTGTGGTGACAATAGTACTACTAGAATTCAGTCCATCTGCTACAAAATTTTGGCATGCTTGATTGGAAGTTTGCAGACGAGTACGTTTTGTACCTATTAGCATACACACTTGTTAGATAAGTAAAAACTAATAGTACTTAAATATTATATCATTAAAATGAAGGTTGCATATTAACTCAGATTAGAACCGGATCCATTCCCTGCAGAATTCACGTATGGCAGATCACTAGTTGCAGCATGAGAACATTTCTTTTTTAATAATTCTGAATGTGATTGATTACTTGGTGTATTACCTATTGTTACATAAACATTAAATTGATAATAATATTCTAATTGTAAAATCCCGAAATTTTTATAATGAAAATATGTGGATTAATAGTAATAAATATTTCTTTTGTGATAAATAATCATATATATAAGTTGAATGCGTTTATCAGTGTTTGGGAACCCAACAGGTGTTTATATGTGAGAGAAATCAAATGGATAGTCCAGCAACAACAATAACTCTTTTCCTGTTGTTCGGTCGACCGCGGCGGTTGACCGTGGCGGTCGACCGCACAACGGACATAGAGTTTTTCTTTTTCTGGGTTTGGATCTTAACGGGTTTCAGGTCAGGTTGTGGGTTTTGTATATATTCTAATCAACCCAAGAGAACCTCTTTTGATCTGAAATCTAAAACCCTAGCCCCCTTCTCTCTCCTCTCTAAACCCTAGCTCGATTGGCGTTTTTGGGAAGATTCGAACGGTTCTCGGTGGGATTTCGCAGCTCAGGTTGAAGGAGGATCATCTTCAAGGGTTTTGTCAGCACCTGAGGCGAGTATCATCTCGCCCAATCGCTCACCCATATTTTCTACAAATTTCTTTCGATTTTTTATTAGTTTTTGATGAGCCCAAAATGTATTTTTGTATAAAAATGAGTTCTATATAATATGGATTGCAAGAATCAAATGTTTCAGTTATATAAGTTCACAAATGTTTTGTTTGGTGAAGATCTAGATCTGAAATTGCTTAAACAAGAGTTAAATCACGATTTACTATTATCAAAACGTTTTTAATATGTTTTCTTATCTATTTAGAGTATTGGGATGTAGTTTACATGCTTAAAATTTGTTGTTCTTCTTTTGTATGATTTTAGAGACATTAGAATTTTTGTTATCGTAGAAATCCCAAAATTTTATTTCAGGTTTTGTTGCTGACAGAAACCCAGATTTGGGCTTCTGTCTGCCTTGTGGTCGACCGCGACGGTCGATCGCTAGGCGTGCAGAAAGGGCAGGCTTTTCCTGCGGTCGACCGCGGTGCCGTTGCGGTCGACCATGATGCTCTGCGCGGTCGACCGCGATGCCGCGGTGGTCGACCGCGAGGCTCATATTAGAGCGCGGTCGACCGAGGCGATCGACCGCCGCACAGTCTGGAGAAAAAATCCCTGTTCTGTATATTTTACTCATGTTCGAGAGTTTGCCTAGATTATCTCACTCTGGTTTTTAGTCTTAATAAGTATCCATGCATGATAGATGACCTGAGGGTACCAATTGGGGATTTACACACTGATTTGAGTGTGAATTGATATAAGTAGATTTCACTATGTATCTCAGTGACATTTTCATAATTTCACAGTCCTCGTGTTGGACTAAAATCCATAGAAGTCCTCGTGTTGGATTATAATCCATAGAAGTTCTCGTGTTGGACTATAATCCATTTCAGTCCTCGTGTTTGACATTTGTCACTTATTCCACGAGATTGGAAACTACAGTATATAGTTCCTGTATCGGACATAGTTCTTAACCTTGCATATGACTTTCTCACAGTACTTTATGACATGACACTTATGTAGATTTTTACATGATATCCATGCAAGTAATAACATGATATTCATGTAGACTATATCATGGCACTATATTTATGCTCTGATATTTGTTGTATTTCTTTTTTATTGTTCCTGTACTAGAACCTCAGGTTTGGTGTTTAGGGATTTACAATTTGATATACGAGGTATATATATGAGGGTTTCCTTATTTGGATTATTTTGCTAAACGTACATATTCTCGTGTTATAAATTTCTAAATACTAAAATCCTCTTTAGTAAGATCAATGATTTTAGATCTACTACGTATTATCAGTATTTTCTTATACAATGAGCCATGTTCCCTTAGGGTTGGTTGTGATGTTACTCGCTAGCGCTTTGATGCTCGTTGTCCCTCCCCCTTTCAGGTAACGAGCCAGGAGCCCGAAGAGTCACAGGTTGATGGCGATGCATTTTAGCTTCAGGTGTCTATTTAGTTATATATTTTCTTTTGGAGTTCCACAATAGACTTTTGTTTAGATATTTAAGAGTCTTGTTCTAGAAGGTGTAAAGGCTGTGTGCCTTATTTCCTTCTTGTCAGATATTTGTATTTAAGACTTGTTGAGTATTCTAGTTTATCTACTCAGACCTTGACTATGTATTTCTGTATGTTGGATGATGAGATATTTATTTGATTTTTATCATTTCATCAGTCTTTCTTGTATTATCTTTTACTTGCTTTTGTACCTACACATGTTGTTGACTCTACCAGATAGATATTAATTGTGATGGTGAAACATGTTATTGCACGGTGTGGTGCATGGCAGGTTTGACATTCTTAGTTTTACCTTGGACTGCAGCCTTGTGTGAACCCAGGGGCGTCATAGTTGGTATCAGAGCTCTAGTTCCAATATCTTTAGGATCATCCTGTGTCGAGTCGTGGTGCTAGGATAGAGTTCCTTAGGATTCATGTATAGAGTCCATAAGGAGTTCCTAGTATGAGTGAGGACGATATATGCGTATATCTCAAAATTTGAGAATTTGTTTTTTTTATGACAACTATTTTGTATAAATTTAAAGTATTCGTGTAAATACTATATGTCATGAAAATTGTATTATGATACGTTATTTATGAAGGCCTATTTTGACTCATAAACTCGTATTTTCTTATGATCAGAGAGATGGCAGGACGTGGCAGACCTCGCACTCGCAGAGCTGCTCAGGCAGAGCCGCAGCAGGCTACACCCGAGCAAGAGCAGGCACCACCTGAGCCACAGCCGGCTCCACAATATCTTATTGATCTCATGGCTCCCATAGTAGCTAGGATGGCAGCTATTGAGGAGCTTGTGGTGGGTCATATCGCACCAGCACCACCATCTCCAGTAGTTCCACCACAGGGGATACCAGCCATCCCAATCAGAGAGAGAGAGACCCAGAGGTAGCGCCTGCAGCTGTTCCTTTAGCAGTCCCAGATAGAGCCACAGAGCAGGAGGCTTGGCTCCGTATGGTTGAGAGGTACCAGAAGATGAGGGCACCAGAATTCCAGGGATCACCAGACCCTCTTGCAGCCCATAAGTGGAAGGAGGATGTGGGCAATATTCTGGACATACTCGGTGTAGATTCAGTCCAGAAGCAGAGATTGGCATCCTACAGCCTGAAGGGAGATTCCGGGAGATAGTACCGACTTCAGTTTACTCCAGAGCAGAGGATGACCCTCACATGGGAGGACTTTATTTACTTCTTTGATGGGCAATACGTTTCTTCGGCAGCACGGACTGGGAAGGAGCTTGAGTTGTCCCGGTTGACTCAGGGGGACATGACAGTTGCAGATTTTGAGAGTAGGTTCATAGAGTTGCTACATTTCACAGGAATGTGGCAGATAGGAGAGCATCAGGCTCAGACGTTCTTGGTAGGGCTTCGCCCTAATCTTCGCCGATACCTCGTCTCGAGGAAATTCTATTCAGTTAGGGAGGTAACTGAGGCCGCCACTTCGCAAGAAATTAAGACTACTATGATCCAGAAGGATAAGGAGGGGAAGGCCAAGGTAGGGCAGAGCGGAGACAAGGGCAAGAACAAGAGACCTTTCTCTGGGCATCAGTAGCAGCATCAGGGCCCTTATAAAAAGGGACCCCAGCAGGATCAGAGAGCGTATCAGCAGCGCAAGTTTCAAGGATCTTGTTTTAACTGTCACAAGATCGGGCATAAGGCATCGGAGTGTCATAGCGCACCAGCATGAGCTCAGCAAGGCAGGGGTCCGAACCACCAGCAGCAGCAGCAGCAACAGCAGGGCAGAGGTCAAGGCCAGCAGAACAGGCTTGAGGCACCGCCAGCAGTCCAGAGGACTGATTGGCAAGTTCGAGCAATTCAGGAGTTTCCTCAGGGACAGATTGTCCCATTTTCCCCATCTGTAGCAGCAGAGCAGTCTTCAGCCACGGGTAGGGTTTATGCAGTAGTTCCCCGTGATCATGGAGCTAGCGGAGCAGTAGTGGAGGGTACGTTCTTTGTGAATTCCTTTCTCGCCCGTATTCTTTTCGATTCGGGAGCTTCGCATTCCTTCATATCGCATGCATTTATGGCTAAAATGCTACTAGACACCCCTCTATCTGTTTCCACCCCTTTAGGTGAGGTATCGCTTCTGGAGAGCGTTTGTAGGAGGTGTACCGTCAGTTTAGACGAGTCGGAGTTCATAGTTGATTTGATAGTGTTGCATATGTCCGAGTTCGATGTCATCCTTGGTATGGATTGGTTGTCTTCCTACCATATTAGTATTGACTATTTTGCAAAGACATTCAAGTTGCAAGCGTCCGACGGGTCCGAGACGATTGTAGCCACCTCTCAGGGTAACCGATTTGCGGAGTCATTTCTGGCGTACATCGAGGAGGTGATGCGTCAGGATCAGGGTGCTGAGTTATTGGATACTAGAGTTGTCTCAGAGTATCAGGATGTCTTTTAGGACATACTTGGATTACCTCCGGTGAGAGAGGTGGAGTTCTGTATTGAGTTGCAGCCAGGCACAACCCCGATATCCCGCGCGCCCTATCGTATGGCACCAGCTAAGATGAGGGAGCTTCAGACCCAGTTGGACGAGTTATTAGCTCAGGGTTTTATTCACTGGATTCACTCTCCGTGGGGTGCGCCGGTCCTCTTTGTAAAGAAGAAGGACGGTAATATGAGATTATGCATAGATTATAAAGAGTTGAACAAGGTCACTATCCGAAATAGGTACCCACTACCTAGGATTGATGACTTGTTTGACCAGTTACAGGGGACGTAGTATTTCTCAAAGATTGATCTTCGTTCTAGCTATCATCAGTTACGGGTTAGGGAGATTGATATTCCCAAGACCGCCTTTCTTACTCGATATGGTTCTTTCGAGTTCTTGGTCATGCCATTTGGGTTGACCAATGCACTCGCGGTATTCATGGACTTGATGAACCGGGTTTTCCGTCCCTTCTTAGATCAGTTTGTGATCGTTTTCATCGATGATATTCTCATTTACTTGAGATCGGAGGCGGATCACGAGGAGCATCTACGGATAGCATTGAGGACCCTTCAGGAGCATCAACTGTATGCCAAGTTCAGCAAATGTAAATTTTGGCTTTCAGAAGTCAGATTCCTTGGCCACGTCATCAGTAGAGAGGGCATAGCAGTGGACCCGGCTAAGGTCACAACAGTTCTTGATTAGGAGCCACCGAAGACGGTGACAGAGATTTGCAGCTTTTTGGGTTTAGCTGGATATTATAGGAAGTTCATTCAGGACTTCTCGAAGATTGCGACGCCTATTACACACCTTACGAAGAAGGGTGTACAGTTCATATGGTGCATGGAGTGCTAGAAGGCCTTTGATATTTTGAAGACTAAGTTGACTACAGCACCGGTTTTGACTATTTCGAGCAGCGACAGGACATTCGTCGTATATACAGATGCATCGTTGGCAGGCATAGGAGGCGTATTGATGCAGACTCAGAGGGTAGTAGCTTATATCTCACGGCAGTTGAGGGTGCATGAGCAAAACTATCCCACTCATGATTTGGAGTTGGCAGCAGTGGTATTTGCACTGAAGTCATGGATGCACTACCTATATGGAGTGCAGTTTGAGTTATTCACAGACCATCAAAGTCTAAAGTACCTCTTTTCCCAGAAGGAGCTCAACCAGAGAAAGAGGAGATGGATTAAGTTTATTAAGGACTACGAGTTCGCGATCCAATATCATCCGGGGAAGGCGAATGTCATGGAAGATGCTTTAAGTAGGAAGCGTAGACATCAGGTTTCAGCTTTGAGGTGTTCATTACATCAGGATCTTATCACTCTTAGCCAGTTTGATTTCAGACCCGAGATTGGAGGAACCAATGCATTTTTGGGAGCTGTGTCAGTGCAGCTATCTTGGAGTGACAGAGTTGTCAGAGCTCAGTTAGGAGACTCTTGGATTCAAATCTGAAATGAGGAGATTTCCAAGGAGCCTAAGACTGATTGGAGCATTGGAGCAGATGGAGGTCTCCGGATGAAGGGCAGACTAGTCATGCCAGCCAGTGCCGAGCTGAAGAGATAGTTGCTTGATGAAGCTCATCGTTCTCAATACACTGTACATCCAGGGACTACTAAGATGTACAAGGACCTTAAGAGACACTTTTGGTGGAGTGGTATGCGAAGGGAGATTACAGAGTATGCGGCTAAGTGTTTTACCTGTCAGCAGGTGAAGGCAGAGCATCAGAGACCGGTAGGAACACTTCAGCCTTTACCTATTCCGGAGTGGAAGTGGGCGGATATTTCTAAGGACTTCATTGTAAGATTGCCGAAGTCGAAGAAGGGGAATGATTCAGTTTGGGTGATTGTGAACAGGTTGACGAAGTCGGCATATTTCATTCCAGTGAGGACTACTTATACCACCGAGGCATATGCGAGGATATTTATCAGGGAGATAGTTCGACTTCATGGAGTTCCAGACACGATTGTATCGGATCAAGGTTCGGTGTTCACTTCGCACTTTTGGAGGAGTTTTCAGGACTCTTTTGGCAGCAGTCTATCATTCAGCAGTGTTTTCCAACCTCAGACGGATGGTCAGACAGAGAGAGTAAACCAGGTGTTAGAAGACATATTGCGAGCTTGTGTCATTGATTTTCAGGGCAGTTAGGAGGATCATATTCCACTGGTAGAGTTCGCTTATAACAATAGTTATCAAGCGACGATCGGTATGGCCCTGTATTAAGCATTGTACGGGAGACCTTGTAGGTCACCGATATGTTGGGCCGAGCCTGAGGACAGCTTGATGCTTGGGCCGGAGTTGGTGAGGCAGACTACTGAGAAAATATCCTTGATCAGAGAGAGGATTCTAGCAGCTCAAAGTCGGCAGAAGAGCTATGCCGATAAGAGACGAAGACCCTTGGAGTTTCAGGTTGGAGACTCAGTCATGCTGAAGGTATCGCCTATGAAAGGCGTACAGCGATTCGGACAACGGGGGAAGCTTGCGCCGAGATACATTGGACCATTTCAGATTCTGGAGCGTGTTGGAGTTGTGACATACAGACTAGATCTTCCAGCATCGATGTCTAGTATACACAATGTGTTTTATGTTTCTATGCTCAAGAAACACTTGCATGATGAGGAGCAGCAGCGAGTATTGGATGCACCAGAGATTGAGCTTCAGGAGGATTTGACTACTGTCGAGATTTCGGTTCGTATTCTTGCCAGAGAGGACAAGAGACTTAGAAACAAGGTAATTCCCTTGGTGAAAGTTCAGTGGAACCGAGGAGGCATTGAGGAGATTTCTTGGGAGCGCGAAGAGGATTTTCATCGTGACTACCCACACCTATTTGAACAGGTAAAATAAAATTTTTATGATGTGTATCTTGTATGATGTTTATATCCTTAGTTATATTTACATTTAACACTAGAATTGATGTGTATCTTGTATGATGTTTATATCCTTAGTTATATTTACATTTAACACTAGAATGGGAATATTCACGCTTAATTCTTAATCTTTCGGAACACATGGTATATATATGGGGGTTCCTTGTTTGGATTTTTCACCCGATGTACTAGTTCCACTAGATTATGGTTCGAGCGGGAGTATTACCATTTTAGATCGTTAGATATAAATAATTCTATATGTTCATCTAGAAGCTCATATTACGAGATGCGTATGATTTCCAAATTTCGAGGACGAAATTCTTTTAAGGGGGAGAGAATGTAAAACCCTAAAATTTTTATAATGAAAATGTGTGGATTAATAGTAATAAATATTTCTTTTGTGATAAATAATTATATATATAAGATGAATGTGTTTATTAGTGTTTGGGAACCCAACAGGTGTTTATATGTGAGAGAATTCAAATGGATAGTCCAGCAACAACAGGAACTCTTTTCCTATTGTGCGGTCGATCGCGGCGGGCGACCCGTGCGGTCAACCGCGGCGGTCGACCGCACAACGGACAGGAGAGTTTTCTTTTTCTGGATTTGGGTCTTAACGGGTTTCGGGTCGGGTTGTGGGTTTTGTATATATTCTAATCAACCCAAGAGAACCTCTTTTGATCTGAAATCTAAAACCCTAGCCCCATTCTCTCCTCTCTAAACCCTAGCTCGGTTGGCGTTTTTGGGAAGATTCGAACGGTTCTCGGTGGGATTTCGTAGCTCAGGTTGAAGGAGGATCATCTTCAAGGGTTTTGTCAGCACCTGAGGCGAGTATCATCTCGCCCAATCCCTCACCTATATTTTCTACGAATTTCTTTTGATTTTTTATGAGTTTTTGATGAGCCCAAAAGGTATTTTTGTATAAAAATGAGTTCTATATAATATGGATTGCAAGAATCAAATGTTTCAGTTATAAAAGTTCACAAATGTTTTGTTTGGTGAAGATCTAGATCTGAAATTGCTTAAACAAGAGTTAAATCACGATTTACTGTTACCAAAATGTTTTTAATATGTTTTCTTATGTATTTAGAGTATTGTGATGTAGTTTACATGCTTAAAATTTGTTGTTCTTCTTCTGTATGATTTTAGAGACATTAGAATTTTTGTTATCGTAGAAATCCCAAAATTTTATTTTAGGTTTTGTTGCTGACAGAAACCCAGATTTGGGTTTCTGTCTGCCTTGCGGTCGACCGCTGGGCGCACAGAAGCGGAGGTTTACGGCCTGCGATCGATCCGCAGGATGCCGTTGCGTCGACCGCGATGCTCGCGAGAGGCGACCGCATGCCGTGGCGGTCGACCGGGGCGGTCGACCGCCGCACAATCTGGAGCAAAAATCCCTGTTATGTATATTTTACTTATGTTCGAGAGTTTGCCTAGATTATCTGACTCTGGTTTTTAGTCTTACTAAGTATCCATGCATGATAGATGACCTGAGGATACCAATTGGGGATTTACACATTGATTTGAGTGTGAATTGATATAAGTAGATTTTACTATGTATCTTAGTGACATTTTCACAATTTCACAGTCCTCGTGTTGGACTAAAATCCATAGAAGTCCTCGTGTTAGACTAAAATCCATAGAAGTCATCGTGTTGGACTATAATCCATTTCAGTACTCGTGTTGGACATTTGCCACTTATTCCACGAGATTGGAAACTACAGTATATAAATCCTGTATCGGACATAGTTCTTAACCCTGCATATGACTTTCTCATAGTAGTTTATGACATGACACTTATGTAGATTTTAACATGATATTCATGTAAGTAATAACTTGATATTCATGTAGACTATTTCATGGCACTGTATTTATGCTCTGATATTTGTTGTATTTCTTTTATTATTGTTCCTGTACTAGAACCTCGGGTTTGGTGTTTAGGGATTTACAATTTGAGATACGAGGTATATACATGAGGGTTTCCTTGTTTGGATTATTTCGCTCGACGTACCTATTCTTGTGTTGTAAATTTCTAAATACTAAAATCCTCTTTAGTAAGATCAATGATTTTAGATCTACTACGTATTATCTGTATTTTCTTATACAATGAGCCCTGTTCCCTTGGGGTTGGTTGTGATGTTACTCGCTAGCGCTTTGACGCTCGTTGTCCCTCCCCCTTTCAGGTAACAAGCCAGGAGCCCGGAGAGTCGCAGGTTGATAGCGATGCATTTTAGCTTCAGCTGTCTATTTAGTTATATATTTTCTTTTGGAGTTCCACAGTAGACTTTTGTTTAGACATTTGAGAGTCTTGTTTTAGAAGTTGTAAAGGTTGTGTGCCTTATTTCCTTCTTGTCACATATTTGTATTTAAGACTTGTTGAGTATTCCAGTTTATCTACTCAGACCTTGACTATGTATTTTTGTATGTTGGATGATGAGACATTTATTTATTTATTATCATTTCATCAGTCTTTCTTGTATTATCTTTTACTTGCTTTTGTACTTACACCTAATGTTGACTCTACTAGATAGATGTTAATTGTGATGGTGAAACATGTTATTGCACGGTGTGGTGCATGGCAGGTTTGAAATTCTTGGTTTCACCTTAGACTGCAGCCTTGTGTGAACCCAGGGGCGTCACACTAATCAACCAAGTGAATGAATCATGAATTATATGAGAAATATGCACTACTTACCAGAAGTAGAACTCTGATCTGTAGGCGCTTTGTTACGATACATCTTCTCACAGTTTATTATCAAACAATTAGAATGGTTAAAATGGAAAAGAATGTAACATTCATCTATTTGAATCTCAAGATGAATAAACAATACAATAAGTGATTCTATGCAATACATGCAATACACTGATTCTAATCATTATCAAATAGTGGTAGTATTACTATAACTTTCTAATAGAGGAAACAAGACCTAGAAATTATACTAAAGTAATTAATAAGATGACTGATTTATAATAGCAAGAGTTTCTATCATATGTCAAACTAAAACATCCCGCACAAATCAAAAAAATAATAGTAAAATTATGATATAAACTAATCACTATCCTCATCATCACTTGAAATGATTAGTTCTTCATCACCATCTTTCGGATCTTCTTCTTCTTCATTATCATCATTTATCAAATTATCTTCCCTACCATCATTCATTCATTCATCATTCACAACCTCTGAAGCAACAATTTTTGGGTCAAGATCGTTAAAATGCAATTCTGGAGTTTCAAGGCCCTCTTCTTGAACGAACCAGTGAACATCATTAAACTCGTCTTGTTGATAAGCATCATTTGTCATAGGATCTACACTATTCTCATTTATCACTCCACTTATATCCTCGACCTTCAAAAGATCCCACACGTTTCTCAATTGCATCTTTTGTATAACATTCCAGTGTGAACCCAACTTACAGTCATCAAGATAAAATACTTGTTGGGCTTCCATAGCAAGTATGAATGGTTCATCATTATACCACGTAGATCTTATATTAATGCTAATAAGATTATAATCATACCGTATCATTCTTCTCCTTTTATCCCTACTTGATTCGTCGGTGTTGAACCATTTACACTTGAATAAGAAAACTTGATCCATATCTAAGTACGTTAACTTCACAATACTTATCAAAACACCATAGTAATCATGACTTCTACCAATAAAAACTCCAGGGACATACACCCCACTATTTTGAGTTATCTGATGATCATCAAGATCTTTTGTATGATATTGAACTCCATCCACAATACAACCAGTGTACGTATAAACACATAAATCTGGTTTACATGCTAGATAATAAAGTTTCTCATCAGTTGCATCCATCAATCTGTGTTCTCTCTTTTTAGTCATCTATGAATAACAATTGAAACAAGAAATTTAGCATAGTGGTCATATACAATAACTAACTACTATTTATCATCTATGAATAACAATTGAAACAAGAAATTTAGCATAGTGGTCATATACAATAACTAACTACTATTTAAAATTGTGTATGAACAACTTACACAAGAAATTTAGCATAGTGGTCATATACAATAACTAACTACTATTTAAAATTGTGTATGAACAACTTACTTCTTTTTTAAACCAATCAGGGAACTCATTTTCTTGTCTTTCATACAACTTATGGTCACTTGTTTGCCTTAACACATCCTCATGTTCCCTACAGGTACAAATCAGATAAATCAATCTCTAATCTGATTTAAAAGAAATTTGAACTTAATACACACAAATGCAAAAAAGGCACTTACTTGAGATAAGGTTTCACCTCGTCATAGTTGTATAGTACATACCAATGAGCTTTATTCGCTTCCTTCCGGTCCAGTAATATATATTTTTTCTGCTGAATGGACAAACTTTCTGAGAGAAATTCGATAAACCACCTACTACTTGGTCATCTTCTACATCGACATTTCATTCTGCCCGATTGATGCGAGTTTCAATCTCATGAAAATACATAGAACAAAATATCACTGCTTCATTGACAATATATGCTTCTGCAATAGAACCTTCAGGTCGAGCTTTATTTGTAACATAATTTTTATATATTCCAAAATTTCTCTCGATAGGATACATCCACCGATAGGTAACTGGACCACCAAGTAAAGCTTCACGAGGTAAATGAACTACCAAGTGAACCATTGCATCAAAAACTGGTGGAAAAATTCTCTCTAATTTGAACAATATTATAACAATCTCCTTCTCCATTCTTTCCAAGTCTGACACTTTTAAAGGTTTTGCACATATCTGTTGCAAAAAAATGCCCAGCTCAACAATTACAGTACACACATCCTTGTCCAAATATGAACGAATACCAACTGGGAGGAGGTGTTGAAGTAAAGCATAGCAATCATGACATTTTAATTTATGTATCTTCACATCGACAATGTTTACATTTTTGCAAATATTGGCAGCATACCCATTAGGAAATTTGATAAATTTGAGGAACTTACAAAACAACCTACGATATTCCAATTTAAAAACATATCTAGCATGAGGCTTCTTCAATTTATTCCCTTGACGTGTGAGATGCAATTCTTTCCTTATCTTCCTATCTGCCAAGTCCAAACGAGCCTTGTTGGTGTCTTTTGTTTTCCCATTTATATTCAACAAAGTACCAATGACATTGTCACATATTTTTTTTAACATGCATCACATCAATATTATGTCTCAACCTGAGCTTGGACTAGTACTCTAACTCAAAAAGAATACTCTTTCTAGTCCAGTTTAGCTTATGAGGCTCACAGTGTCGCTTTAAATCAGGAATTTCAGGATGTTTCCCAGGCCTAGCTTTATAAATACGATCTAATTGTCGCAATATGTCATCCCTAGAAAATAATCTGGGAGGAGGATGATCTTCAACAAAACCGTTAAAATCTTTACTCCTTCTCCACTCATGATCCTTAGGCAAATTTCGTCAAGCTCCCATAAAACATAATTTTTCTCTCAATCCCCCTGAAGTTACATCTTCGTTACAAACAGGACAAGCTTTGTACCCTTTTGTCCTCTACCAAGATAATTTTTCGTAAGTAGGAAAATCATTTATAGTCCATAATACACATGCCCACAAATTAAAATTTCTCCCAACAGAGGCATCAAAAGTTTTAACTCCAATCTCTCATAATTCTTTTAATTCGTTTATTAATGGACAAAGATACACATCAATGTCTTTACTAGGTTCTCGAGGACCTGGTATGAGCAATGACATCATTGAATACACTCCTTTCATGCATTTCCAAGGAGGCAGATTGTACGGAACTAGCATAACTGGCCACACACTATAACTAGTGCTCATGTTTCCAAATGGATTAAAACCATCTGTAGAAAGCCCTAACCTCACATTTCGATAATCTGTAGCAAAGTCAGGATACTCCTGATCAAAGTGTTTCCACTCGGCAGAATCAGCTAGATGTCGTAGGAAACCCTCTTCATTTTGTCTTCTTCTTTTATGCCATTTCATTTCAGTCACTGTATGTCTCGACATATACAACTTCTGAGTCTCGGCTTCAATGGAAAATAACGCAAGACTTTTTGTGGAACTTTCTTGCATTTGCCATCACAAGACTTGTATCTCGGCTCCTTGCACACTGGACATTCATCCAGTTTCTTATTCTCTTTTCCATAAAACAGTGCACAGTCATACTTGCATGCATGTATGGATTCATAACCCAAACCCAATTCTAGCAACATATTTTTGGCTTCATAGTTCGATATTGGTATGGATGCACGTTTTGGATACGAGTAATTTAACAATTTCAGTAGATTTTTAAAACTTTTATTACCAACGACTATCTATCTTAATCTGCATTATAATAAAAGATAATGCAGAGAACTTTGTACAACCCAGGTACAGTTCTCATTGAGCTTTATTAAACAAATAATCATATTTGTTAATATGAATATCGTTCTCATCATCTGTCTCCATACTTATAGCCCCTTGGACATCATTTAACATGTCCAACATCGCAGCATTGTCATCATCATCATCCTTGCTGTCACTTTAAAAATCCTCATACATTTGGTCATCTACCACATCAACAAAATCTTCCCCGTGCTCAGTCCATGTCGTGTAATGTTGTGCAAACCTATTTACAAGTATATGTATGTGTATCTCGGGTAGAGAAAGACACGGCAAGGCATTTTGACATTTAACACAAGGGCAACACATCTTATTTTCATGATCCAGGTGTTGTTTTGCAACATCTAGAAATATTTTTAAACCATTAGTAAAGTCAGGGTTGTGAAACCTATCTCTAACAAACATCCAACTTCTGTCCATCCTGTACCTATCATCAAAAACAAGGGGTTCCCCATTGAGGAACAGTATGACCAATCATCAAAAAGATACATAACCTACACATGTACCTATGATCTAACCTAGTTTCATAAGTTTTCAAATATGAATCATGAAGTACAACTTTATGACTTTCGAGTATGATGCCTCTTTCATTTTACTTTCTCTCAAGTGGAACTAAAACAGATATGGTCATTATCTTAGCCTAACTACAATGTTGATGTGCACATTTGTATATGTTCACAAACATCCTACAATGATTACATAAGTGCAAGCCTGCAATGAAATACCATCCAATTCATAACTATCTAGTTCTAAATTATGTTTTTAGTAAACAATTTATGAGCTCAAGAATTAATTATTGTTCAGTATCGAATTTCAGGCTCAAAAATTACCAATCACTTCCAACCGTGTATGAATATTCATAGAGAAAGCCCCTGAAAATATGATAAACTTAAAATATTCTATAAATTAGAAGGGAAATGCCTATAATAATTTCAATCACCTGCAAAGATCAACCAATACAACAAAGTACTAATTTGTAAAATTAAATAAAATTGAGATTTTGAATCAAACCGACGTCAGAAGTCGGTGTAAAGATCTAAAATCGAAGCTTACATGAGTGGCACTTCTATGGACTAGATCGAACAGAAGCATTCGATTCTCTGCATCTTGCCACAATCTGACATAAAAACATCAAAACCCTAAGGATCGATTCCAATGGGTAAGAGGAATAATAGTGAAGGAACTGAGAGAGGGCGGGTTCAAAAAAATCCCAGTTTAGATCGAAACCCTCGAACACCTCTGAGATCTATGTGGCATCCACCGCCATCGTACGATCGAAATTCAATGTTTCCTTTGACCGCCTGGTCACGGCGGTTGAAACCCCTAATGAAATTGATGAGGAGGTTAGGGTTCCAATAAGGAGAAGAGGGAACGGGTCAAGGCTAGGGTTTTTTATGGTAAAGGTGGCGGCAAAATCCAGATCTCAACGGCGATGATGAACACCTACTAGAGCCGGAGTTCAGATGAGAGAGAACAAAAGAGAACGGGGTTTGGGGCCAGTTTTCTGATGAGAGAGAGAGAGAGAGAGAGAGAGAGAGAGAGAGAGAGAGAGAGAGAGAGAGAGAGGAGAGAGAGAGAGAGAGAGAGAGAGAGAGAGAGAGAGAGAGAACGGGGGAATCAGGGGTTTTTGTGGGTTTTTTTCATTTTTGCGAAAATAAATGGGGGGAAATTTCCCTCCCTCGGGTGTAGGCTAAAATTATACTGACCATTAAAACTCAATTAGAATTCACCAACTGTACAAATAATCAAATCTAAAATAATAGATTAAGAGGGAAATTGAAATTAACCTAAATCATTTAAAGTCTGACGATAATCAGACTTTGTTCTAGCATAAAACTTGACCTCGATTAATCAAACAGAAAAGATTTATACATATTGATGAAGAAAATTGAAACAATCTATGGGCAAAGTAATAAAAGATTGATTCTCAATACTTACAAATATTGAAAGCTCAATAGATCGGCAGGATGTAAACGAGAACCTCTAAGTTTCAAAGTGCAGCACTGCAGCACCATGTTGAGATTGAGAGAGATATTAGGGTAAATCTATTCATTCTTTTTTATTCAAATTTATTTTGTTTTATTTTTAGATTGGTCGCTATTTCTCCCGCTATTTTTTTTATACATGCAATTTCTCCCGCTTCTTCACCAGGACATCCCGCTTTTCTTTTAGATTGACGGTATATATGTTAGCTTCGACTCTTTCTTGTTTAAATTACACATGTTTCTCCATGTACACGGCACCAAAGAGAGTATATCTATTAAGAGGGTGAAATTTGATATTTTACTCTGACCATGTTTAGAGTAGTTTAGGGTTTAGGGTTTAGGGGTTTTGCACATTTTTCTGCCAAACTAATAATAAGAAACTATTATTTCCTCGTTAATTGATTCTTTTAATGAGAAAAGGGTTCCTCATAAAACAAAAAAAAATTAGTGAGGAAACCCTCAATTGGTCGTCAATGAATTTGGCAGGTGTTGCATATTTTTCTGTCATATTAATAATGAGAAAACTATAATTTTCTCGCTAATAGATTTTTTTTTACGACAAAACAGTTCCTCGTAAAACAAAATCTTTTAGCGAAAAAGCCTTAAATTTGTTGCTTTTGTTTGGGTAGAAAGTTGATTTCATTGATGAGTTCATTATAACTTTAGACGTTTATAACAAACTCAAGAAAATAGCCTTTTATAAGAGTTTTAATCAAAAAATTATAACTTACTTTCAAACTACACACAATATTAGTTTATCTCCTATTACTTGTGTGGGATCTTCGTCGGTGCCGGGGTTTATCCGTGGACCGCCTATGGATCAGATCCGGTTGGCATAAGTATTGATCAGAGCTCTTACTTCACCAAAGAAGTATTCGCTGAAGTACTGATATTGACCAAGCAAAATTAGTACTCTTCTTGAGATTAAGACCAAGCCTAATCTCAAAGAAAGGGGCTTCGGGGCTTCGGATTCTTTGAAAGACTCCTTCTTTATGCCGAAGTTTGTAAGGATCTAGCTAGCCTCCTCTGAAATTCCGTACTCCTTGACTCTTCAATCCAATAGCATCTCATCCTCTTGATAAAATTCCAAGTCTGTAGAAGTGAGGCCCTAGGCTTATATTTAGAGGGCATCGGATGCAGATATTTGGATGAGAATGGGAGATTTGTCCTTATCTTCATTCAATAATAGCCTACCCACGTGTAGAGATGATATCAAGTCAGTTAGGAACCTCTGGAATAGATAAATCCTGTGAAAACAACTTAAAAATCGTCAAAAACATGTTTGAGGCTCGAAACTATGTGACAGACCATGGCGACCCGTGTGGGCGCGGGTCACCTCTTGGTGACCTGCATGAGCGTGGGTCACCAAGTGGTGACCCGCGTGGTTGCGGGTCACCAAGTGGTGACCCGCGTGAGCACGGGTTACCAAGTGGCGACCCGCACCCCTACGCAGGTTCCAAGGCTTTGTCTTTGCTTTTCGGTATTTCTAGACTTTCTCGGTCTAGTATTTCCTGTCGTTTTACATATATGGTTGTCTTGTTGACTTGTATGTTTTACTAACTTGCTTCATGCGTTCGTTAACTTCTTTACGGCCCTTGGAGCTGGCCGACAAGCGCGATAGTCACTCGGATGATCCTTCTTGACTCGGATGATGACGTTCATCGTCTTCTCTTCGTCTCGAGCTACGTGTAGAAACCTATAGGCTTTTTAGACGCCTATAGATATCCCCTCCAAAGTGTTTCAACATCATTCTTTTATAGAGGAGTCTGAAATACTTTAGATATAGTACGCCTAATCTTTAATTTTTTGAGTTCTTCAGCTCTCAGTCTAGTCAGTATTTATTGAATAGCTAAAATTCTTTCTGTACTGCGTTTATCGTCTGACCGTTATCAAAATCTCAAACTGGGATTGATGCGTTAATATCTGAATCAGTTCTTGTCGTTGAATCAACTTCTAAATAGATCACCTTCCTCGGGAATTTACGTCTGAATACGATCGAATTTCCTGGAGTAATTCTTTCATCTAAAATATCATTCTAAGCCTTGTTTTGGTAGAATTATTGACGTGTCGACCGGTGTTGACTTTCACTATAACATGTTGACCAATGTTAACATAGTTTGTATTCATACGTTTACTGGAGCGGGGAGGACCAGTTTATACTCGTATACTCTTCGGAGTTTTGGCAATCAGTTTAGCCTCGTGTACCTGTTGGAGGTTGGCGGGTTATCCTTAAGAATATTACATGTAATATTCTCCAGGAACTTCTCGTCAAGGGTAAAAAATAGTTTAGACTCGTATACCCAATGGAATGTGAATACGGGTGTTGAATACATCAAAAAACGAGTGAAAATAGGCGAAAATACTGCGAAAACGACCGCTGAACATACCATACATGAGGGTCGGGTCAAAGTGACCCGACCCTGTACTGGTTAGGACTAAGTGACCCGCACTCGTGTGGGTCACCCGATGGTGACCTGTACGAACACGGGTCATACATACCACCCGCACTCGTGTGGGTCACCCGATGGTGACCTGTACGAACACGGGTCATACATACCCGACCCGCACGAACGTGGGTCATGGGTGCTAGGGTTTTATAAAACCCGATTCTCCTTCCTTCTTATTTTTCTTATATAGAACTCCTCTTCTTCAAGCTCCGCTCCTTCAAGGACTCTTCCATTTTAAGAATTCAAAATGAGATCAAATCTCCCTCAAGCTCTATAAATCCCTTATCTTCTTCTTGTTGGACCCTAGAGGGGGGGTGATTAGGGTCTTATACTAATCTAATCCGATTATATGCTAATTAAAATTAATTAACCAGTTATCCTAGCAAGTATGAAATATAACAACTATATAAGCTAGGATAAGCAATATGAACAATGAGATATATCCTATATGATGAATATATATATACAAGGATATATAAACTAACACAAGATGATATATCCTATCAATATGATATATGTATATACAAGGATATAAAACTAACACAAGGGGTAAACAATATGAATTAGATAGTGGATCATATAAATAATGAGCTAATGACAATGGCGACAAGAAATATAAACACAAGTATAAACAAACGCCAAAGAACACTCAAACACAAGATATGATCACGAAGTTCGGACCTTCCGTCCTACGTCTCCGCTCCCCACTCCCAGGGAGAAATCCACTATCACAACCGGGTTTTCTACGCTCACCCGAATGACGTTTACACCTCACAATGTCGGTTTTCAACGCTCACCGATCAACGTCACTCCTCACAATCGGTTTTCTAGTTCACCGAAAACATCACAACACACTCGGTTTTCTAGCTCACCGAAAACCTTACACCACTCACAATGTAACAAATATAAATTTGTTCTCTACAATAGATGAAAACTCAATTAAGCACAACTCAATGTTACAATCTCTCACAACCCTAATATACTATGTATGCAAATACAATAAGCTCATGTGGGTGTGTGTAACAATGAGATTAAAATCAAATCTAAACTCAATATAAAACTAGATTTAATAGAAATGATAATTAACAAGTAATAAATAAAAGCTAGAGTAGAGTTTAGAAAACTTCTCAATAGAAGACAAGATGGAGAGATGGAGATTGAAGCCCAAACAAGAAGATAATCTCCTCCACTTGTGAAAACCAAAACAACTTTAAACCAAACCCTTAAACAAGCTTAAAACAAGCTTAAACTCTTGTTAAAATCTTTTAAACCATTCTCTTGCTTGCTTATAAAATTTGAGGTAAGGGGGTATATATATGAAACCCCAAAGGAAAGAGAAAGCCAAGAAAAGGACCAAAAAACTATTCTGCAACGGCTCTAAGAAAATAGTCATTGAGATTAATCTGACACCGTGGCGGTCGACCAAAATATTCACGGTCGACCGCGATTCAGATCCCAAACTCAGAAAACAGACAGAGACTTCTTCGGTCGACCGGTGCGGTCGACCGATGGAAATTTCAAGCTCTCGGTCGACCGCACCGGTCGACTGACAAACTCTCTGCTGCCCACTGAACAAATGAACATATGAGCGGTCGACCGGTGCGGTCGACCGAAATCTGATACTACAGAAAACTGGTTTTTAAAAGCTGATTTTTGAGACTTTGGAAAATTGTTAAAAATAACAAATGAAGTCCAAAAATAATAAAACTTTGGGAAATGTATATAAACATGTAAATGAACATGTTACAAATTTTTTTTTTCCAAATTGCATTTCCCATTTGTGAAAAATCATCATTTTACAAAATAGTTCAAAACACGAAAATGTAAACATGTGAATTTTGATATTTTAGCTAAACCATGTTTTGAAACTTTGCACAGTGATTATATAGACTTAATAAAATATGTATATGATTATTGTTAAGTCCAAAAGCTAAGAATACAGAATTTTCACAAAATTGTATATTCTATGCAATGATTTCAAAAACACAATAGTAAATATGAAATATATGATTTTATATTTATAAACATGAAAACTCAAAAACTATGTATGTATATATATAACCATATATATGTATAGAAACCAAAACTTATGTATATATATATAACTATATATATATACACGAAGAAACCAATAAATGTGTGTGTATAGATATTGAGCTTAACGTATTTAACACACATAATATAAACCTATACTAAATATACCCAAGCTTGATGAAGGTCTTCAATGAGCATGACTTGGTAAACTTTACGGAAGAAGCTTGTAATTGGATCTTTAACTTGAATTGACGTTGCTTCACTCCACAATTCTGCCAACCTCCATTTGATATGATAATTAAAGCGCTATTCCATCCATCCTCCAACTCGTTGTTTGCCTAGAATAAATACGAAAACACAAACACTAGACAAACAACATTAGTGGTAAATTGTTTGTTAAACATCATCAAAACAAGAAGGCCAACACTTCTCCTTTAAATCCCTTAATTTCCTCAAATCTACAAGCAAGGCCAGCTAGGGTTTTGGATTTGGAGAACTCCCGTTCGAGCTCTTGCAGTGGTTCTCCCCTTTGACTTCAAGTAAGACTCCTCCCAATGGATTCAATTTGTTGGATGAAAATTGATCTTTGAATTTTGATTCTTGAGGGAAATCTAAAACCCTAGTTCCCAATTTTAAGGGAGAAAAACCAAAATTTTGGCTTGAGTCTTTGGGTTTGGGGAATTCTCCTTTTATGGTTTCAATTTTGATTAGATTTCTGAGATTTGATTTGGTGATTGAAACCCCAACTCTCTTTGCTTGATGTTGATGACTTGAATCTGTAATTCTCAAACCTGTACATGGCCTAGACCTTTGATTCTTATCCATGTTCATATGTATAGCTTGAAATTTGAATTGATACCCATGCTTCCAATTTTTTTAGTAGATTTTGTAAACTTTTAAAGTAGCCGATATTCTTTGCTTGACTTGTGTGGGAATTCACTGAATGATGACCAATATATTATTTTTGGCTCTGAATATAACCCAAAATCTATAGCTTGTATATTGGTTGAGACCTAAACTTGGTCGTGTATGGCTTGACTAAATTTCTGACATGCTTGACTTGATTGCATGCACATGAGATATGGACTTAATTGTGGTTGTGAGCTGATGTCCTTGATTCATTCCTGTATGTTCATTTTTTTGGTTGTATGCGAGGTTTGAATACGAGGTTTCAAGATTCGAGACCATGGCTGAATCCATAGCCTGAACCACCTGTAAGAATTGAGCTTGTGTATACACCCTCGGCTGAGATTTTTTAGTTTGTTTGGTTTTGACAAAGATCGAGACTTAGTTCAATTCATAGTGTGAATCAGACTCTCCTTGTATGACCACCGAGCTCATTGTGGAATCCCTTGGTTTATGTTTGGATAATAATTAGCCTTCAATTGAAGCCTTCGACGTGAGTAATATTCATGCCCTTGTGTTAATTCTGGTTCCTAGGCTCGTAGGGAGCAATGCGCTTAAAATCTTGGTTGTATGAACTTGACTTGATTTGTGAGCTCATAAATCTGCATGTTGACATGGCCAATACCCTTTGTTTGGCTTTGCGACCCTCGACCTGATTTTGAGAACTTCCTTGTTCCTCAAACTTAGTTTCTTGTGATGATCCTTCAGGTGATAGCCAATATTTCACTTATGGTTTTGAACCTTTAGTCATGCATGAAAATTGAACATGTATTCGGATATAGCCAAGACCTAAGCTTGAATTTGCTTTTGTGCATATTGTACTTTCTCGCTTGGTTTTGATTGATGATCGAACCTATTGCTTATTCGACTTGGACAGAACTTGAAATTCACCCTTTAGCCGTGAACCGAGATATCCAAAGCTTTTAATTTTTAATTGGCGACATTTTATAGGTTTAATTGGAGTTTCAACTGGAAAATCCTATTTCATAGGATTTCGGCTAAAATTCGCAATTTCCCTTTTATTATTGGATTTATGCACCTCGATTCTCGATATAACTGAATTATCAATCTTCATTGCAGATTAGCCATGTCGACAAGGAGATTATGCTTTTTGAGGAGCCACTCAGCCACTCAGTCTCCTGAGAGGGAGCCTCTGCTTTCACTGGTAAACTTTTATAATTTTCTGCTCATGAATTTATTATTAACATATCATATTGCATATTGTATTCCCGCTTTGCCCTCCTTAGTGAGTCAATTGAGAAAAGTTTACACCCTTCTTCGTGGGGGTTGACGCTTATCAGATACGTTTTTCTTGGTCAAGAGATGTTTTAATCAATTTTGGGGCGATTTCCTGCTATATAATACTCTGGAGGACGGGTAGATTGTCGTGTTATTCATGCGACAATGTACGTCGTGCTTCATGTGTATAATTCAGTTTAAATCGTCTCGCTTAATTATCAAGCACCTTTCCTTTTTGTTGTATTATATCTGTTGGACCCTAGAGGGGGGTGATTAGGGTCTTATGCTAATCTAATCCGATATTATGCCAATTAAAACAAATTAATAAAGTATTCTTGCAAGAGAGATATACAATATATTACAAGTAAGAATAAGCAATATGAACAAAGGTAAATACCCTAGCAATATGATATACTATGAAATATATGTAAGGATATATAATTAAGACAAGGGTAAACAATTTAAACTAGATAGTGGGCAATATAATCAACAAGCAATATACAAAGGCGATATAAGATATGAACATAAAAATAAGTGCGCCAATGCAATCACAAACAAATGATATGATTACAGAGTTTGGTCCCCACGACCTACATCTTCGCTCCTTACCTCGAGGAGACCTCTACTATCACAACCAAGTTTTCTACGTTTACCTGAACAACGTTTACACCTTACAATACAGTTTTCTAGTTTACCGAAAACTCTACAACTAACATACTCTTGTAATCCCACTCTAAACCCTCTCAAGTGTTAAACTAGACGTGTCTCCCTCAAGTGCTCGGATACAACCTATCCCTAGATTCGTCAACCGATGCCACTCCTCTTGGGACGATCCTCAACTCTCGCCACACACTTCTCTCGGTGTACAAGTTATTACAAAGTGAATCTCACAATAAGCACCATTACAATAAATGATTGTTCTCTAATATGCATGAGAACACAATGAAAGCTCACACTCAATTGTTACAACTCTCACCAACCCAAATATACTATGTATGAAAATACAATAAGCTCAAGTGGGTGTGTGTAAACAATGAGTGAAATCAAATCAACTAAACTCAATTAAAAATACTAGCTTAATGAAAATGATAAACAACAAAGAATTAATACAAATCAAATCAACTAAACTCAATTAAAAATACTAGCTTAATGAAAATGATAAACAACAAAGAATTAATACAAATCTAGCATTGAGTTTAGAAATTCTTCTCTAAAAAATAAGATGGAGAGATAGATTAAAATGAAGCCCAAGGAATGTAGACGATCTCATCCACTTGTGTAAAACTTCTTCACAAACAAAACTCTTTTAAACAAACACTAAACAAACTTAAACCCTTGTTAAACTCTTGTTTAAAAACTTCTTGGATGCAAAGAGAACTGAGATCAATGGGGTATTTATAGCCTCCCAAAACCTCAGCCAAAAACTCCAAACAAAAAACCAAAAAACCCACAGAATCGAAAATCAGATTCTGTACAAAAATAGTCATTGGAGTGAACGGTGGTCGACCGTGAAAATCTTGCGGTTGACCGCGAGCCACTTTCGAAACTTAGAAAATTTTCAGAAACTTTGGCGGGCGACTGTGATGGTCGACCGTGAGAATTTTCGAGCTGACGGGCGACCATGGCGGTCGACAGTGAAAGTTGCTAATGGCTTCGCAGGGAAAAATAAAGGCGCGGTCGACCGTAGCGGTCGACCGTAAACTGACATATGAGAAAACAGGTTTAAAAGTTGATTTTCTGATTTTAAAACCCTGTTTAAAATAACAAATAAATTGCAAAAAATATAAAACTTGGAGAAATGATTATAGACATGATAATAAACATGCTACAAAAACTGGTTTTTAAAAAGGCCCTCCCAAATGAAACATATCATTATTTTGCAAAATAATCCAAAACATAAAAATGTAAACATATGAGTTTTAACATTTTAGCTTAACCATGTTTTGAAACATTACAAAATAATTATATAGACTTAATGAAAGATGTATATGATTGTTATTAAGTCCATAAACCAAGAAAACAATATTTTCATAAAATTGCATATTTTGCAAACATTTCAAAAGAAAATATGATTTCATTGAACTAAATAAAATTGATATTAATGAAATCATATATATGCATGTAAGTATGAAACAAGAAATGTATTTTCAATTGTATTCAATTTTTTCATATTAAAACTTGAAAAATCAAAACCATGTATGTATATATATAACTAAATATACATAGAAACCAAAACTTAACTTATGTATATATATAACTATATATATATATATATATATATATACAAAGAAACCAATAAAATATGTGTGCATATTATATTGAGCTTAAAGTACCAACACACATGATATAACACCTAAAACCAAAATTACCCAAGCTTGTGATCTTCAACGAAGCTCTATCTTGGTACACTTGTGGATGAAGCTTGAACTTGAATCTTTAACTTTGAATTGTGTTGGCTTCACTCCATAATTCTGCCAACCTCCATTGGATATGATCGTGAAAGCGCAATTCCATCCATCCTCCAACATGTTGTTTGTCTATAATAAATAGAAATATACAAACACTAGTGGTAAATTATTTGTTAAACATCATCAAAACAAAGAGGCCAACAATATCCTTGCTTTGTCCACCTTGGTGAGGTAATTGGGAAGAGTTGATACCCTCCTTTGTGTAGGTGGATGCTTATCAGATGCGTTTTGCTTGGTCAAAACGCATCTTAAGGCAACATGGGGCGATTTATTATCGTATCGCGTTCCGTAAGATAGGGTATATCATCACGCTATCATTGTGATAATGTACATTATCCTATGTGTTCGCGATACAGTTAAAATCATCTCGCCAGTTACAAGGTAGTGACTCTATCTCACGGATTCATGAGATGAATTCAAACGCACTATATTGCCTTAACATTTTTTAACCGCGTTTAATAAACACGCATTCTTTGTTTTAGTTGAATACCCTACGATGGTATTTTCTCCATTCGAGATAGATGGCCACAGGAGTAGGTATTACACTACTATTGACGATCCAACGTCGATTCCGCCCACTTCTTAGTTTGCTTCAGACATCCCAAATGAACTCTCTCAGCTGGTATAGGGAGGGGATTGCCGCACCATGCGCCAGCTAATTACTAACGTGTCATTCGTAGAAGATATAGATCCTGTTCACCCTCTAAGGAAGATGAATTATATGTTCGGTGATTCCATGATAGATCCAACCACCATAACCCTCAGAGATGAGTGATGGTTATATAGGGATGGTACAACTTATTAATACCTCCCTCCATTCCCTCGTTATCGCTTACTGATAGAATTATGGAAGCAAGCGGTGACGCAACAAATGGCATGGACTCTGACAGAGGAGCACACTAACGTTAATTACGGATACGTCACCAATCATTCACTCCCGGGCTCAAGTGGTAGAAACCATATCATAGGATTACACCCCGATGTGATGGGATTAGAGGACCCACCTAAAGGAGAGCTACCTATAGTGGCTCGTATAGTGAAGAATCACCATGCCATGCTAGGGCAAGAGTTACATGTCGAAAATTATAGATGCCATGGCTGGTCTCATTCTTCAGATAGGTTATGGTGGGGCAAGATGACAGGTTATGTCCTCAAATGATGGGGTGCTGAATTGAAGGCGATGGAGTTGTATGAAGCTATTTGTGCCACCAAATATGGATTACCGATGAGTGTTGCCCACTTCACTGATTTAATAGAGCTGTACAATTCGGATACCAACACTTTTCTAACCCGGAACGGAGAGTTGGGACTACCTTTCCATAAGATGCATAAGGTCTCTAGATTACCGATGGGTGACCTTCCATACCAGGAGTATTTTTCCACCAACCAGGAGTTGCTTCAATTGAAAACCTACAAGCCTACTCGATATAACACGTTATAGGAACTTACGTGTCACTATCAGATAGCCTTAGCCGGAACTAATCCAATTGTGAGGAAGAAGTTTCCTCAAATAAGTCTAAAGCAATTCTCAGATTATCTATTCAAGAATTTGGAATAATCTAATGAGGTAATTTGTGAGCTAAAACCACTAACTCCTTCGGAGATCAATAAGTTGATTGACAAATATGGTGCCCGATCCTACACCATTGCGAGTGCCCAAGGTAGATTGTATGCAGGGACTAAGTTTAAGACTTTCTTATGGTGTGTGAGGAACTCCATTCATCCCAAGACTTTGTTAGACGATTACATCGCACTTTGGTTGAAGAAGTATGTGGTGCCATATTAGACCTCCGACGCCTTGTCGATAGAGGTGTTATACTCTGTTGTCTAGCTTGCCTACGAAAAAAGCTTATCTCTTCTGCCAGTGATGGTCGCCGACATGCATCATGGGCTCCGTCAAGTGGTCACAACTTTTACCCAAAAGGAGGATACTCAATCCGATAAGATCCCTATAGCGAAGGCGGAGCTCCCTTACACCTATCTGATGGGGTGGCTAGTTCTTCATCGTCCTGATATGTCAGCCCTAACTAATACAGATCTATCCACTCCTTTGCTACAATTACTCAAGGAGTGCAAATGGATAGCTTAGGACCTCTCGGACATTAGGAAGACTTGCATATTCATAAGGGTTGGGTGTTCAATCCATACTTCCCTTGATTTACCAGCCGATATAGTAGGTTGCTAGCCGACATAGAAGCACCGGGAACAAGTCGGACTTCTCTTGATGTTGGCAGTTTCAGGTGACTGATGAACATAAGGTAAGGTCATCTCGTCTTCCAAGTGAAGGAATGTTGCTACTTGGAGCCTTATCTGCCGTGCAAGTTCACCCATCAATTTGGATACGATCAAATATACATTGGAATCCAAACCGACAGTTTCATACTCATGGAGGACTAGTAGACGGCACTTGACCTTGGCTGTGCAACGTAACGGGCTGTACCGATGCTAAGTTTAGTCTTCCGAATGTTGAATGCTACTTAGAGTTAACATATTTATGTTGCAAGTGGCTTATGGCAGCTAACGAGTTCGTCCCTCTAAGGCCAATTAAGGAGTTGATGGCCGAAGTTGCGTCGCGTATTGCTGACAGGATAGTCCGAGAAAGTATGAAGCAACGAAGCAGACGCGAGAAGAAGCTCACTAGTCCCTCAAGCAAAGGGAAGAAGAAAATGGAGGAAGTAGAAGAGGAGTCGTTCGATTTCGACGAGGAGACTTCTAAAGAGGTTGAAGTCGCTACTGGTAGGGGTATGGAGGTTAACAACGATTTTGAGGAACATACGATAGGTTTGTCTGAGATTTTTTATAAAGAGCTATGGGATTTATCGATCGCTGATCAAGCTCGTCGACTTAGTGCTCGAAAAAAGTGGAAAATTTTGCCCACTCATAATAGAATGATGGTTGAACTTTAGATGTAGGTTCCGAGGAAGAAGAGAGGAGAAGTAGCCTTGTCACCCGTGCTTAATCTCGGACCACAACTCAAACTGGGTCATAAATTGAGCTGCGTGCTACATCAACACAGGATGGACCTGTGGATCTTAAAGAGGTTCGACCTGCAAAATGAATGAAAATGAGTTTCAAGCGACGCACTAAACCCCAGGCTTCTCAAACTGGAGTGGCTAGTGATGTGCCCATCGGTGGGGAAGGTAATGTTTCAACCCCTGTTATCATTCGATCTTTTCATCTATTAAGTCTTAAACTTAGTGAATTTTATATTTAGAGGGTCATGAAGAAGATGCAATGACATACAACCCTCCTTCTCTCGACTTAGATTATTTTGGAGGATCCAGCTTCATGCTACTAACTAATGAGGCTATGGTTGAGGATTTGGAAGGTGTTGAAACAGGCACGACCCTTGAAACCAGCGAAGGTACCATTGTAGAACCTGATTTGTCCACAATGATCACTAGCCTAGATACATCTATTACCAGCAGTACATCTTTCAGATAGCAATATCAGGCATTAAATGACTCACAGTGCATCCCTCCCCTAATTGTTTACATGCTTCTGGATCTTTTAGAAAAGCTACAAGAGGCGAATGCTGATGTCGGGATCGCAGAACCTACTGTTGCCACCTGAGGTAAATTTAACTCTCATTCATTGTTAATTTTCAACTTCTCTTTTCATGTCTTAACACTTAGACTTTTCTATAGCTATTTTGATAGAAGGTTTAAGAAATGAAGAAACCTTTCATAACGCAGTCGATGCACCTTCATCTGATCCCATACAAGACCCTTTAGGATCTGGTGATAGGTCGTTCGACGACATGTTGTCAGAACAGGCTCATCATGAGGCCGTTGAACCAATCATCGAGGCTGGTTCCTCTGCACGTATGAATTTTATTCCTTTGTGACAGTTATTCATTTATCAGTTTTACTTAATCATAGGGGAGTTTTACTTATAGGACCAGTCGTTGAGACTGATGCAACTACTATTGTTAGGATATCTAATGATTTTGAGGGTTTTAATTTCTTACTGTTAGCAGGAACTATCATAGAAGCTCATTCGTCAGTTGCTCAATCTCAGCATATAATCCCAACGATCGAAATAACCGCTGTAGCAGTGGGGACTAGCCCTGTTAAGCAAGTTGCAAGACCAACTAAAGAAATTGGTACATCAACGACTATCATGTTTGTAATAACTCCAACAATTCATGCAGCCGGGCATGCGGGACCGAGTGCGGAGCGTCAAATTGAAGAAACCTCAATCGCCATTGGTGCGTACTATTTTGACATTTGCCTTGAAAATATTCGGACCATAATTCCTAAATAGTTACTTTTCTTTTCTTTATAGCGCTCTCAACTCAGCTTTATGATCTCGTCAAGGCGCTGCTATCCAATAATGACCCAGATAAAATCCTTCTCCGCATGGAAGTTCGCTCTTTCTTCTTGTTCGTGAATGAGATGTTTGACAATCTTCTCCGCAATGGGCTTTCTATTGATCTCTTCAAGTCATATCTTGTTCATCAAGTGACCTTCCTGAGGAGTCAAGGGTATTCAGACTTAGCGGATGTTATCACTGCAGACTTGGATCGTCTCGAGCGTGAGCTTGAAAAGCTAAAGGAATTCCAGACTGCTGGTGTCTCTTCATACATGGCTGCTCAGATGGAAGCCATGTTACATGCATGGCGTGAAGCTCAAGCATCTGTTGATTCCAAGATTCGGGAAGAAGAGGGTCTTTTTCACCAAATGGAAGCTGTTTTTGCTGATAAATCAGCAACCCTTCGCAACATTGATTCTTCTCTTGCGTCAAGCGAAACCACAATAGCGCGACTCAAGATGGAGCTTAAAGCGGCGAAGGATGTTCAAGCTACTTTGAAGATGACGAAGGTCCACGTGGAGCGTGCTCGAGAAGTAATGTCCAGGCAATTGGCACTCTCCAAAGAGAAGGTGGCCATGATGAAAGTAGAAGCCACGAAAGTATTGGCTACTAATGAAGAGTCAATGAAGGCCACGCTTCAGAGCGAACTCGAACAAGCCTATGTGGAGGAATTATTCAAACTTGAACAACAAGTCTGTAGTCATAAGCTCAATGTAGATTGATTGTAACCTCTGTACCTAGAAACTCGATTTTATTAATGAAAGACATTTCTTTGCTCATTATGTTTTTATTATGATTTCTCATTCTTCTTAGAATAATTAACCATAATACTTATAGGATTTTTAACAAACCCTCAGCCATCAACGGATTTGGTATGCCTTTACCGACTACCGTTTGAGTCGGGCTAGCATGTGGATTGTTTAAGTCTGTTCTATATGTAACGTTGTACTAAAAGAGTTAACTCTTTTAGTGCTATAATATTGAATATGTAGACTTCATCTTTCTTATGGGAATAGACTACCCGGTAACGCGTGTTAGGTATTAACTTATCCCTACTTAGGCTTTGGGATAAAATTCCCCAGACTTGTATTCTGATATCTTTTTCACTCGGTGAAAGACTAAACCGATAACCTGTATTAGACGTAGACTTAGGATTTTTGGCGAACCCTCAGCCCTCAACGGATTTGACGTGCCTTTATTGATTACCGTTTGAATTGGGCTAGCATGCGAATTGTCTACGTCCGTTCCACATGTAATGTTGTGCTAAGAGAGTTAACTCTCTTAGTGATACGGTATTGACATAGACGTCATCATTTATACGGGAATGCGCTACCCGGTAGCATATGTTAGATGTAGACTTATCTCTAGTTAGGGATCGAGATAAAATCTCCCGTACATAAAGTACACGGATTTGAAGCCAAGAGTTATGTTTTTTCTTAGGATAAAGACAAACCCGATGCTGGAGAGAAAGAATTTTATATTCTGTCTCCAGGTCTTCTTTAAGGTGAAGGCGAACCCAAAATGAGAGAGGAAGAATTTTATATTCTATCTCCCAAAACTAAATAAGAAGAATTTTATATTCTATCTTTAGTTGCAAAGGGGAACTCAAAGTGGGATCTCCGCTCCGAGAATACGGAAAGGTGAAACTAAGAGTGAGATATCCACTCTAAGAATCGAGAAGATTCACGCAACCCTAACTTTTATAGGATTGGTTACTTAATCTAAAAAAAAGTTCCTCATTTATCAAGGTGAAATTCCGACTTCAGCCCTAACTTTTATAGGTTTGGCCGAATAGAAAAAGGTGGTAGCCTTTCATTTATCAAAAAGGGCATTTTTATTTTGGTCTTAACTGTTTGCAGGTTTGACCAAGTAGGGTTGGAGGGAATCCTAACTTTTATAGGTTTGATTACTCAATTTGAAAGTGGATCTCTCATTCATAGAAGGAATCGAGAGGGGATTCTGGCTTTAACCCTAACTTTTATAGGTTTGACCAAGTAAGCAGTGAGAGTAGAGTGCAAATAGCAGTGAAAATGATGACTCGTACTAGCCACTTGATGGGGGATTTTGGTGTTAAGTGATCAAGGCTTAACACGCCAAGTTTGAAAATTGCCAAAGGTTGGCGGATAGGCTTTTTGAGTGTCGTGTTAGCATTTTAACAACATGAGTGTTATGTGCACAAACACAGTGAGAATTTGAATAGATTTAACTGATAGGAATTTTGATGGACCCACCGTCAATTGATTTGATCAGTGGGTGATTTTGTGGTAGAAGATTATGAATTGTCAAATACCAATGAGGGTTTTGCGAGGAAAGATTGATTTATCAAAGTGATCAAATCTTGTCTCAGCAAAAGTATTCATGAGGGTTGGTGAATTCGATCTCGACAGTGAGATGCGTTCCAATCTTGAAGACATTTATAGTCCAAGTGGGGATTTCTTATTTATCACTTTTGTAGTAACTGGGTTATCCCTAAGAATACCACATGTAGTATTCTTCCAGGAACTTCTCGATACATGGGTTATCCTGAATGTACTAAGGGTAGTACTTTTTCAGGAACTTCCCGTTTATTGGTATCATAAGTTGAGCGCGTTCCTTGGTAATAAGGCGATATGCGCCATTTGAATAGACTATTTCTACCACAAACGGTACTTCTCGTTTGGGTTCGAACTTGCCTTTTGATAATCACATTTTATTATAATTTTATACCCTCATTATCTATTTTATATGAATAAATATACCACTAATAATTATTTTTATATTTTAATTACAGGTTAATGAAGAATAAATCTCAAACTCTCATCTCTCAATAAAACCCCATTGATTAAATGAAGAAATGAAGCAAAGAAGCCCATTGGAAAATCAATTTCCAAATTATCCAAAAGCCCAGAATCAAGCTGAGTAGCCTGTAGAAGGCGGAGAAAATAAAAAATCCAATATGAAAAGAAATCATATTTAAAATGGTTGGCCACAAAGAAACGACGATATCTCCTAATCCGGAAGGCGAAATTTAACATATAGTATATAAAAATTGCCTATTTCGACGAGACGAAGCTATTCGTGAAATCAGAATTTGGATATAGTGGGTATCGATGTTGGCATCGATGCCTGCATTGATGCTTGTTTACTGTAGTGCGAGTCAATGGCTGATTTTGCTTGTCTTGGGGCTCAAGTTTAATCTAATGGCTCTCATTCAGTGATGTTTACTATAAATAGGAGTAGAGAGTGAGGGGTTAGAGGTGTAAAATTTTTTGTAACTCCTTTTGGAGAGGAGGGCTACTCTTAATTGAGAAGGCCTTCCAAATTTATAACTTTTTTTTACAATTAATAATAATAATTTTTTTACCACTTTAAATATTTCTTCTCTTTGTTGGATGATAAAGATGGAGATGAAGAATTATTTAGAGGTTTCCATTTCTTTTCCTTTTCTCTTTTATCTCTTTTATTGCTTATTAGTTTAGATTTATTTTCATGCTTATAGTTAGATTTTATTTTCTTGTTAAATAGCCAAGAGGCTAGAACCCTCTTGCCTTAGATTTATTTCATGCTTATAGATTAGATTTATTTTATGCTTATAGAGTAGATTTATTTTCTTGCATTTAATTCTTGTAATTTATTTTGTAGTTTAGATTTTGTAATTTATTTTATAGTTAGATTTTAATTTCTTACACTATTCACCTTGAGGCTAAAACCCTATTGGGTTTTGTTTTTCTTTTTGTTTATTTTTATTTTGTTTGATTCGCCTTTAGGCTAGAACCCTCTAGGGAATTACCATTTTCTAAGAAGTGGGTTTAATTTTAGATTACCCATATCTATAATTGAATCCACCATCTTTAATTTCTTGCATTTTATTTTATTCTTGAATTTTATTTCTTTTCATTCTTGATTTTTATTTGTTTCTTGAATTTTCCTTCTTGCCTTATTGATCACATTCATTCTTTGTCACATCCACTCTCACTTACATTTTGCGCCTATTTACACACCATTTTCACTCTCTCAATCTCTTCACAATCACATTCACTCATCACTCCTAATTGTCACGCACACAACATAAGAACCGATTTTATAGTTTCTCCTACAAAACACCTTCCTCGTTGGATCGATATCTTTATACTATAACTTGACACGGTTGTGCACTTGCAACATTTTTGGTACATATTTATACCGCATCAAGTTTTTGGCGTCGTTGCCGGGGAGGGTGTTTAAGTAGGTTTTAATTATTTTGGTTCTTTAACTTGTGTGTTTATTATGAAGGAAACGCTTGGAGCTTGAAGATCGCGGATTGGAGAACTCAGATTTGAATATTTTCTTTCGGGTAAGTCTTCTTTCTAGCATTTTCAATTCCACCCTTTTTAGTTACCTTCAAAATTAGAGATAATTAGGATTTAAAAAAAAATATTTTTTTATTTTTTTGACCATAATAAAATCCATCTTTCACTTGAATATTAACTAACAAGATAATAAACTCAAACAATGTTCCCCCTTCTCATAGTTGTTTGATTGTTAACCCTAATAAAAAAATATAAAGATTTTCTTTTTATCATCCTTTTTAGTGGCTTTTAATTTCTAGGGTTGCATTTCATATAGTGTAGGAATTTACCAAAATGATTATAGCACTTGATTTGTCACACACTTAAAACATTCTTAAGGGCAAAACCCCTAATCAAGATAAGGTAAGGGATTTCATCACCCTTTCCTTAGCCCACAAATCAGTAATTCCTCACTTCACAAACCCAAGCATTCTAAAACTCATTAGACGTTGGCCCCTAAGGACTCGAGCTCAATAAGGAACAAGAAATACTTAAGTAAACCGGTTTAAGTTTTCTCAGATTAGTTGGTGTATAAGGCAAGGTTTAGGGGTTGCATAAAGCGCTCCGTAAGGAAAGAAGTACTTAATTGATCTTTGATCATCCTCTAGTACTATTCTTACCTGGCTAACTACCTAGGTAAAACTTTAATCATTTCGCTTTAGGAGTTTTTGGTTAGGAGCTGGTCTAGTTGAGTTAGGCTAACCCTAGAATTAGAGTAATTGAAAAGTGATTGCTTTGATTTGTTTTAGTTAGAATTTTTCTTTATATTTTTCTTCTCATAAAAAAACTAATTTTCTTTCTTTCCTTAAAAAAAACAAATATTTGTTTTGGTGTATGCAAACTTGGGTTAGGGATAATTCTCATCGTTTAATTCGTGTTGAATCAATCCAAGAAATGGCAAATCAACCTATTCTCCAGGATAAGTGTTACCCGACCAGAAATGCAATTCCATCTTGCATAAGGCTCCCCGAGGCAAATGGAGAAAATTTTGAGCTTAGACCGCATTACATAAACATGCTTCCCAAATTCCTAGGAAATGAAACAGAAGATGCATATATTTTTATTTTTGAATTTGAGGATGTATTATGATTAAAATGAGAGAATTAACCGAAGATGCGATTAAGCTTAGATTTATTCCATTTGCTCTTAAGGATAAATCTAAAAAATAGTTATACAGCTTACCGACAAATTCCATCTCAACTTGGGATGAATTTTTCACCGTTTTTCTTAAGAAAATTTTCCCTATTCACAAAACAGTAAAGCTAAGGAACAACATTCAAAACTTTAAAATTATCCCGGGAGAGCCATTCTGGAAATATTTCGACCGATTCAAAGATCTTTTGATCCAATGTCCTCATCATGGTCTAGAAAAATGGCGATTGTGCCAAGTCATATATGAAGGATTGGACTATTCTTCAAAAACATCTTTAGAGAGCTCCACCTCAAATCAATCATGTTTCTGCCCAAGGATGTCATAATTGTCAGTCTCCTACCCACGTTTCAGAGGAATGCCCTCTCCTAGGAAATAATCAGCCATTAGGACAGATGGAAAGAGGTACTTAATTGATCTTTGATCATCCTCTAGTACTATTCTTACCTGGCTAACTACCTAGGTAAAACTTTAATCTTTTCGCTGTAGGAGTTTTTGGTTAGGAGCTGGTCTAGTTGAGTTAGGCTAACCCTAGAATTAGAGTAATTGAAAAGTGATTGCTTTGATTTGTTTTAGTTAGAATTTTTCTTTATCTTTTTCTTCTCATAAAAAAACTAATTTTCTTTCTTTCTTTAAAAAAAACAAATTTTGTTTTGGTGTATGCAAACTTGGGTTAGGGATAATTCTTATCGTTTAATTCGTGTTGAACCAACCCAAGAAATAGCAAATCAACCCGTTCTTCAAGATATGTGTTACCCCATCAGAAATACAATTCCATCTTGCATAAGGCTCCCCGAAGCAAATGGAGTAAATTTTGAGCTTAGACCGTATTATATAAACATGCTTCCCAAATTCCTAGGTAATGAAACAGAAGATGCATATATTTTTATCTCTGAATTTGAGGATGTATTATGATTAATTAAAATGAGAGAATTAACCGAAGATGCGATTAAGCTTAGATTTATTCCATTTGCTCTTAAGGATAAATCTAAAAAATAGTTATACAGCTTACCGACAAATTCCATCTCAACTTGGGAGGAATTTGTCACCGTTTTTCTCAAGAAATTTTTCCCTATTCACAAAACGGTAAAGCTAAGGAACAACATTCAAAACTTCAAAATTATCCCGGGAGAGCCATTCTGGAAATATTTCGACCGATTCAAAGATCTTTTAATCCAATGTCCTCATCATGGACGATTCTGCGAAGGTTAGAAGCTTTAGAAATTAAGGAACGAGCTCCAGCTCAAATCAATCATGTTTCTGCCCCAGGATGTCATAATTGTCAGTCTCCTACCCACGTTTCAGAGGAATGCCCTCTCCTAGGAAATAATCAGCCATTAGGACAGATGAACGAGACATTCTAGCTTCGTAGAAATGATCCATTTTCTCCAACCTACAATCCAGGTTGGAGAAATCATCCCAACTTTGCATGGAATCAAGGAAATTCTCCCGAAACTCAAAACTTTACTCCCGCTTCAACCCAACAATTTCCTAGGGGAAACACAATTCCTTTCAATCTACAATTTCAACAACCCAATCTGTCGTATCAAAATTAGTCTCCTCTTCATCAAGCTGTAATTCAGACTCCTCATAACCCAGATCAGGATAAACATCTCAATGTCTTGGAAAGGGGTTTGGAAACCATAATTAAGGCCTCCACTCAAACCACGAATATGTTGACTCAAACATCCAGCACTCTGAATTCCTTTATGCAATCAACCGGACAAATGCTCAATTCCAACACTCAAGCTATAGCTAGATTAGAATCCCAACTTGGTCAACTAGCTAGTGCTGTGAGTGAAAGAGAGAAAGGAAAATTTCCGAGTCAACCCGTAGTCAACCCTAAGAACACAGGATGCAGTTCAAGTGAATGCAATCCATTCACTTCGATCAGGTAGACAGGTCGATAATCAAGTGAGAACTCTCCCAAGTCAAACTTTTGATCCAGTACAAATTCCTTCTCCTTCTCCTTCTGATGAATCTATTCAACAATCACCCTCCTCAGATGACCAAGAACCTGAACCGGAACCTGAGCCTGTTTTTGATAGGTTTAGACCAGTTGCTCCTTTTCCAGATAGACTCAGGCTTAGGAAACACTCCCTTTAAGAGGAGAAGATCCTAGAAACATTCAAGCAGGTTAAGGTTAATATTCCTTTCTTAGATGTAATTGAACAAATTCCATCTTATGCTAAATTTTTAAAAGAATTATGCACTAAGAAGAGGAGAAAAATGTTCCAAAGAAAGTCTTTTTAGCTACAAATATCAGTGAAATGCTATCAAATCCCATACATTTGAAACGTAAAGATCCAGGTTCCCCCATCATTTCATGTATCATTGGTAATACTCACATTGATAAAGCGCTTTTAGACTTAGGGGCTAGTGTCAATTTGCTTCCATATTTAGTCTACCAGCAATTGGGTCTAGGTTTACTGAACCCAACCAAATGCACCTTACAGTTGGCTGATAGATCTATTAAGGCCTATGGGTGAGTTAGAGGGTGTTCTGATTAAGGTTGGAGATTTTATTTTTCTAGTAGATTTTGTAGTCTTAGAAACACAGCCTGTTTTCAATCCCAAAGGATAGACACCTGTCATCTAAGGACGACCTTTCTTAGCCACTTCTAATGCTCTCATCAACTGTAGAACTGGTCAAATGAAGCTGTCCTTTGGGAATTTGACTGCTGATCTTAACATTTTTAATCCAGGGGACCAGTCAAATAATCAGTCTCTAGAAATAAATTACATTCAGGAAAGATCAGAAGAATAAGAAGAAGAAGAAGAGTCTGATTTGAGTTTTGAGGAAATTTTTGATGAAGAGTTAGAGTTTTTAGAAGAATCAGATCAGGTCCTTGAGAATAATGAAACTGTGTTAAACATTTGCTGCCTTCAATTAAATTTTGAAGAACTCTTTCTTGATGAACTTAGATTCTTGGAGAATAATCAACAACGGAATTTTCAGAACTCTACTGTTTGTGGAAAATTTTGTAGTAAAAGAAACGAAGGAAAATTGATTTGTATTCCTTTAATCTCAATTACAATTGGATTTCCTGATTACAAAAGAGAGGAGAATGAATTTGATTCTCCCCTTTGTTTAATTCTGGGTTCTTCACGGTGGCGATGAGATGCCTCCCTCGAATGCTCGCGTCGAGTTTGCTTCTCGTTGACGATCCGATGTCTTGTTTCACTGGAACGCGGTCTTCTCATCACGATTTGATGTTGTGGAGAACTTGTGTGGCAAGTTTAAAACTCTTGATGAGTTGATAACTCTGATCGAGTTTGAACTCTATGAAAGAGTTGATTTAACCGAAATCGGTCTATAAGCCAAAGATAAAGAAAGCTCCTGTTGCCGAATATTGCTGAGGGATGACGTCGATCTCCTCAAATGACTGTCCAAGGATCTCTTCCGTTGCTCCCAAGAAGTTCCAACAGACCGCCAAAGATCCCTGAAGATCCAGCCCCGAACTAAGTTGATTTCTTAGTTATTTATAGGGGATTAAGGGGTGTAACCACCTCCTTAATTTGCTCCTAAGTGGGGCTAATGGGATGTAACCACTCCTTAAATCACTCCTGAGTGGAGTTGTGATCCCCTAAAATCATGGGAAATGGTTTTGGAACCGTTCAGCTCGTGTTTGAACGAGTCAAACGCAGGCCCGCGTTATGACGTGAATTCTGCATTCAAACGCAGTGTCTGGAAGCTTGAACGCATCGTCTGGAAGTTCGGACGCAGCAATTAGAAGCTGCGTTTGCAGCGTTAGAATCTACGTCTGAGCTGCGTTTGCAGCGATTTGGAAGCTGCGTCTGGCGGTGATTTGAGCTGCGTTTGGCGGCGATTTGAGCAGCGTTTGGCAGCGATTTGAGCTGCGTCTGGCAGCGATTAGTTGCGTCTGGCAGCGTCTGGGTTGCGTTTGCAGCGATTTGGAAGCTGCGTTTGAGCTGCGTTCGTGGCTATGAACGCGGTGCGTCTTGATGCTGGTGTGCGGGGAGGACTTCCACAGTTTGATTTGAAGAGACCGTCGATTTGTAGTCTCTTTCTGTCGAAGCGTTGTAAAGATCATCATTTTGTAATCTTTGCTTTAGCTCTCTGATATATGAGAGTTGTCAAATTGTAACTCCCGATGTTGATTATGAAGGCTGTTTGATTAGTGCTTCCATCAATTGTCATGAAGGTCGTCAGATTGTAACCTTTAGCGATCTACGTGAAAGTCTTCAAATTGTAGCCTTCTGGAAGTCGTCAGATTGTAACTTCCATCATCGGTGTTTTGATGGGGATCAGCTATCTATTGTGATTTTTTGACAGCCTACAGAACCCCCTCCAAAGTTTTCGAAAGTTCACGGTTGACTGGGACGAATTTTCGGAATACTTTGGATTTCAACTCTGATCTTGGAGCTGTTGATTCCTTATTGTAAAGGATTTGTTCTCTGCACTTGCTTCGAAGGCATCTTGGTTGAAGCGATTTGCCACGTAGGACCTGTGTGAAGGTATGCGCCATAATCCTGCTTCTGGAATGTGGGGGTGGACCCTGCATTTTGAACTTGAGATGTGGGTCTCACCCTTGCATGTTGAATTTGGAACACGGGTGTGACCTCGGCGTTCGGTTTTTGCATCGCGGGTCTGACCTCAACGTTTTGACTTAAGACATAGAAGTGGCTTCCGTGCATTTTTGACTAAGTCTTTGAGACTTGTCTTTGACTCATCTGTTTTAAGTCTCGGCTCACATCCATTAAGCTGATGGACCTGCAAACGTGCATAGGATTTTTGGCAAACCCTCAGCCATCAACGGATTTGATAAGCCTTTACTGACTACCGTTTGAGTCGGGCTAGCATGTGGATTATCTAAGTCCGTTCCACATGTAACGTTGTGCTAAGAGAATGAACCCTCTTAGACTTGATGCTATGATTTTGAATACATAGACTTTGTCATTTTCACGGGAAACGACTAACCGGCAACGCGTGTTAGGCGTAGGCTTATCTCTAATTAGGGATCGAGATAAAGTCCCTCATGCGTAAAAGGTATGGATTTTGGTGCTACGATGTTGAATACGTAGACTTTGTCGTTATTTCTTCCTGTGTTACTTAAAACACTGAAAGAAAGTTGGAAGCGTCAGAGGTGTAATATTAACTTGGCATGAATTTTACACCTCTGACGGTTAATGTGATAGTTTTGGTAGACCCGCCATCCTACTTGAAGAGGATTAGTGGGGGAATTTGGAGGAAAATAACTATCAGAGGTGACGGTTAACGTGATAGTTTTTGTGGACCCGCCATCCTACTTGAAGAGGGTTGGTGGGAGAATTTGGAGGAAAAGGACTATCAGAGGTGATGGTTAACGTGATAGTTTTGGTGGACCCACCATCCTACTTGAAGAGGATTGGTGGGGGAATTTGGAGGAAAAGGACTATCAGAGGTGAGGTTAACGTGATAGTTTTGGTGGACCCGCCATCCTACTTGAAGATGGTTGGTGGGAGAATTTGGAGGAAATGGACCATCAGAGGTGATCATTAACATGATAGTTTTGGTAGACCCGCCATCCTATTGAAGAGGATTGGTGGGGGAATTTGGAGGAAATGAACTATCAGAGGTAATTGTTAACGTGATAGTTTTGGTAGACCCGCCATCCTATTGAAGAGGATTAGCTTTAGTGGTCGTAGTATCTTCTTCTTCTGACTGAGAAGATTGGGCTTGGTCCGATTGCTCAGGTTGACCCTGCATACTTTGTTCTTCAGCTTTGATCCTGGCAATAATCTTTTGGGCATGTTCTCCTTGAGAGATTAGTTGTCTCCAAGAACGGCATTCTGCAACTCCGATTCGGGCTAGGAGGTCGGTCTGCAAGTTGTGTCGACAGGTCTCTACCAGTGTAGACTGTGTCATACCTGACGAACACCGGAGAGCCATGGTTCGGAACCTTTTGACGAAGGCTTTGACGGACTCCCTCTTCTTCTGCTTAGTGGCGAGAAGAGTATGGATGGAGACTTCTGTATCCTCTTCAAAGAATCTTGACAGGAATAGTCTCTCTAGATCTGCCCATTTTTGGATACATCCCGCAGGTAGTTTTTCTTGGAGCTCGCTTCTGTTAGCAATGACATTGAGGCAGGCTTCCAATTCTTCCATTTTGGCAGACTGGAGATTCTGCTCGTTCTCCGTCTCTCTTCCTTCATCAGAGGAAGATTCTAAGTTGTGGGCTTCTTGGTCAGAAGCCGTGTCATCAACCACTTTTCCCTTCCCTTTGCTTGTGTGAGGTCGGGATGAAGACGTTTTTCCTCTCCGGGAGGATTCTTGCCTAGGTGGCGAATATGTCTTCTGAGATTTGGCCTTGTCTGTGACAATTTGAGTCAAAAGGGCCATGAGTTCATTGATGGCCTCTTGCTGAGATTTGAGCATGGCCTCCTGCTCATCAAGTCTCTTCGTGAGATCTTTATGGCTTTCTGTCATATAGGCGGAGCTCTCATGTTCAACAAAAGAGCTTGATGATTGAGACTCTGTAATGGCTGAGTGTTCATCATCGGAATTGGTTCCTCTGGCTAACCTCCGATAGTTGACAGGGAGAATGGCTCCTATTCGCGTCCGAGTGTGTCAGTAAACTCCTTCAAACTCGTTAGCGATTTCTCTGACGGTCGGCGAACGACTTGTCTCAGAGTCATCGGAACTAGGACCTAAGGCTTTCCCTCTGGCGATCACATTGATAGTGACCTCAGGATATTCGGTCTCTGGAGACTTCTTCCTGTGAGAACATCGTCATTGGTTGGGCAAAGCAACATTCGTAAATTAGTCGAACACCAATAGTTTGGCCACATATGAGCAGCATTGATATTCCGAGAGGACCGTAGGAATGACTTGTTGCATCGGTCTTTCTCTCGATATGAACTCTCTCAAATCTGTTGTAAAGATTCGAGGAGAATTACTCACTGATCGTGAGGTTTGAACTGGAACCCCCAGTCCATGATTGGACAGGACTGGCTCTTGGTGAACATGGATCTGGTTGAGATACTTTGAATCCATGGACTTTTTATATGCCTGAGCTTCAGGTTTTGCTGAGCTGCCCGGTCAGCGAGCCGGGGGTCCAGGGGGCGGCGCGCCCCTGGCCAGGGGGTCCGGGGGGGGATGGAATACCCCCCGGCGGGGTTCGGGGCAGCACCCCGAAGCTCCACGGTATACACCAGGTTTGGTATTGAATTTCGCCACCCGAACGCATGCCTGAGTTCCAGGTGTTGCTGGTGAAACGCAGTTCTTAGGGCTGCATTCAGTCTTATTCACACAGATCCTATGCTTGGGCTCATGGACGCGAGGCTTGCGTTCTGAAGCAGAAACGCAGAGCACATGGTTGCGTTTAGGCTTACAAACACGAAGCTCGTGTTGACTTGAGGATCGGCATTCTCGGAAATACGCTCGTCGTAGGGATCTCCTCCTCCATCGAGCGGCGTTCTTCTTAGCCTGCTTCAAGGCCTTTGTAGCCTCCATGGGCATCTTTCGACCCGATACCCGTCATCTTGGCGCGGGTTTGGCTGAAGCTGAGCCCAATCCATCGGGGGAGGGGCTGTCCGAGCAGTCTTCCTTAGGTGGTTCGGCTGCAATTGGAGCAGTTGGAGCTTTAGTCTCTTTGGAGACTTTGTGGATCTTGCGCATAGCCTTGGGGCTAAGGGATCCGGAGGAGAGGGTCTCCTCAAACTTGGCTTGATCAAACTCTACCACGAGAGTTTCGACGGTTGTTCCAGTGAGATGAACATCGGATTGCGCCACCACTTCTTCGTTAGAGAAGATCGTCCCCATCAGAGTCGCCATCTTTTGTTTGTGGAAAATTTTGCAGTAAAAGAAACGAAGGAAAAATGATTTGTATTCCTTTAATCTCAATTACAATTGGATTTCGTGATTACAAAAGAGAGGAGAATGAATTTGATTCTCCCCTTTGTTTAATTCTGGGTTCTTCACGGTGGCGATGAGATGCCTCCCTCGAATGCTCGCGTCGAGTTTGCTTCTCGTTGACGATCCGATGTCTTGTTTCACTGGAACGTGGTCTTCTCCTCACGATTTGACGTTGTGGAGAACTCTGAACGAGTTTGGAACTCTATGAAAGAGTTGATTTAACCGAAATCGGTCTATAAGCCAAAGATAAAGAAAGCTCCTGTTGCCGAATATTGCTGAGGGATGACGTCGATCTCCTCAAATGACTGTCCAAGGATCTCTTCTGTTGCTGCCAAGAAGTTCCAACAGACCGCCAAAGATCCCTGAAGATCCAGCCCCGAACTAAGTTGATTTCTTAGTTATTTATAGGGGATTAAGGGGTGTAACCACCTCCTTAATTCGCTCCTAAGTGGGGCTAATGGGATGTAACCGCCCCTTAAATCACTCCTGAGTGGAGTTGTGATCCCCTCAGATCGTGGGAAACTGTTTTGGAACCGTTCAGCTCGTGTTTGAACGAGTCAAACGCAGGCCCGCGTTATGACGTGAATTCTGCATTCAAACGCAGTGTCTGGATGCTTGAACGCATCGTCTGGAAGTTCGGACGCAGCAATTAGAAGTTGCGTTTGCAGCGTTAGAATCTACGTCTGAGCTGCATTTGCAGCGATTTGGAAGCTACGTCTGGCGGTGATTTGAGCTGCGTCTGGCGGCGATTTCAGCTGCGTATGGCAGCGATTTGAGCTGCGTTTGGCAGCGATTTGAGCTGCGTCTGGCAGCGATTAGAGCTGTGTCTGGTGGCGATTTGAGCTGCGTTTGGCAGCGATTTGAGCTGCGTTTGAGCTGCGTTCGTGGCTATGAACGCGGTGCGTCTTGATGCTGGTGTGCGGGGAGGACTTCCACAGTTTGATTTGAAGAGACCGTCGATTTGTAGTCTCTTTCTGTCGAAGCGTTGCAAAGATCGTCATTTTGTAATCTTTGCTTTAGCTCTCTGATATATGAGAGTCGTCAAATTATAACTCCCGATGTTGATTATGAAGGCTGTTTGATTAGAGCTTCCATCAATTGTCGTGAAGGTCGTCAGATAACTCCCGATGTTGATTATGAAGGCTGTTTGATTAGAGCTTCCATCAATTGTCGTGAAGGTCGTCAGATTGTAACCTTTAGCGATCTACGTGAAAGTCTTCAAATTGTAGCCTTCTGGAAGTCGTCAGATTGTAACTTCCATCATCGGTGTTTTGATGGGGATCAGCTATCTATTTATTGTAACTTCCATCATCGGTGTTTTGATGGGGATCAGCTATCTATTGTGATTTTTTGACAGCCTACATCTATAGAAAAATTGGTTGTTAGAAAACAAAACTTCACAGTACAAGAGTCTGAGTTTATTAAAAAATACAAAATGCATGTCACCAATAATACCTACCTTACTTTGTTGCAAGAATTATTGAACACCCCGAAATGCTTGGAATTTCATACTATTGATTATATCATTTTGAATTTATTTAAAATCCGGGGAAGAATTTTTAACAATAAGGTAGGATTCAATGTAGAATACGAGCTCTTCGTGTTGAACACTTCATTCTACATTATTTGTTTTGTTTATTTTAGAATAATAAAAAGAATTTATTCTTCTCTCATTCGAGTGTTTCTTATTCAGTTGAAAAAAAATATAAATAAAAAAAGAGAAAAAATAAAAAAAGAGAGAAAAAAAAGAAAAGAAAAGAAAAAAAAGAGAAAGAAGAATAAATTTTTGATTCCATCCTCCTCAGACCAAAGGTAATTGCAGATTTTTATCAGCAGACCAAATGTAAGCATTTCACTTCTTATCTAATTCACTTTGTGCATCATAGAGTTTGCATTGAGGACAATGCAAAATTTAGGTGTGGAGGTGGGATTTAGTTATTTTTTTCTTTTTGTTTTACATTTTTTTTGTTGCATTTTTGTCAATTTTTTTTCCTTTTCAATATATATATATATATATATATATATATATATAATATATATATAATTTATATATATATATATATTATATATATATTATATATATAATTTTTTATATATTCGTCACTTGCCAAATGATAGAGCTATGTAATAATAGTGATTTATTTGATAAATTTTTAAATTTCTAATCTGTTATTTACTCAAGTTCACCTTTATATGATAACTACTAAATAAATCCTTAAGAAATGATTTTCAAAGAGTTATACTTCATTAAGCCTAACTATAGATTTTTATTTAAAAATAATGGAATGTATGCCAAGCATTAGCTTAAGTTAAAAATAATTATTTCAAAGGTGTCTTGACTACATATTTTTCAGAATATATATACTTATATGGTAAAGACCCCAAAATTCTACAATAATATATGCTGAATTATTAATAGTATATTTTCCCTTGGATGAATAATTCATATATACACACTATATATGTCATTTGAATGTAATTTATCTGTGTTTGAGAAACCCAACAGTGATTTTAAGGTGAGAGAATCGAGTGTTATGGGCCACGATGTAAAATCCAGCAGCAGGCATTTTTGTGCTGCGCGGTCGCGGTCGACCGACGCGGTCGATCGCACAGCGGTCAGAGAGCTTTCAGGTTTTGTTTTCTTTGCGGTTTTCTTTCGGGTCTTTTAAGTTTTGGGTCGGGTTAGGGAGTTAGTATTTATACCAACTCAATCCAGGAGAGCCTCTCTTCACCTCAGGCTCAAAACCCTATCCCCCATCTCTTAAATCTCAAACCCTAGCTGGATTTGGTGCTTAGGAGGAGATCTGGAGGATTTTTCAGCGGGATTTTGGATTGGCAGCGTAGAGAATCAACCTCCTGCAGATCTAGGGCTTTCATCAACACCCAAGGCGAGTAATTTCTCGCCCAAACCCCACCCCTTTCGTTTTTATGTCAAGAACTGAGTTTTTATTGGTTTTTATGGAGCCAAATTCGTATTTTAGAATAGCTAATAGAGTATGTCAAGAACTGAGTTTTTATTGGTTTTTATGGAGCCAAATTCGTATTTTAGAATAGCTAATAGAGTATCGTGGCATAGAATATGGATTTCGGATTTTATCTGTTTTAAAAACTCACCAATGTTTTCTGTTAACAGATCTAGATCTGAAAATACCTAGGAAAGGAGTAAAAACCCTGTTTTTATTGTTAACGATGAGTAAATCATGTTTATACATTTATGGAATCTTGGTGGCAAAGTTTTAAAGGTTTATTTTCGCGATTTTACTGATTCATGACACCTCTATAAGTTAGGTTTTGTTTAACAAAGAATTTTGTTTCAGGTTTTGAGCTGACAGAAACTCAGATTTGGGTTTCTGTCCGCTTAGCGGTCGGCCGGAGCGGTCGACCACTGAGCTCGATTTAGGGCTTCAGTCGACCGTCAAGTTTGTTCGGTCGACCGTGACGCTTGTTCGGTCGACCGTGACATTTATCCGGTCGACCGCGACGTCTGGTCGGTCGACCGAGATGCCTAGCGGTCGACCGCCAGGCTCGTGTCAGAGTTCGGTCGACCGGATCGGTCGGCCGCCGAACTCTCTGCTGTATTTTTTCCTGTTTTGTGTATTTGAGTATTTTTACTCATGTTCGAGGGTTTGCCTGGATCACCTGACCTTGGTTATTAGTCCCACTATGTGTCCATGCATTATAGATGACCTGAGGGTATAAATTTGGGAATTATATACTGATTTGGTTGTGAGATTGATAAGTAGATTTCACTACATGTATCGTAGCTATCCTTTTACTATTTTCTACAGTCCTCGTGTTGGACTATAATCCCTCTCAGTCCTCGTGTTGGACAATTGTCACTTTTTCCATGAGTTTGGAAACTATAATAGTTAGTTCTTATATCGGACATAGTTCTTAACCCTGCATGTGCCTATTAGACATCAGTTCACGTCATGATAACTATGTAGACTTTGGTATAACACTTATGTAGATCTTGACATGATATTCACGTAAGTAGTAACATGATATTCATGTTGGTTATGTCACAGCACTGTAATTTTACTCTGGTGTTTGTTGTATTTCTTCTATCATTGTTACTATACTAGAACCTTGGGTTTGGTATTTAGGAGTTTACAAATTTGAGATATAAGGTATGTACATGAGAGTTTCCTTGTTTGGATTATTTCGCTCGACGTACCTATTCTCGTGATGTAAAATTTCTAAATACTAAAACCCTCTTTTGTAAGACCAATGATTTTAGATCTATTATATATTATCTGTACTTTCATATACAATGAGGCCTTTTCCCTTGGGGTTGGTTGTGATGTTACTCGCTAGCGCTTTGATGCTCGTTGTCCCTCCCCCTTTCGGGGTTGGTTGTGATGTTACTCGCTAGCGCTTTGATGCTCGTTGTCCCTCCCCCTTTCAGGTCACGAGCTAGGAGCACGGAGAGTCGCAGGTTAATAGCGGACCACTTTAGTGTTCAGCTTTACTTTCTAGCTATGTATTATTTTCTTTGGGCTCCACTGTAGTGTGGTTAGACATTTGAGGGTATTATTCTAGAATTTGTAAAGGTGGAGTGCCTTATTTATTCTTGTCAGATATTTGTATTTGAGACTTATTGAGTATTTCAGTTTATCTACTCAGATCTTGACTATGTACTTCTATGTTGTTGGATGATGAGATATTTATGTGACTATTATCATTTCATCAGTATTTCCTTAGGATCATCCTGTGTCGAGTCGTGGAGCTAGGATAGAGTTTCTTAGGATTCATGTATAGAGTCCGAAAGGATTTACTAGTATGAGTGAGGACGATATATGCGTATATCTCAAAATTTTGAAATTTTTTTTTCTGACAACTATTTTTGAATAAGTTTAAAGTAATTGTGCAAATATTATATGTCGTGAAAAATTGTATTATGATACGCTATTTATAAAGGCCTATTTGACTCATGAATTTTTTTTTCCTACCATCAGGAGAGTGATGGCAGGACGAGGTAGACCCCATACCAGGATAGCTAGCCAGGCAGAGTCCCTTCAGCCAGCTTAGTCCGAGCCCCAGTAGGCTCCATCCGAGCCGCAGCAGGCTCCTCAGTATCTGGTGGACCTTATGGCTCCTCTTATCGCTCGGATGACAGCTATTGAGGAGTTGGTGACGACTCATATAGCACCACCGACACCGCCACCACCACCACCGGTAGCTCAGCAACAGGGGATACCGGCCGTTCCTGTTAGAGAGAGACCCCCAGAATTTGGATATAGTGGGTATCGATGTCGGCATCGATATGGGCATCGATGCCTGCATTGATGCCTGTTTATTGTAGCGTGAGTCAATGGCTGATTTTGCTTGTCTTGGGGCTCAAGTTTGTTCTAATGGCTCTCATTCACTGATGTTTACTATAAATAGGAGTAGAGATTGAGGGGTTAGAGGTGTAAAATTTTTTATAACTCCTTTTGGAGAGGAGGGCTACTTTTAATTGAGATGGCCTTCCAAATTTATAACTTTTTTTTACAATTAATAATAATAATTTTTTCATCACTTTAAATATTTCTTCTCTTTGTTGGATGATGAAGATGGAGATGAAGAATTATTTAGAGGTTTGCATTTCTTTTCTTTTTCTCTTTTATCTCTTTTATTGCTTATTAGTTTAGATTTATTTTCATGCTTATAGTTAGATTTTATTTTATTGTTAAATAGCCAAGAGGCTAGAACCCTCTTGCCTTAGATTTATTTCATGCTTATAGATTAGATTTATTTTATGCTTATAGAGTAGATTTATTTTCTTGCATTTAATTCTCGTAATTTATTTTGTAGTTTAGATTTTGTAATTTATTTTATAGTTAGATTTTAATTTCTTACACTATTCACCTTGAGGCTAAAACCCTATTTGGTTTAGTTTTTCTTTTTGTTTATTTTTATTTTGTTTGATTCGCCTTTAGGCTAGAACCCTCTAGGAAATTACCATTTTCTAAGAAGTGGGTTTAATTTTAGATTACCCATATCTATAATTGAATCCACCATCTTTAATTTCTTGCATTTTATTTTATTCTTGAATTTTATTTCTTTTCATTCTTGATTTTTATTTGTTTCTTGAATTTTCCTTCTTGCCTTATTGATCACATTCATTCTTTGTCACATCCACTCTCACTTATAAATTGCGCCTATTTACACACCATTTTCACTCTCTCAATCTCTTCACAATAACATTCACTCATCACTCCTAATTGTCACGCACACAACATAAGAACCGATTTTATAGTTTCTCCTACAAAACACCTTCCTCGTGGGATCAATATCTTTATACTATAAATTGACACGGTTGTGCACTTGCAACATTTTTGGTACATGTTTATACCGCATCAAGTTTTTGGCGTCGTTGCCGGGGAGGGTGTTTAAGTAGGTTTTAATTATTTTGGTTCTTTAACTTGTGTGTTTATTATGAATGAAACGCTTGGAGCTTGAAGATCGCGGAATGGAGAACTCGGATTTGAAGATTTTCTTTCGGGTAAGTCTTCTTTCTAGCATTTTCAATTCCACCCTTTTTAGTTACCTTCACAATTAGAGATAATTAGGATTTAAAAAAATATTTTTTTATTTTTTTGACCATAATAAAATCCATCTTTCACTTGAATATTAACTAACAAGATAATAAACTCAAACAATGTTCCCCCTTCTCATAGTTGTTTGATTGTTAACCCTAATAAAAAAATATAAAGATTTTCTTTTTACCATCCTTTTTAGTGGCTTTTAATTTCTAGGGTTGCATTTCATATAGTGTAGGAATTTACCAAAGTGATTGTAGCACTTGATTTGTCACACACTTAAAACATTCTTAAGGGCAAAACCCCTTATCAAGATAAGGTAAGGGATTTCATCACCCTTTCCTTAGCCCACAAATCAGTAATTCTTCACTTCACAAACCCAAGCCTTTTAAAACTCATTAGACGTTGGCCCCTAAGGACTCCAGCTCAATAAGGAACAAGAAATACTTAAGTAAACCGGTTTAAGTTTTCTCAGATTAGTTGGTGTATAAGGCAAGGTTTAGGGGTTGCGTAAAACGCTCCGTAAGGAAAGAGGTACTTAATTGATCTTTGATCACCCTCTAGTACTATTCTTACCTGGGTAACTAACTGGGTAAAACTTTAATCTTTTCGCTGTAGGAGTTTTTGGTTAGGAGCTGGTCTAGTTGAGTTAGGCTAATGGGTAAAACTTTAATCTTTTCGCTGTAGGAGTTTTTGGTTAGGAGCTGGTCTAGTTGAGTTAGGCTAACCCTAGAATTAGAGAAATTGAAAAGTGATTGCTTTGATTTGTTTTAGTTAGAATTTTTCTTTATCTTTTTCTTCTCATAAAAAAACTAATTTTCTTTCTTTCCTTAAAAAAAACAAATATTTGTTTTGGTGTATGCAAACTTGGGTTAGGGATAATTCTCATCGTTTAATTCGTGTTGAATCAATCCAAGAGATGGCAAATCAATCCAAAAAAACAAATATTTGTTTTGGTGATGTTACTCGCTAGCGCTTTAACGCTCGTTGTCCCTCCTCCTTTCAGGTCACGAGCCAGGAGCACGGAGAGTCGCAGGTTGATAGCGGACCACTTTAGTGTTCAGCTTTACTTTCTAGCTATGTATTATTTTCTTTGGGCTCCACTGTAGTGTGGTTAGACATTTGAGGGTATTATTCTAGAATTTGTAAAGGCGGAGTGCCTTATTTATTCTTGTCAGATATTTGTATTTGAGACTTGTGACTACTCCAGTTATTCAGACATTGACTATGTATTTCCATTTGTTGGATGATGAGATATTTATTTGATCACTATCATTTCATCAGCCCTTCGTGTATCATCTTTTACTTGCTTTTGTACCTACACCTGTTATTGATTCTACTAGATAGATGTTAATTGTGATGGTGAAACATGTTATTGCACGGTGTGGTGCATGGCAGGTTTGACATTCTTGGTTTCACCTTGGACTGCAGCCTTGTGTGAACCCAGGGGCGTCACAAAGGGTCTCTTGCTCTAGTTCTAGTATCCTTAGGATCATCCTGTGTCGAGTCGTGGAGCTAGGATAGAGTTTCTTAGGATTCATGTATAGAGTCCGAAAGGATTTCCTAGTATGAGTGAGGACGATATATGCGTATATCTCAAAAATTTGAAAATTTTTTTCTGACAACTATTTTTGAATAAGTTTAAAGTAATTGTGCAAATATTATATGTCGTGAAAAATTGTATTATGATACGCTATTTATAAAGGCCTATTTAACTCATGAATTTTTTTTCTACCATCAGGAGAGAGATGGCAGGACGAGGTAGACCCCGTACCAGGAGAGCTAGCCAGGCAGAGTCCCATCAGCCAGCTCAGTCCAAGCCCCAGCAGGCTCCATCCGAGCTATAGCAGGCTCCTCAGTATCTGGTGGACCTTATGGCTCCTCTTATCGCTCGGATGACAGCTATTGAGGAGTTGGTGACGACCCATATAGCACCACGAACACCACCACCACCGGTAGCTCAGCAGCAGGGGATATCTGCCGTTCCTGTTAGAGAGAGACCCCCAGAAGACCCTCTTGCAGCCCATAAGTGGAAGGAGGATGTGAGCAACATTCTCGATATACTCAGTGTAGATTCTGTCCAGAAGCAGAGACTAGCATCCTACAGCCTGAAGGGAGATGCCGGGAGGTGGTACCGACTCCAGTTCACTCCAGAGCAGAGGCTGACCCTCACGTGGGAGGACTTCATATATTTCTTCGATGGACAGTACATTTCTTCTGCAGCACGGACTGGGAAGGAGCTTGAGTTGTCCCGATTGACTCAGGGGGACATGTCAGTGGCTGATTTTGAGAGCCGGTTCATGGAGCTGTTACATTTCACAGGCATGTGGCAGACAGGAGAGCGTCAGGCTCAGATGTTCTTGGCTGGGCTTCGCCCTAATCTCCGACGGTACCTCGTGTCGAGGAGATTTTATTCAGTCAGGGAGGTAGCTGAGGCTGCCACTTCTCAGGAGATTGAGACTTCTATGTTCCAGAAAGACAAGGAAGGGAAGGCCAAGACCGGACAGAGTGGGGACAAGGGCAAGAACAAGAGAGGTTTTTCGGGACATCAGCAGCAGCATCAGGGCCCCTATAAAAGGGGACCCCCTCATATTCTCCTGCACCATCAGCAGAGCAGTCTTCAGCCACAGGCAGGGTATATGTAGTGGTTCCTCGTGATCATGGCGCCAGCGGAGCTGTAGTGGAGGGTACGTTCTTTGTGAACTCTCTTCCCGCCCGTATTCTTTTCGATTCAGGAGCTTCGTATTCATTCATCTCACATGCATTTATGACTAGACTCCAACTCGTAGCTCAGCCCCTAGACACCCCTCTATTTGTTTCCACCCCTTTAGGTGAGGTATCGCTTCTAGAGAGCATTTGTAGGAGGTGTACCGTCGGTCTAGACGAGTCGGAGTTCATAGTGGATTTGATAGTGTTACATATGTCCGAGTTCAATGTCATCCTTGGTATGGATTGGTTGTCTTCCTACCATATTAGTATTGACTGCTTTGCAAAGACGGTCAAGTTGCGAACGTTCGATGGGTCCGAGATGATTGTAGCTACCTCTCAGGGCAACCGATTTGCGGAGTCATTTTTGGCGTACATCGAGGAGGTGATGCAACGGGATCAGGGAGCCAAGTTATTGGAGACTAGAGTTGTCTCAGATTATCAGGATGTCTTTTAGGACATACCTGGGTTACCTCCTGTGAGAGAGGTCGAGTTCTGTATTGAGTTGCAGCCAGGCACAGCACCGATATCCCGCGTACCCTATCGCATGGCACCAGCTGAGATGAGGGAGCTGCAGACCTAGTTGGACGAGTTGTTAGCTAAGGGTTTCATTCGCCGGAGTCATTCTCCGTGGGGCGCGCCAGTACTCTTCGTGAAGAAGAAGGATGGTAGTATGAGGTTATGCATAGATTATAGAGAGTTGAACAAGGTCACTATCCGAAATAGGTACCCACTACCTAGGATTGATGACTTGTTTGACCAGTTACAGGGAGCGCAGTATTTCTCGAAGATTAATCTTCATTCTGGCTATCATCAGTTGCGGGTTCGAGAGATGGATATTCCCAAGACCGCCTTTCTTACTCGATATGGGTCCTTCGAGTTCCTGGTCATGCCATTTGGGTTGACCAATGCACCCGCGGTATTCATGGATTTGATGAACCGGGTTTTCCGTCCTTTCTTAGATCAGTTTGTGATCGTGTTCATCGACGATATTCTCATTTACTCGAGATCGGAGGCAGATCATGAGGAGCATCTACGGATAGCGTTGAGGACCCTTCAGGAGCACCAGTTGTATGCCAAGTTCAGCAAGTGTGAGTTTTGGCTTTCAAAAGTCAGATTTCTTGGCCATATTATCAGTCGAAAGGGTATAGCGGTGGATCCGGCTAAGGTCACGGTAGTTCTTGATTGGGAGCCACCGAAGACGGTGTCAGAGATTCGCAGCTTTTTAGGTTTAGCTGGATATTACAGGAAGTTCATTCAGGACTTCTCGAAGATTGTGACGCCGATTACACGCCTTACGAAGAAGGGTGTACAGTTCATATGGAGCATGGAATGCCAGGAGGCCTTTGATATTTTGAAGGCTAAGCTGACTACAGCGCCAGTTCTGACCATTCCGAGCAGCGACAGGACATTCGTTGTATTTACAGATGCGTCGTTGGCAGGCTTAGGAGGCGTACTAATGCAGACTCAGAGGGTAGTAGCCTACATCTCATGGTAGTTGAGGGTACATGAGCAGAACTACCCCACTCATGACTTGGAGTTAGCAGCAGTGGTGTTTGCACTGAAGTCATGGAGGCACTACTTGTATGGAGTGCAGTTTGAGCTATTCACAGACCATCAGAGTCTGAATTACCTCTTTTATCAGAAGGAACTCAATCAGAGGCAGAGGAGGTGGATTGAGTTTATCAAGGACTACGAGTTCGCGATTTAGTATCATCCAGGGAAGGCGAACGTCGTAGCAGATGCTTTGAGTAGGAAGCGTCGGCATCGGGTTGCGGCTTTGAGGTGTTCTTTGTAAAGAGATCTTATCACTCTTAGCCAGTTTGATATTAGACCCGAGATTGGAGGAACCAGTGCATTCATGGGAGCTATGTCAGTGCAGCCATCTTGGAGTGACAGGGTTGTCAGAGCTCAGTTGGAGGAATCTTGGATTCAAACCCGTAAGGGGGAGATTATCAAAGAGCCTAAGGCAGACTGGACCATTGCAACAGATGGAGGATTACAGATGAAGGGTAGATTGGTTATGCCAGCCAGTGCAGAGTTGAAGAGGGAGTTATTGGATGAGGTGAACCATACTCGGTACACAGTACATCCAGGGACTACCAAGATGTACAAAGACCTGAAGAGGCGTTTCTGGTGGAGTGGTATGCGGAAAGAGATTGCAGACTATGTGGCTAAGTGTTTTTCCTGTCGGCAGGTGAAGACAGAGCATCAGAGACCAGTAGGATCACGTCAGCTTTTAACCATTTCGGAGTAGAAGTGGGCGGACATTTCTATGGACCTTATTGTAGAGTTGTCGAAAGGACCGGTTGACGAAGTCAGCACATTTTATTCCAGTGAGGACCACTTATACAGCCGAGGCTTATGCGAGAATCTTCATTCGGGAGATAGTTCAACTTCATGGAGTACCGGACACGATCGTGTCAGATCAAGGATCGGTTTTCACTTCACATTTTTGGAGGAGTTTTCAGGACTCATTTGGCAGCACGCTATCTTATAGCAGTGTATTTCACCCCCAGACGGATGGCCAGACGGAGAGGGTGAATCAGGTGTTGGAGGACATGTTGCGGGCATGTGTCATTGACTTCCAAGGTAGTTGGGAGGATCATATTCCACTGGTAGAGTTCGCTTATAACAATAGTTATCAAGCGACGATCGGTATGGCCCCGTTTGAAGCATTGTATGGGAGACCTTGTAGATCACCGATATGTTGCGTCGAGCCGGAGGATAGCTTGATGCTTGGGCCCGAGCTAGTGAGGCAGACCACTGAGAAGGTAGCTTTGATCAGGGAGCAAATTTTAGCCACTCAGAGTCGGCAGAAGAACTATGCAGATAAGAGGCGAAGACCCCTAGAGTTTTAGCTTGGAGATTTGGTTATGCTTAAGGTATCGCCTATGAAAGGCGTACAGCGATTCGGAAGGCGAGGGAAGCTTGCACCGAGATATATTGGGCCTTTTCAGATCCTAGAGCGCATTGGAGCTGTGTCATACAGACTAGATCTTCCAGCATCGATGTCTAGCATACACAACGTGTTCCATATTTCTATGCTTAAGAAGCACTTGCATGATGAGGAGCAGCAGCGAGTATTGGATGCATCGGAGATCGAGCTTCAGGATGATTTGACTACTATTGAGATTCCGGTTCGTATTGTTGCCAGAGAGGACAAGAGGCTTAGAAACAAGGTAATTTCCTTGGTGAAAGTTCAGTAGAACCGAGGAGGCATTGAGGAGATTTCTTGGGAGCGCGAAGAGGACATGCGTCGTGACTACCCACACTTGGTTGAGCAGGTAAATAAATTCTCATTATGATTACATATCTTAACTTATGTGCATATCTTTGGTTATGTTTGCATTTAACGCTATAATGAGAATACTTTCGCTTAATTTTTAATCTTTTGGAACACATGGTATATGTATGGGGGGTTCCTTGTTTGGATTTTTCGCCCGATGTACTAGTTTTACTAGATTAGGATTATCGCGAGAATATTATCATTTTAGATCGTTAAGTGTAAATATCTCTATAAGGTTATCTAAGAGTTCATATTTCAAGTTCGCATGATTTCCGAATTTCGAGGACGAAATTCTTTTAAGGGGGGAAGAATATAAAACCCCAAAAATTTCTACAATAAATATATGTGAATTATTAATAGTAAATATTTTCCTTGTGATGAATAATCATATATATACACATATATATATCATATGAATGTAATTATCTGTGTTTGAGAACCCAACAAGTGATTTTAAGTGAGAGAAATCGAGTGTTATGGCCAGCGTGTGAAATGCCCAGCAGCAGGCATTTTTGTGCTGCGCGGTCGACCGACGCGGTCGACCGTGGCGGTCGACTGACTCGGTCGACCGCACAGCGGTCAGAGAGCTTCCAGGTTTTGTTTTCTTTGTGGTTTTGTTTTGGGTCTTTTGGGTTTCGGGTAGGGTTAGGGAGTTAGTATTTATACCAACTCAACCCAGGAGAGCCTCTCTTCACCTCAGGCTCAAAACCCTAGCCCTCATCTCTCAAATCTCAAACCCTAGCTAGATTTGGTGCTTAGGAGGAGATCTGGAGGATTTTTCAGCGGGATTTTGGATTGGCAGCATAGAGAATCAACCTCCTGCAGATCTAGGGCTTTCGTCAACACCCAAGGCGAGTAATTTCTCGCCCAACCCCCACCCCTTTCGTTTTCATGTCAAGAACTGAGTTTTTATTGGTTTTTATGGAGCCAAATTCGTATTTTAGAATAGATAATAGAGTATCGTAGCATAGAATATGGATTTCGAATTTTATCTGTTTTAAAAACTCACCAACGTTTTCTGTTAACAGATCTAGATCTGAAAATACCTAGGAAAGGAGTAAAAACCCTGTTTTTATTGTTAACGATGCGTAAATCATGTTTATACATTTATGGAATCTTGGTGGCAAAGTTTTAAAGGTTTATTTTCGCGATTTTACTGATTCATGACACCTCTATAAGTTAGGTTTTGTTTAACAAAGAATTTTGTTTCATGTTTCGAGCTGACAGAAACTCAGATTTGGGTTTCTGTCCGCTTGGCGGTCGACCGGAGCAGTCGACCGCTGAGCTCGTTTTAGGGCTTCGGTCGACCGCGACGCTTGTTCGGTCGACCGCGATATTTATCCGGTCGACCGCGACGTCTGGTCGGTCGACCGAGATGCCTAGCGGTCGACCGCCAGGCTCGTGCCAGAGTTCGGTCGACCGGATCGGTCGACCGTAGTACTCTCTGTTGTATTTTCCCTATTTTGTACATTTTTGAATATTTGTTCAGGTTCGAGTGATTTCCTGGACTATCTGACATTGGTATTTGGTCTTACTATGTACCCAGGCATGATAGAAGACCTGAGGGTACCAATTATGGATATATACACTGTTTTGACTGTGAATTGATATAGGTAGATTTCACTATGTATCCCAGTGATATGTTCACCATTTCACAGTCCTCGCGTTGGACTAAAATCCACAGTCCTCGTGTTGGACAAGCATTACCTTTCAGTCCTCGTGTTGGACACCCTTCCCACTTTGTCCTCGTGTTGGTCATGCATTGCTATTTGGTCCTCGTGTTGGATATACATTACCATCCGGTCCATGCGTTGGACAACGGTCACATCCGGTCCAAGCGTTGAACAACGGTCACATCCGGTCCAAGCGTTGAACAACGGTCACATCCGGTCCATGCGCTGGACAACGGTCACATCCGGTCCATGCGTTGGACAACGGTTATTTTCAGTTCATGAGTTGAACGTTTACTTCATGCAGTCTATGGGTTGGACGTTTAATTTATATAGTCTATGTTTTGGACACTTAATCGTTTTCTGACATGTCACTCATGGGAGTTTGACATGACACTTATGTAGATTTTGACATGATATTCATGTAAGTAATAACATGATACTCATGTGGGCTATGTCACAACACTGTTTTCATGCTCTGGTGTTCGTCGTATTTCTTTTATTATTATTACTGCACTAGAACCTTGGGTTTGGTAGTTAGGAGTTTACAATTTGAGATGTAAGGTATATACATGAGGGTTTCCTTGTTTGGATTATTTCGCTCGACGTACCTATGCTCGTGTTGTAAATTTCTAAATACTAAAACCCCATTTAGTAAGAATCAATGATTTTTTTTGATCTCTTATATATTAACTGTATTTTTCTTATACAATGAGCCCTGTTCCCTTGGGGTTGGTTGTGATGTTACCCGCTAGCGCTTTGACGCTCGTTGTCCCTCCCCCTTTCAGGTAACGAGCCAGGAGCCCGGAGAGTCGTAGACTGATGGCGATGCATTTTAGCTTCAGCCGTCTCTTTAGTTATATTTTCTTTTGGAGTTCCACAGTAGATTTTTATTTAGACATTTGAGAGTCTTGTTCTAGAAGTTGTAAAGGCTGTGTGCCTTATTTCCTTTTCGTCAGATATTTGTGTTTGAGACTTGTTGAGCATTCCAGTTTATCTACTCAGATCTTGGCTATGTATTTTTTTATGTGGGATGATGAGATGTTTATGTGACTGTTATCATTCCATTAGTATATCATGTATTATCTTTTTACCTGTTTTGTACCTACACCAGTTGTTGACTCTACTACATAGATGTTAATTGTGATGGTGAAACATGTTATTGCACGGTGTGGTGCATGGCAGGTTTGACATTCTTGGTTTTACCTTAGACTGCAGCCTTGTGTGAACCCAGGGGCGTCACAATAAATCCTAAACTAAATTACCCAAGCTAGATCTTGATCTTCATTGAGCTCAACTTGGTACACGTTGCGGATGAAGCTAAACTTGGATCTTGAACTTGAATTGTACGATGCTTCACTCCATAATTCCGCCAACCTCCTCTTGATATGATCGTGTAGGCTCAATCCATCCAACCTCTAACTACGTTGTTTGTCTACAATACATAAGAATGTACAAACACTAGACAAACAACATTAGTAGTAAATTGTTTGTAAAATCACCATAAATTAGTAAGTATTCATAAATTTCATGTTTTGTTCTTCAAATATTAAAGAAATTAAATATTAATATTATAATGTAAGGTAAATTAGTAATGAAAAATATAAGTATTTAGTTTAGATCTTTGTGAAAAATGAGAGGGATAGAACAAAGGTAATATCATTGACATAATAAAAACTCTTATTAGATGCATATCAGAAGAATTCATTGTAGAAAAAAAAGAGGTAGCTTCTAATCTTATTTAAGTAATAAACTAGGAACACAAAGAATTTCATATATATGAACTTAACATTTATTCTCATTGAAATAAAAAAAATCAAAGTCTATATTTTAAGCAGTTTGTGTTGAACATCAGAAATACATTTAACTTCTTTGTAAAGTTAAACAAGAAGATAAAAGATTAATGAGCTTAGGAAAGATAACAACATAAAAAATATAATTCTAACTTAATATCACAATCAATGTAGATGATAAAGACACGAGAATTGCCTGGGAAAAAGAAAAAGATGAGGATTGATCTTAGCTCAATAAAAAATAAAACAGAAGGAAGAAAATACAATATTTTCTAAATATATTATACAATAGTTTAATTATTTTGAGTGAAATTAGGAAACTTTAGAATAGAGTTTCGTGAACTTTTTAGATATTTTCATATGCTTATGTGGATATTTTTATCATATAAAAGTATAATAGAGTTAGTATTAATCTTTAATTTATAATTTTTTATGAAGTCTATCAATGATTAGGAACAAACTTTATATTTTATTTTATATTGTCGTAACATACTTTTAGTCAATCATTTTACCTTATTAGTTTTAAATATTCACCTAACACTATTTTAATATATATTTTTTTGCAACGCTGTATTTTTTCAAGTAAAGCTTAGTTTCATATCGGTCAAAATAATATAAAAATTCAAATTAGCTTCAAATTATATTTGTTTTTTTTTTTTTTGTCAATTCAAAGATCAATATGAAAATTTAAATTGGTTGTACCCTTGTAAACAAACATAAAAAAACCGCGATATAAAAGTTTAGAGACAAAAGTGAGCACAAACTATTAAAGTGAAACTGATGAACAAATTTTACTTTGAAAATAAGCAAAAAATATTTAATTATGGTATTTAATCACGTGCACTGCACGTGTATAAAATCTAGTATGTTAAACGCATTGGCATGCATATAACAATGGATGCACGCTCAGGCCCAACTCTGGTTTCATGTCGTAAATATAAAATTATGTTCGGCCCATATAACAACTTCTACAACCGGCTAAAGGAGTGGGCTTCACAAGCTGTCAAAACTACCCACCAACAGACGTCCTTTTACCAAAGAACCCAGACAAAGAACAATTTGCATGAAATCCTAAAATTACGCAATTCATGTTGCTTATTACTGACGAACAGACCGTTGTTGCCTGATGAAAGGATTGAGTTACTGTCAAGCTTCTTACTAAGGACTAGTGAGGCACGTGCCATGCACATGATTGCTTCTTATGGTTAATCCATAAAATGAGATCCTATTTTTTTCATGTGAGTTTGGCAACCTATCAAAAATTAGGTCACGATCAGTGCTAACCCAGTTTTATCATAAAATGTTTTTTGGTTTTTGTTTTTTACCAAACAAAAAATATCTAAAATTAGGCTAGGTCCAGCCTTGACCTATTTTAGAGATTTGCCAAATACACCTTAAATTTCTACAACGCTCGCCACTTATTAGCTCACAACTTGCACACTTTAAATCTAGTTCCACATAGTTTATGGTAGTTTGCTTTAATACAAAAAATTTCATGGTAATTTTGTGCAAAACCCATGTTACCAAAGTTAGTGTGAAATTCAACACATGTTATTTTATTTACCCCAAATGCACCATTAATCGGGAAGATCTAAAGTAAGCCACAACTGAAGATGATCATTAATACCAATCTAACTAGAAACATACACATTAGTAAATTTTTCCTGATAATTTAATTTTTAATGGTTTTATAAATGGTATTAATTTCTTATTGATTTAAGATGATATGAACATTTGTCACAATCTTCTTCACATTTTATATGATTTTCCCCTGTAGAATCCTCTATGAAATTTATTTCCCTTCTCGAAATTGGTTAGGTTCTTCATTAGTCTGAAAATTTTGACATAATTTGGCAAGAAGAAGTTAATCCACTTCATCAATCATATTTAC